>NW_006399882.1:4429962-4458781 GCF_000299155.1 Elephantulus edwardii | reverse complement strand
CTTTAACCTCTCTCCATTAAGAACAATGTTGGCTCTTGGGTTTTCATAGATACTTTTTACAACCTAGGAATTGTGGGCATCTTTTGTTGTTGTTGTGTGCAAGACAATTTCAACTTTTAGTTACCTGTTAAGATAGTGGAACTGTCCCCTGCTATTTCCTAGTCTGGAATCTTGATGAAAGCAAACTACCAGGTCCCCTCTACCTTGGAATCACTTAGGGGTTCAAACTGCCAACCCTTCCATTAACACCAAACATTGTAATCACTGTTCATTCTATCAGTGTTCCTTGTTTTTGTCTGTATTGTACAGATGAAGGAACTTGGCTCTCAGAAACCTCAAACTCCTGCTGTTGAGTCAAAACTGACTCCTAACGGACCCTTCTGCAGGTTTTCAGAGGCTGTGAATTATGAGAGAGGAGATTGTCCCTCTTTCTCCTGCCAAGCCATGTGTGGATTCACACTGCCCACCTTTGGACTGGGAGCCCAGATACCTATCACCAGAGATCCTGAACTTAGCACAGAGAAGTTAAATAATGTGCCAAATGTCACACAGCTAGGATCTGAATTCATACCTCTGACTCTATAGTCTTGTATAAAGCAATTTATAGAGATAGCCAATGAAAATGTTAATAACCAACGTTGAATGATTTTTATGATGTACCTGGCATTGTGCTCATTAAATGTGAAAGATCTTGGAGCTTATCTATGTGTTACACAAATACATAAATACTTATATTTACAGAGGAATCTTTTTTATAATGTATGTACTTACAAATATTTATGGGACCCGAGATAAAAAAGGCAGATGTCTCCAAAATTGTATTGTTTATTGTTTTTAACTTAAAAAAATGCATTTCCAAGTTATACAAGTTAAATGCTTTATGAAGTTTTTACAAACAAGGGCTTATTTAGTTGTCTTGGATCTTTCAGCTCCAAAAAAAATGAAACATAAAGAGTTACATGAGAGAATTGTTTAAAGGAATAAGAAGTTCTGCTTAACTACGATTCTAGAATTATGTAGAATTAAATCATAGTTTGTTTCCAACTTTTTTGTTATTTTAAAGCTTTCTATTTTAATATTTTCCCCACCCCTCTATTTTAATATTAAGGAGCCCTAGTGGTTTAATAACGAGAAGCTGCACTGCAATCCTAAAGACACACAATTCAAAGACACCAGCAGGTCCGCCAAAGAAGTACAGGCAATCTCTCCTCATGCCATTAACTACCTCTGAAAACCCACCAGAGGGTCAGCTATGAATTGGTTCCAACTCAACAGTACACAACAAGAACCACAACATTTTAATATCAGCTCATTTTTCTGCCTTAATATGTGAAGGCAGGATTAGCTCAACTGAGTAGATCTTTTCAGTCTACATGTGACAGCCATGTAAAATGTCATCCTACACATGTTGTTGTTGTTATTAGTCAAGTCAGCGCCTACACATAGCATCCCCAGGTCCAGCAGATCACAGCTTGCCCCATCCTCACAATCTCCCTGTCATTAAACTCGCTGTGTTCACTGCCAATCCCAAACATGTGTTCCCAGTATACCTGTCTTCTAAGTGGAAGTTGTAAGAGTATAAGAGAGTGTGAGGGTCATCTGAGGTGGAGTCCTGCCTTCTTACCAAGCTATGATCTATCAGGATAAACAGCTCTTGCTTTTGTATTTCACTCTTCCTTGTTACTGCCCTAGAAGACTCTGCTTTAATGAAAGGAAATAATCCTCAGTTTAGAAAGTTAGTCAAATGTGTACTTGTGGTTGGCTCCATTCTTAGAAATGTCCTGATCATAAAATAAGTAGAGCAAATAACTGGTCCTAGCATTACCACATCCCAGCATCCCTTGCCCATCGCAGACATCATGAATAATCATCACACTTAGCTTACAGGTCCAGACAACTTCAGAATCCTTCTCGACACAGTGCTCCAGGTGGCTTACACTAATATGTTCTCACTGGCCCAGGAAATGTAACCAACATTAAAAAACAAATAAATAAAATACCTTTGGATGAAGGTGCTTTGCTGGTACTGTGGAGAAGGCATTCAGTTACTAACCAAAAGATGCTTTAAATTCACTAGCTGTATCATGGGAGAAAGATGGGGCACCATGTTTCTATGAAGACTTACGGCTCTGGGGACCCCCTAAGGCAGCTCAGTCTGTCATCCAGCGTCAGCTGGAGTTGGAATTAACTGGATGGCACTGGTTTTGGTTTTCTCTTTTGGTACCTTTGAGTGAAGTCCCTGCATGATCCAAACAGCTAGTGACTGAAGGTCAAGTTCACCCTGAAATGTCATGGAAGAAAACCTTAGTGTGAGAGGAGGAAGGTCAGTAAAAAAGGAGAAGACCCTCAATGAAATGGGTTAATTCAGTAACTGAAGCAATGGGCTAAACTGTCAGAGATGGTGAAGATGACACGATATAGGGCAGAGTTCAGGTCTGTTGTTCAGAAGGTCGCTGCAAGTTGTCCTTGAGTCAACAGAACCTAACAACAATTCCAGCAAAGCAGCTCTCGAAAAGCCTTGGGAGTGCATTTCTGGTCTGACACACATGGGGTCACCTGAGTAGAGGGGAGTCAATAGCAACTGGTTCCTTGTGACCTTTGGATACTGTCTTGAAGTGAATTGTCTTTTCAGGTTAGTGACTGTGTGTTGACTTTGCTCATATGCCATTGGGCAGGCCCGGACTGACTCACGATGGGCCGTGTGCAGCAGATAGAAGCCTGCACCATTCCCACTATCTCCACCACGTCGAAGCTATGCTGGCAATCGCAGTGTCAGTGTATCGCATTGAACGTCTTCCTCTCCTTTGCTGGACCTCTAGGTCCCCAATCATGGCCTCTCCTAAAAACATGCCCAAAGGATGTGACCTGAAGGCTCATCTCTTTTGCTTCTAAGGAGCCCTCTAGCTGTGCTGCTCCTGACACATACCTGTTCCTTTGACAGTCCCTCGTAGGTATCTTCAGTGTTCTTCACAAACACTGCAGTCCAAAGGCATCAGTTCTTCTTCAGTCTTCCTTAGTCATTGCCCTGTTTTCACATGTGTGTGAAGCGATGGAACATACCATAGATTAGGCCATGTGCGCTTTAGTCTTTGAAGTGATATTATTGCTCACTAGCAAGATGTCCTTGACAACAGATGTGTGCAGTGATTTATCTTGTTTTCCCAATGATTTCTTCACTGATTTCATCCATGGATTGATATTGTCTGTGAATGTAAGTAACATAAAATCCTGGAAAATTCAGTCTTCTGCTGTTTGTCATGGTGTTTATTGACCCAGGTTTGTCTGGTTGTTTTCTTTTATGTTAAAGTGTAATCTATACTGAAGACTGTAGTCTGAACTTCATCAATAAGTGCTTCAAATCTTCATTTTCTGCAGGCATAGTTGTATCATCTGCATATTACAGGTTGTTGATCAGTCTTCCTCTAATATTAATGCCACATTCTTCTTCTAGTCCAGTTTCTTGGATAACTTGCCAGGGAACAAACTGAGTATTTATAGTAAAAGGACATAACCCCAATGTATACTTTTCCAGATTGTAAACCGTAGAGTATTGCCTTGTTTTACTTGAATGATTGCTTCTTGGACCATGTAGAGGTTCTTCATGTGCACAATTAAGTGTTCTGGAAGTCTCATTCTTCACGATGTCATCAAATTTGTTATGATCCACACAGTCAAATGCCTTAGCGTAGCCAAGAAAACACAAGTAACCATTTTCCTAGTATCCTCTGCTGTCAGTCAAGATCCGTCTAAATCCAGCTTGAATTTGACAGTCTTCTGTCATTGTACTGCCCCAGCCATTTAAATATTATCTACAGCAAGATTTTAATCACATGTGATATTAATCATATTGCTCAACAATTCCACATTCTTGAGTCACCTTTTTTTGAACGAACACAAATATGGATCTCTTCTAGTCATTTGGCCAGGTATCTCTGTCTTCCAAATTTCTTAGCGCAGACTGGCAAGCCCCTCCAGGATGATACCTGTTTATTTGAAACCGCTAGTTTGATAGTCATCAATCCCTTATTGTTGTCGTTAAGTGGCATCAAGTACAACTCACAGCAACCCCATGAACAGCAGATCTGAACCCTGTCCTCTCCTTTGCCATTGTTACTGTCCCTGATGTACTTGATCCCATTGCAGCAGCCACTGTCAACCATCTCATTGAGCGTCTTCCTCTCGTTCACTGACACTCTGTTTTCTCCAAGCAACATGCCCAAAGTATGTGAAACAAAGCATCACCATCCTTGCCTCCAAGAAGCACTATCTTTCTTCTGTCATCTTTATTCATTGTCCAGCTTTCAGGTGCATGGCAGGTAATTGATAAAAACATGGCTCAAATTAGGTATACCTTAGTCTTTAAGTGGATATCATTGCTTTGCAGTACTCTGGAGAGATCCCTGACAACCGGCTTTCACGATTGTGGATTCAAGCAAGATGAAATCATTGACAACTCCAGTCTTTTCTCTGTCTGGCATAATGTTGCCTGTTGGCCCAGTGGTGAGGATCTTTGTTTTCTTGATGTTGAGATATGATCCATATTGCAGCCTGTAGTGTTTGATCTTCAATTCCTAAGTATTCTCAAAAAAAGCCTTTTTTTAAATAATTGTGGTTAGAGTGAAAGTTTACAAAACAAATTCATTTTCCCTTCTGCAATTTGTACACATTTTGTTTCTTACCATTACTTGTTATCTTTTCAATATACTGATGCTCTTACCACCTCCTCAGGTTTGTATTTCCATTTACCCATCTTTCTTTTTTTTTTTTTTTTTTTAAAAAAAAATTTTAGTTTTTTAAGTTCATTTCCTGCCTTCTTAAGATACACTTTTTTGCCTCACACTGGTTTTGATCTCACTTTGCTGAGTTCCACTTTGGGCCAGTGATCCAATTTGATCCTATCTCTCTCTTTTTTTTTAATTTTTATTAAATTTTATTAGTATTAATGAACATTTACAGGGATTTTGGGTTTTCATTCCTTCATTGCTGTACCATTCTCTCTACCCTCTTCCCCAGTTTGTTCTTCTTCCCCCGCCCTCCGAATGTCTGTTTTAATTGTCCAATTGCCACCGTGCTTGTCAAAGCCAGTTCTGTTTAATCTCCTTTGTCGGTGTGTCCTTTGCCATTCCCTATCACTCCTCCCTGAGAGAGACTTCACCCTGATTCATAAGGGAAAGGGGATGGCGTATTCTCTTAGCTACTTCCTGCTGAAAAGGGACGCTGTGGGTTTCAGGGTGAAGATCTTCTCTCACTACTCTAAAGGGCCCCTTTGGCAGTAGGAAACACATAGACTATTATGGAGATTGATTTTGGAATTTAGATGCACTGTTATTAATTGTGCTTAGCCGTACATGTTCATATCCTTGAAGATGTATCATGGGGGTGTTGCAACCTAGAAGACACAAATTTAACAAGTTATAAGTACATGAGTCAAAAGTTATGGAAAAGTAAAAGAAAAGATTCTTTCATTGTTTTAAAAACCCTCCCTCAGGTCCCCTCCACCATGTAGCCATCGCTCTAGACTCCTGTGATGACAGAAATACCTAGTCACATATCTCTTTTACACAGTTTTCTCCCTCCTCTGTTTCAGTGCAGTATACATTATTGAACCCATCTTACTCAGTCTCTCCCCAACCCCGAGGTTAGTCCCATTCTACAACAGTGGCATCATGCAATATTTGTTCTTTTGTGACTGGGATATTTCACTCAGCATAATGTTCTCCAGAGTCAACCATTTTGAATAATATTGGATGAGTTCCTTGTTTTTCAATGCAGCATAGTATTCCATTGTGCGAATATACCACAGCTTCTCTAGCCATTCGTTTGTTGATGGGCACTTAGGTTGTTTCCAACTCCTTGCTATTGTGAACAAAGCTGCAATAAACATGGGTGTGTTACCCATCTTTCTTGACCCTTATTTCATTTTGCACTTTGTTCTGGGTTTAATGCTGCTGTTTTGGTCTCATAAGGCTAGTTGTCCTGTGTCCTATGTACCTCTTGTCCTGTACATGTGTAGGGACTACTGTCCACTTTATAAGCCTGTCTGATGATTGGCTGTGAGCTGATCCTTGGTGGTGGGTTCAAGTCCAGGTATCCTGAGGCTTCCACCGGTCTCCACCAGCTCAGCAAGTCTGGCCGTGTTGTGACTGAATTTTGTTCTACAGTTCTCTCCTGTTTATCTGGTGCTTTGCAGTGATCTTGATGAGAGTGATCGGTAGACGTAGCTGGTCACCTTCTGGGTCCTCTGGTCTCGGAGCAGTAAAGGCAGTGGTTCGTGTGGCCCCTTAGTTCTTCGGACTGCTTGCTTCCTTGAGTCTTTTCTTCACCCTTCTGTACTTCACACAGGGAGAAACAAGGAGTTGCACTTTGGATGGCTGCTCACTCCCCAGGTTTTAAGTCCTCAGTCACTACGCACCACCGGAGGGTGGGGAACATTGTCTTCACAGATTGTGTTGTGCCAGTTGACATGGATGCACCCTGAGACTGTGGTCCTCCGCCCCCGAGCCCAGTGACTCATTCCTTTAAGCTGCCTGTTACTTACGCCTAAGATTTCGCAACTTTACCCTCTGCTTGCTCTGCTGTGCACTTGGATATATTCACAGCACATGCAGACGGGTGGATAGAGATGTCCTCCGCCAAGCCTCTCAATGCTCCTCGTTGTAGTCCCGTTTACATTTGCTGTTCAGCTTGCGTGTCTGCCTTTACGACCACTCCTAGACGATTGTTATTACTGATAATACTATTATTGTGGAAATATGTCTCACATTGTCTGTTTTCTACCTACTTCCATTTCATTATTTCTCCAGAAAGTACATGACCTGAAGGCTTACGTTTTTATTTAGCTGAATTTTTTAATTCATTAGTGGAATTTTACCCTTTTCTCTATTAATTACTATTTTTTTCCTTCTACTGGATGTAAATTCTGTTGTTTTGACAAACATGGTGAGCATGCTTTAGCCTCCTGTCCCCTTTCATTGCCAGTGATGGAGGGTCTTCATCGAGCTCTCTTGCACAGCCGCTCCCAGCGGAGCCCTTTCTGTGCAGCCTGTTTTCCTGTGGACTCCTGTCCGCAGGCATCCTCTGAGCAGCCCCATCCATTTGTTAGACCCTGATGCCTACAATGTGGCTGCTTCAGGCTCAGCAGCCGCCAGCCCACAGCTCCAGCCCTCCTCTTGACAGCTTATCTGTCAAGATTCAGGACTTCATTTAAATCACTGCCGAAGTCTATTACTTGCATTTGAGTTCATCAGCTCAGAAGACACCTGCAAAGCCTGTCAAGACTAGAAGCTTGATGCGGATTAGGACGGTGAAGCCCTCCCTACTTCCTGTGCAGGTTGGGCCACTGTGAAGCACCTGCCACATGAGAGGGCTGGCTGCCTAGGCTTAGGGAAGGGGCACGTGTTCCTGCCTCAGCCATGGGAGCCAGGACTTTGCTAGGATGGTTTCTGAATGGGGAGTGGGAGGGAGGCAGTGTGCTGGGCTCGACTGATCAAACAAGCTCGAGCCTGCCTTCCTCTCTCTTTGCCAGTTTGGCTGCCTACAGTGCCCTAAACACAAATATGCTTTGCCTTTGCAATGCTTCAAACCCTACACCATTGAGCTGCCACGGCTCAGCTTCCTAAATGGTAACCATGATCGGTCATTAGTGGTGATGGTGGTGTGTGTAGTGGTTGTTACCAGGTCTGTTCCAACCCAAAGTAACCCTTTTCAAAGCAGAACCAAACTCTGCTGATTGTGTGCCATCCTCACAGTCCCCATGTGCCCCCGCCCATTGTCATCGTCACTGTGTCAGTCCAAGTCATTGAGGGCTTCTCCTCCCTCACTGACCTTCTGCTTCTCCATGCATGATGCCCTTTTCCAAGAATCGAACCTTTGAGGTTTGGCCCAAAGTATTTGAAATGAAGTCTCATTTCTTCTCAGACAGATGCTTTCATTGGTTTTGTTTGTTTGTTTGTTTTGTTTTCTGTCCAGGGTAGTGTTTTCTTCATCACTGCTAGTCAGAGGCATCAGTTACTCTTCAGTCTTTCCTGTCCATTGGCCATTTTCTCATGCATATGAAACAGTAGCGTACACTGTGGCTTGAGTCAAATACACTTTAACTGTCATCCTCCTCTTTAGCACTGCAATGCTAATACTTTAAAGTTAGAACTTTAAAGATAAAGCTAAGTCTGATATGCATCAGGGAACACTAATGGTGGCTTGGTGGTAAGGAGTTGCCTTGCTAGTCCAAAGGTATGAGGTTCGAATCCATCAGCTGTTCTGTGGGAGAACAATGAGCAGTTTTCTCTCTTGTGAATTACTGCCTCTGAAAACCCGCTGGAGGGTCATCTACCTACCAATCAGTTCCACCTCCTCAGTACTTAGCAACAACATGATATGCATGTGCTATTCAGAATTTAAAGGAACACAGTAGAGAGTGAGAAATACCAGTTCAATATCTGCAAGAATCTTTGTTGCGCTGGAGCGTTTAAATATTAGGGAAGAACTTTTGCACTTAACCAATTCTATAGCCCATATTTTAACTTGAGATCCATGAACAGCAATAGTCCAAAGAAGGCTGAACTTTGTAAAATTGATGCAATTACATTGTGAATGCTTGTGTGCTCACTTTTTTAGGGAGTGAAGCCCAGCATTCATCAGATTCTTAAAGTCATCTGTGTCTCCCAAAAGGTTAAGAATGGTTAGTTTGTATGGTGGGTTGTTGTCAGTCCATTCAGGAAAACCTCCCTGTGTTGATGTCAGACTGACAAGAAAATATTTCTGTCCTGTTGGAATAAAACATTGACACGTTCTCCACAAGGACCCAGGATCTACCTGTAAGTTCTGAAGAGCTGGAAGTAGGGAGTTATCTGTCGTTCTTTCATTGTATCGATGAACAAACCGAGGGTTTCCCACTTAGCCACTGGAGTCCTTTCTTCTTCTGCAACTCAAAAACTGTTGTTGGTGGTGTTACATGCTGTTGAGCCAACTACAACTCACAGCGACCTTATGAACAACAGATCAGAACTTGGTCCTATCCTGTGTCATCCTCACAATCTCTGATCTCCGTCAGGCTCAAACCCATTGTCATCACCCTGTCAGTCCATCTCATTGAGAGTTGTCATCTTTTTAATTAACTCGCTGCATTTCCCAGCATGATGACTTTTTCCAAGGACTTACCTCTCCTGACAACATGCCCAAAGTATGTGAGATAAAGTTTAACCATCTTTCTTTCTAAGGAGTGCTCTGTCCACACTTCCTCCGACATGGATTTGTTTGTTCTTTTAACAGGCCATGGGATATTCAGTCCTCTTCTCCAACACCACAACAGGCAATGATCCTTCTTCTGTCATCTGTATTCATTGTCCAATTTTCAGGTGCTTAGAAAGCAATTGAAAACACCAGGGCTTGGGTCAGGCACACCTTAGTCTTCAAGCTGACATCCGTGCTCTTCAGTACTTTAAGGTCTTTGACAGCAGATATTTCTGATACAATATGTGTTTTGATTCTTGACTGCTGCTATCATAAGTGTTGATTGTGGATTCAAAGAAAATTAAACTAGAAAATACATTTTATAGTTTTTATTTAACAGTTATTTTGAGAATTTACAATGGGCTCATTCAGTGTTTTTTAGTCTTCCAATATTCAAAGAAGTCTTTCAAATAATGGGTATTTTGTAATCCACTTGAGAGAATGAAATTGCACCATAGTATGATTCAGTTGTTCATTCCCAGCAGTGGCGGTTACACCTCTGCCCTAAACTTACTCCTTTATTTGTTTTTGTTTCCTTCAGGACAAAGGCCATCATTCTTTGATGTGATCTTGATGATACACTGCCCATCATGTAGTTGAAGTACATGCTACATTCTTAAAGCATCATTTAGTAATATATAATCTGAGTTACTGCAAAAAAATTGAGTTTGACATTGATCGTAATTTGTTTGCATGCTGGCAAAGGATTCTTGGCTTAGTGGTCGATAACTGCCAAGACAGATTCTGGGCTAGGTAGAAGGGATTCATTTCAACAGCCACTTATTGAAAGTTTATCATATGTTCTGGATAGAAGATAAGAGAGCACTCGTGGCTGGTGTTACCACTAGCTGCACTTCCAACCCAAAGGCACAGAATTTTAATCCATCCACTCATTTCTCCATGGGAGAAAGATGAGTGCTCAACTCCTGTGTGATTTATAGTCTCTGAAAACCCACTGGAGGGTCCGCTATGAGTCATTTCCAACTCAACAGCACATGACAACAGATACATGATCAGACCCATGACCTTATGGAACTTTCACTTCAGTGGGGAAAATGTTTAGTAGACTCATCAGCAAATCAGTTCATTACAGATACTGGCAAATGTTAAGGGGGGGGGAGTCTTTTCAAGGATAATAGAATGGAGAATGAATATATAAGAAGGGGAGAATGGGACTTTGGTGGAAGTTCCTTCCCTGATTCACATGCATGATGAGGGGAAGATGTTCCAGATATAGGAATAACCTCTGTAAAGATCCACAGAACAGAATGGCCTTGGCAAGTTCAAGGGACAAATAAAAAGACCACTGGGGCTAAAATGGAGTAGCCAAGATGGGAAGTGATACAAAATAAGGTTGGAGAGAGAGAAACAAAAAGGCTAAATTGGGTGAGATGTCCTAGGCCACATTTGAGGAGCTCGTGTTTCATTCTGATTGCACTAAAAACAATTAGAATTTTAAGGAGCATTGACTGTTATTCTTAATTTTTTTAAAAAATTATTTAAAATGTGTTAAAAAAATAGATTCTAGAAAATCAGTAATGGGAGCAAAGAATTAAAATGCAACCTATAGTAGTGACTCAGGTAGGAGGTAATTGGACTAGAGCCTTAAAGATAGGGAAGGCCCTAACTGACACAAATAACTCAAGCACTCAACTGCGTACGGAAAGGTTGGTAGTTGAAACCTACCCACAGGTGCCTCCAAGGAAAGACCTGGCGATGTGCATCCAAAGGATCATAACCAGGAAAACCCAATGGTGTGCACGTGGAGTGGTCATGATTCATCACCAGCTCAACAGCACCTGGAAATAAAGGGAGAGATGGTGAGAGTGGGCCGTGAATGAGAGACTCGTTCTGTGTGCCGAGATCGGCAAGTTCTGACCTGTCCTCTGTGTCGCTGTGTTCAAAGCGTGTAGTGTGGCCCCAGCCAGCAGCCTGTGAGGGCAGAGCGAGCAGAGGCATCCATCCCTCAGCCTTCACCTTGTAGATCCTGGATAGAACACATTTGTAAGATTTCCACAGCCTGCCTTGTGTAGTAGACCATGTGAATTCAATTCATCAAGGGCGTCTTTCCAATAAAACATGAAACCAGGAAATGTTAGTTTCTTTCTGTTTACTCCCCCTCCCCCTTCCTGTCACTGCTGCAGAACAGGGAAACTGGCCCAGAACAAAACCACAGAAATCGCCCCATAGATCCCACTTGGAGAAAGGGAGTGGGCACCCTGCCTTTTCTGCCTCTCCTCCTTGTGGGAAACCAGGAGCATTTGTTTGGGTGTTTGGGGGATTTTTCCCTGGGTTTGGGGCCTGACTAAAGCCAGGGTTTTCTGGAGAAGAATGTCTTTCCCTGTTGTGTCTGAGTCAGTCTGAATTGAGGAGCTCTCGCTGCTGCTCCGATATTTGGGAGACTCCCAAATCCTTGATGCTGTTGCTTCCCAAGTCCACTGGGCTTGTCCTGAGCCATCGGCTTCATTCACCGAGGACAAGGTTTTCTGGGAAATGTCTGCCCTAAGTCCTTCAGGACAGATATTAAAGGGCCCCTGTCAAGGTTCGAAGGGTATGACTCTTGCCAGAATCCCCCCAGTCCAAGCCCCAGAGGGATGCCATTGCCAGCTGGCTCCTGTCCACACCAGCCATGGCTGGATTTCAGTGGGTCTCTGTGTATGGAGCTGGCCGAGTCTCCCTGGATGAAAGGCAGCCTAATATAAACTGAAAATGTTATTAATAAGCAGCCACTTAAGAATTTCCTATGACTTGTGAATGACTGGGGCCCTCGCTGTGAGCTGGGATCGCAGAGGGCAGCTGGTCTTCTTTTACATGGATTAGGGGCCTGTGCAGTCAGTTGAGGGGCCCTCCAAAGGCACTTGGGTGTCTGGGGAAGGGCTCTGGGGTCAGCAAACCCAGGTGTCATTTTCATTTTTCGTTAATTCCCTTGTGGGAGCTTGAATAGGTTGCATAAACTCTTTGAGTCTCAGTTTTCTCATCTGTAGAATGAGGATAATAATTTCTTACAGTGTGGATTGAGAATGAAAAACAAACAAAAATACAGCGCTCAGTACTCATTTAGAAAAATTAGGGGTTTTTTAAGGAAAATAACAAATACCAATCCCACAAAAACCCAGAAAACCACTGCTGACAATTCAAATCCAACTCCTAGAATGACCCTCTGTAGGATTTGCAGAGCTATAAATCCTAACAGGAGGAGACTGCCTCATCGTTGGCCTGTGGAATGTGTGGGCTCGAACAGCAGTCTAGCACATAACTCACTGTGCCGCCAGAGCTCAGGTGGAGAAATGATACCCCATCCTGATTTATCCCTGTGGTTGCCTCCAGTGCTAAAAGTGACAGCTACAGCACTCTGCTTCCCCGAGCATCACTTTCCTCATCTATAAAAGGATCCCTGGGGAGCTCTGGTGGGCTTATGGGTAAGGAATTGTGCTGCCAACTCAAAGGCACATGATTCAAATCTGCCTGAGGGAGAAAGACGAACAGCCGCCTCTCATGGAATTTTTGCAGCCTCTGAAAACCTGCTGGAGGGTCAGCTCTGAGTTGTTTCTGACGGGACATGATGAGATGATGATGATGATGAAGAAGAAGAAGAAGGAGGGGGGCGTGGTAATGCAGTGGTTTGTCACTAGCTTTAGCTTAGAGGTCAGTGGTTATAACCCACCAGTTGCTCTGCCATGAAAAGATGTAGCTGTCTCCTTCCATTCAAACTGAAGCCTTGGCAATCCCAGGCGACACCTCTACTCTGTCCTGTAGTGTTACTGTAAATGAGAACCAACAAGAAGTGATGGATCGTTAAAGTGGCAGTCAAAGCTGCTGCCCCGGCTCTTCTGACTAACCTTGAAAAAAAGTACTAGATTAGTCAAAGACAACATTCATTTCATAACTGTCCCACCTGACTCTTGTATCTTAGTAAGAAAAGGACTTTGAAATACTAATGTGTACTAAGCCAAACACGATGTCAGTCTAGAGACTAAGGTGCCTCTGATCCGGACCATTGTCTTTGTAATTCTGTGCTATGCATCAAAGAGCTGGACAGTGACTAAAGAAGAGAGAATAAGTATCTATGCCTTTTGAGTTTGGGTGCTGGTTAAGAATATTGAACATACCATGGACTGCCAAGAGAACAATCAGGTCTGTCCTGGAGAAGGTGAAACCAAGTTGCCCCTTGGAGGCAAGGATTTTGAAGCTCCATCTCACATACTTTTGGGGATGTTGCCAGGAGGGACCAATCTTTGGAGAGGGACTTTATGCTTCAAAGGATGGAGGAATAGCATAGGAGAGAAAGACCCGAGATGAGATGGACTGACACAGTAACTGGGATAATGGGGGTAGATGTGCTGGAAACAATGAAATTGACTCTGCATAAGTCAGGATTCAGAGCTATTGAGTACAGGTTCACTTTGAGTCCTGCTCGACCCAAGGGCTCAAAACAACAAACCAGACTAAACCAGTTCCCAGAGTCAGCTCCAGTTTAGGTCAGCTCCCAGTGTGCTTCTGAGGATATCGAAGCTCCAGAGGGTTTTCATGGCTGTGATTCCCTCAACAGCAGATTGCCAGGCCTTTCTCAGGCATCTCTGAGTAGGTTTGGACTTCCAGCCTTTCTGTTAGTAGACAGACACACATTTTTGCCACTTATGGGCTCCAGAAGCGTGATAGTAAAGGAGAGATGATTCTTTAGTGAGGATAGCCATTAAATGGCCTTACTCAGCCAGCACACCTTTTAAGTTTACGCTAGGTGTTTAGCCAAGCCTTTGACTTAATCATCACACATCTGCTTTGGGCTGATTTCTTTTCATAGTAAATGGAATGCAGGATGGAAAGGGCACCAGTGCAGCTACCACCACCCACAGTGGTAGCTCGTGACTCCCAGACAGCACAAGCCATGACCATGCTGCTTTTGTTTGTTTGATTGCTAGTTTGTTTACTGTGTAGCCGTAGACATAGCCTAGGACCTAGCACACTGATATATTACTGGGGTTTTTTAATACTTAGCATTGTTGTTTCATCATCATTTCCCACAAAGAGACAGAGCGATAAGGTGGCTCCCCCAGTGGTCTTCAGCACAGCAGCACTTGTGAGCATGGCTCAGGGCTGGGTGGTGTTAAACACACCGTCACGCTTTTTTTAAATTTTGTTTCTTTTTTAACTTTACATTTGTTTGTATACATTGTGTTTCACTCTGTCCTTCATTCACATTGTTTCATACAATCATTCTCATTCATTATGTTTTATAAAATTATCACCATTAAACCAGGCTCTGCATTACCCTGTCTTTCCAGATTCCCGCCAGATCTCCCATTACCTTTACCCCCCTTCTACCCACCAAATTGTGTGACCCAGTGATTTCCCCAGCTTCTTTTCCCCTTGGGTCCCCATACATGTTTTACTAGTTATCCTTCTGTTTTTAGAATAATGGTCTGACTGAGTTAGTTAACTCAGCGTAATGCCCTTCAGTCTCTCTCAAGGTATGTAGTAATTTTTGAAATCTTTGCTCCTGAGTGCTGCATAGTGTTCCATCATGTGAATGTCCCACAGTTTATGCCTCAGTTCTAATTTCTTTAAAATATATTCCTAGTTGTGGAATAGCTGAATCATATGGAATTTCTGTGTTAAGCTTTTTGAGGGAATGCGAAACTGCCTTCCAGAATGGTTGTACCATTTTACAGTCCCACCAACACTGTGTGAAAGTCCCCACCTCTCCAACATTTATTACAGCATCACTCTTGTTGTTACATGCTGTTGAGGTAAGTATGGTTCATAGCGACCCTATGAACAGCAGATCTGAACACTGTCCTGTGCTGCCCTCATCATCCTCATACACATTGCTGGAGTCATGATCTCAAATCATCACTTTTAATAGAAATTAACACCTAACAACAATGGCCATAATTGTAACTCAGTGAGGTGATGGATTTAAGGGGTTCAGAACAAAGCCACTGTGAGCCTAGAATCTCAGGTCTTCATGCACAGCACTAGACAAGCATGCCTGACAAGAGTGTTTTCCAGACCAGGGCAATCAAGACAGTGTCACAGTGAAATAGGTCATGTGAATTTTTGCATATTTACGTGCTTATGAGAGTTAGGCTTATACCTAAATTGAGGTCTGTTAAGCACTCATTAGCTTTATAAATAATTTAGAGTGCTCTGGGACAGTGTAGGACAAACGGTGCCAGTCACCTTCCTTGATGCACTGTTGCCACACACTTCCAGTTAGTTTAAAAAAAAAAAAAAGAGTGAAGCTCGGTAAAGGGAAGTACCCAACCATTTTCACAAAAGAGATAGAGACTAAAGAGGTTTTTGAACAGTGGGTTTAGAAGAGTTATTTTGTGGGGTCTTTCAGTCCATACCTTGCGGTTTAGACGTATGACATGCTTGAATTTTATTTGTAGTCATTTCCCCCAGAAAACATTCCCTAGAGAACTCACCTGGTAAATAAGGGCTCTTGGAACTTGCTGTGCCAGACATCCAATGACGCAAAAGCTTCCATGACATGAAATCATGGTTAGCAGGTAGACAAAGTGAAGTGGAGGGATTTATCCAGATGGCATAGCCTATTCTACCTGCCTCGGTTATTCTTAGCAGAGCAGTGGCTCTGACAGGCAGCTAAGGTAATCAGAGCTGCTCTGGATACCCATGGCCTCTCCTCCGGATGGAGGGATGCAGTGATGCAGGTAGCATGGTTGCCATGGAGACACCATCAGTGGCCAAGCTCTTCTCCTTTGAGGGCTCACTCTGTCTGCTCATCAGGATGCTGCATTAGCTGTCTGTGTGCTGTTTGGTAGACAGATTCCTCACAGGCTTCTGAATGCCTTTGCAATAAGCCAAAGCCCCTTCCCATGGCTCTCATGTATAATTTGCCAACTGCCATCTTGTGAGCACGTTAGACTCCTCTCAGTATGTGAAGAACACCGTGTTCTCTCCCTCTTCTATGCGTGTATTATCCTGTTGAGAAAGTGCTTTCCTTTCTTTTTCGCCCTCGCAACCTGCTGTTGGCAAGTTTTAGATCCAGCTTTATCAGGGAGGTCTCTGTAGCTAAAGAGCTTCTCTAACTTGGTTCCTGGCTCGTCATAGACTTTCTGCTAGCCATTGGCCTAACAGAGGCCTTCCTGGCCCTTCTTGATGTTTGTGATCTAGTGCCTGTGACTTATAGGGACTCCCTGACCGGTTGGAATTTTTTAAATCCATAGCTCCTTCCAGAAGGCCTGTATCAGTGAGTTGTTGTTTGACAAATGTAGTTGCCTGTTGCAAGCATCTTTGAGATTCCACCCATACCTCATTGGCACTCACCAATTCTGAGTGCTCTCCTCTGCGGTCCCTGCTGTGATAGAAAATGCATCTTTTTGCCTCAGTCTGCTTGCTGTACAGTGGGGTGGGCCAAAGGACCCCAGGGGTGTGACTGGTTCTCAAAAACTGTTGTGGGTTGCTGTACCAATACCTTGCATTGTCCCTCAAGTGGGGTAAGGCCAGGGAATGTTATATATCATCTCCCAAAGATTCCCAACATGGCTTACACAGCTATCCAAAGCTTCAGCTTGTGCATGGCAAATTATCATCCAGGTTGATTCCAGCTCTTGGTAACCCTGTGCGTATGGAGTAGGACTGACCTCCAGATAGTGTTTGGAGTTTCGGAGGCAGACTGACCACTCTTAATGAGATGCCTTTGGGTAGGTTCAAACCACCAACCTTTTTGCTCATAGTTGAGTGCCTAACCGATTGTGTCAACCAGTATCTGAATCGACATCTTACTATTGCTCACCTCATTTCTTTGATTCTCTGGCAGGGTTTCTCAGTCACCTCTCAATCTTCTTTACATTCCTATGATTTCCCTGGGGCACATTCTGAGTCTCCCCAACCTGAGATGCTGCCCCTGTCATGTGCATCAATCAGAGTATGCTAGGAAAAATGCATATTTCTGCGGAAAAGTCATCCCGAGAGGTGTTGTGTGTGTTGGATTTTGTTTTGTTTTGTTTTTAAGAAAATGTGTTTTGCCTTTTCCAAAATCAGAAGATAAAATAAGACACTGTATGTAATTCTTCATAAAAATGTGAATCGACACAGCAAGAAGTAATAATTGCCACAAAAAATGAGCCTCTTCCCACTTGGACAACCGCTGGGAGAGGGATGCACTCCGAGTGCAGATGGCCAGAGCCGCTGGAGCCAGGTGGAAGGCAGGGAGCCGGGCAAGCAGAGTGATTTTGGCTCTCAGAGCACCCCAACCTCGTACCCAGCTGGCTCTGTCACAGTCTCCACCCTTTCGCTTCTGTGTTTGTGAGGAAACCATTTTTCCTTTCTCACAGAGATAGGAATCTCACTTCCAGATATGGCAAGTGTCAAGGTTCATGCCTGGGACCCTCCTGCAGACTAAGCGTTTGCCAAAAAGGGGGGGAAACAAAGTATTGTGGCTCCAAGGAGGTAGTTAAGAAGCCAGCAAGGCTGCAGATAAATAACAGGATCTGCTGATGTCTGGGGATCAAGACGGAGAGGCCTGGGAGTGCCAGGCAAGTGGGTTAGGGAAACAGAAGGCCGTTCCTACACCCACCGCGGTGGCACCGGCCCCTGGATTTCACATCTGTGCTTGGGATTTGAGATGGGCAGAAGCTCAGCCAGTTTGGGCACTGTCTTCAGTGCCAGAGGTGGTGGGGGAAGAGGGAGGCAAGACTTCTCCTGAGAATGGCGCAGACACCCCTTCCTCGCCACAGGGCCTTCTACTGCTATTGCTTCTACTCAGGGAAATACCTCGCAGGCATTTCTGTAAAGGCTCGTAAACAACCTTCTCACTCAATTGAAATGTCCCTTCAGTGGAGAGACTTTGCTGGCCCCTCTCAGTTCCTCTCTTTCCCGTACTCTGTTCATTTCCACCATAATACCTATCACAGTATACAGATGGCCTGTTTACTTGACTATCTATGAGAGGTTTCATTGCTCTGTGGTAAAGACATGTATAAAAATTCTGGCACATAGTACCACTAGGATCACAGCTTCCCAAGAAACCCAAGAGATTGAAAATGTTGGTGGGTAATATATATCCCATGGGTCATAAAGTTTAAGCAAGGCTGTGGAAAGATCACTGGTCCTGGAGATATATGACATCGCATCTTATCTGTGTGATGCAGTCATTATCACCTAAGTTTTTAGCCTTTGAGTATGGATAATCATGCCAACTTTACAGTAGTACTTACAGTGAAGAAATGAGATAAACTATAAAGTTCATGGGAATATTACCATCTCTAATGAACCGAATAAGCAGTAGAAAGACAGCCTCTGTGTTCACCCCTTACCTGCCAACCTCACTTTGTGTGTATATTGATGAGATAGCTCTTGTCAGGCCTGCAGGTCACACTGTCTTGCTCACCCTTGAGGAAGACTTTGAGGAAGACTTCCACCTTTGGGAATATCTTCGTTTTATTTCAGGCCAGTTTCTGCAACTTTATTTCCTTCTGTCCTCTCTTCTTCCCTTGAATGGGGTCATGTGCATCTCATGCCCCTTTTAAAGGGACCAGGATTTGCTTTTTTTGCTCAGGATTTGCTCAGTTTTGATAGCTGCTGACCCAGAGACAGGCAGCTCGAACCCACAAACTTCAACAAGGGAGAAAGGTGGACAGTTTCCTCCTGTGCGATTTACAGCCTTGGAAATCTCCTGGAAGGGCAGCTAGGAATGGGTCCCACCTCAGCATCAGTGTGTGTGAATGATTTAGTGAAGAGGGATGACCCAGAGTGTGTGTGTGTGTGTGTAAGTGTGAGTGAGTGAGTTAGTGAAGAGGGATGCTCTCATATGGTTCCAATTGTGTGTGTGCTCGCCCGCACGTTTGTGTGTGTGTGAGTGTAAGAGAGAGAGAGTTAGTGAAGAGGGGTGCTCTCGGCTGGTTCCAACCGTGTGTGTGTGTGTGTGTGTGTTAGTGAAAAGGGATGCTCTCGGCTGGTTCCAACCCAACCCAGCATGTGTGTGTGTGTGTGTGTGTGTGTGTGTGTGTGTGTGTGTGTGTGAAGAGGGATGCTCTCGGCAATGCCTTTAGGTAGACCTGACTTTTAGATCTCACTCACTCATTTGAATGCTGCAGGGAAGTGTGATTTTTGTTACCACCACCCACTCTCTGATTGTTCTTGCTTCTTCTGAGCATCTTGCAATCCAATTAAAACCATCTCTACCCAAAACCCTTCATTCCTAAAATGTGGAAACCAAAAAAAGAAAAGTTTCTCAAAACCTGTTTCCATCAAGTTGATTCCAGCTCAAGGTGCCCCTCTGTGTGGAGAGATTGTGTTCCATCGGGATTTCATGTCAGTGGACTTTTGGAAGTAAATTGCCAGGCCTCTCGTCCAGGCACCTCTGGTGGATGTGAACCTCCAGCCTTTTAGATAATAGTCAGTACTCCCCAAAGACTCAGAAGGTTTGGGGAAACCCAAAGATGGAGGCATCCAAAGGGCAGGAAGTGTGAAGAGAGGGATTGCTTCAACTTAGGGTGTCCGGGTGGAAAGAGTATCCTGAGGAAGTCCAGCTCCTGCCCAGCTGTCCAAGTCAGTCCTTCTCAGGGCGGATCCTTTTAGGTTGTCTGAACCATTAAGGCATCGTGGCATCTGTGACTGATGCACAGAAACACAAGGTAGAGCCAAACACTAATTAGTGGTTTGAAATCACCAGTGCCCAATCTCTCTCCACATGCACAGAAAATTTAAAGTTGATAGCTGGTGAAATATGGTTCTCATATGTTAGGTTGTTTTGGGGTTGGTTTTTTCCCCCATCAGCAATCTAATTTTTAATTCTGCACTACCCAGAAGAAAATTTGCCATTCCCACGCTGGGTGTGCACACCACACATCGATTCTCTGGTCTTGCAACAGAGTATCAAATCAGAACAAACCCCTTGGTCTGGATTAGATACCACACATCTCTATGCTGCGTGTGTGGGCACGTGGGTGGCTCTGGCTAATGTCTCGTCGTTCTAGGCCAGGGATTTGTCCCCTGGCACTTGGTGATGGGAGTGCGTAGAATTAAATCTGGTCTCCACTTTCTTAACACTAACTAAAAGGACCAGCAGCTGTTTCTCCTTAGCAATGATTCTCTCCGGGGTTGTGCTTTGAAATCATCTTTCTTTTTCTTGCTTATCTGTAATTCGTGATTCTCCCCGCGCCCCGCCCCCCAATGAGCTGTATATTGGTCGTCATCTTTTTTAAAGTGCAAGGGAGCAGTAACTTCACATTCTAAGAAATCAGAGAGAAGAACCATTCTTCCGCTTTTTGTGAGATGGAGTTGTGAAGACTTTAAATGCCTAGGACGCATCTGCTACTTGAGAAAATACTGTGGAGGCCTTCAGGGAATTTTGGTCCTTTGTCTTTAACAAGAGCGTCTCTTCTGCAGCTGACCTCAGCTGTCTGGGGCATTGCTGTGTGGATCCCAGCATTATGCATTCCTCATCAATCACTTGGTTTATGCTAGAGCTGAGCTGCTCTGTAAGTGGTCTGACCCTTGACCCTGTATACAAAAGGAACTTGAACCTGATCTAGCCGTGAACTTTGTGTAGAAGAAGTGAGACTGAGGAAGAGGTGAAGGCAGGACAGAGGGTAGGACTGACCACCAGAGGCAGTTCTTGTGGCCAAAGTCATCACAACTCTTACCAGCCCCTTTTGACAGCCATGCCCTGGACGATACCAGCTGAGAAAAGGGGGGGGGCAGCTTAGTGAAATAAAAGCCTAGGATGTGGAAGCCAGGAATGATAGGAGATGCCGTGGCTTGTCCAGAGCTCCTGAGGTCATCAGGATTCACAGTGGGAACCACACCAGGATTCTGACCTTGCTCTTGGCTGCTGGCTCTGGAAAGATGCCCCCAGGTGTGGTCTGAGGACCAGCCGCATCCGAGACACTGAGGGTCCTTGCAGAATGCAGATTCTTGGCTTCTTCCTCAGATCCCTGAGATCAAGCCCTGGGGCAGCCCACTCCTCTCTAGCCCAGACTCTCTCTGATGCTCTTGACAAGTAGATTTGTGACTTCACATCATTAGAATCATTTATATGCTGACAGAGTTTAATGAATAAAAGTTGCTTGTCTCTTAAAAGCCTTCAAGAGCTTGTTTCCCTCCATCATTTATTAAATTATTGAATACACCAGACAGATGATTTGCCATTGTGTCAACTCAGTTCACCTTGTGACTAGAACAGCTCTTCATAGAGTTTCCACTGTCAGTGATTGGTCAGAGGGATCACCAGGGGTTCCTCCAAGGTGCCTCTGAACGGAGTCGAATTCCCAGCTTTCCCTTAGCAGCTTTACCATGTTAACCATTTGTATGACACAGGGGCTTTGAGGTACTTGGTGGCTTCCAAGCCTTTGAAGCTGCTCCAAACAACAAACAACAGCCAGCACCGAAAGAAAAGTGGCTCCATTATGCTGATGCCAACTTGTATCGATTGTATAGGGAGGAACTGAGCTGCCCTGGAATCTTCCAGAAGCTAATATCTTTCTCCCGTGGGGTAACTGGTAGGTTCAAACGACTAACGTTGCTGTTTGTAGCCAAGCACTTAAACACTGTGCTGTCTCCTTTATGAAACTTTAAACCTTAAATCAAGTCCAGCGCTGGCTGTCAAGCTTATGTCAACTTCTGCTGAATGTCCTCTGGGTTGTTGAGGTGGTAAATCTTAACAGAAGAAGAATGCCCACCCGCCTTCCAAAAGAGCAGCTGGTGAAATCAAACCAGTGACCTTTCAGTTCACAACACTGTGTGTTATGCACCGAAACCTTTATTGTTAGATGCCAGCATGTGGACAGTGACTCAGCCGAACTGGTTGGAACAGTGGCCCTTGCAACGCCATCAGTCTCTGTGTCGGTCCATTTCATTGAGTCCTCTCCTCTTTTGTGACTCCCTGTTATTATCAATCTGATGTCTCTTTTCCCAAGACTGGCCTCTCCTCACAGTGTGCCCCGAATATGTGAGATGGAGATTCACCAGCCTTGCCTCCGAGGAGCACCCGGGTTCCACATCCTCCGAGACAGATTTGTTTGTTCTGGAAGTTCATGCAGATCTCAGTATTTTCTGTGAACACCATGACTCAAAGACATGAGTTGAGCATGCCTGGAGTTTGGGAAGGGAGCTGTGTGTGGAGAGCTGCACTCAGCAGCCCTTTCATTTGCATAGATGGTTCTGTTGTTGACACTGAATTTCCACAGAGGAAATATTTTTGAGGAAAAAAAAAATCTCATTAGAGAAGGTAAGGGAGGGTTAAGGAGAGAAGGAAGAAGAAGAATAAAAAAAAAAGACTTAATGATGTTTGTAAGCGCATCCAAATTTAAAACTCTTCAGTTTCTGACTTGAACTTGTCATCTTCTAAAATGCCTTGAGCGGGTTATAAAGGAAGACCCCTTTTTGCCTCCATCCTGTCATTTCTTACACAAAACAAGACATGTGGTTCAGAGTTCTGCGTTGTAAATAACCTGTCAACATCTCAGCAATGAGTCCCCCTACCCACCCACCCAGGAATCTTCCCCCATCATTGCAGTTAATTGGTATAAATTGTTATTCAAGAGTTAAGAGACTCTGGCTGGGGTGACCAGGGTACGTTACAACAATTGAAGGAAGTGGCTCTGCGTAACTATGTTGTTATCACACACACCATTCACAAACCTACTCTGGCTTCTAAAATGCATTAATATCTGCAGGGTTGGGGTCGTTTAGAAGGGTGCAGAGGTCGTTGCAGGCTAGAGGAGGAAAAGAAGGAGCATGCAGACTCTGAATCATGGTCTGTTCCTTGGAAACCTGTCATTCACAGACCCAATTATGTGCAGGTAGAGTGTCAACTCTGACAGAATGAAACCAAATGCACCCCTCATGTGTGCGCGCACAATGAAATCCTGCTTTACTAGCAGGTTCTATTTTCATAAATGCCTATTTTTAAAAGGCCAAATGATTTATTTACTACACACACACACTCCTGAATATGCTATATTCAGATGGAAGCTTTAATCGGCCTGCAGAAAGCACCGTTAGTGAGGTGGTGCCAGGTAGGTTTTACCAAAGAGACATGAACATCTTGAGGAAGTGATCCTGGCTGTTATGACCCCGTGCTCCTTCCCACACATCTGAGCCTTGGGTTCTCAGTGTGTAAAAGGAGGTATTAAATTAGCCTCTCTGATGGTTGTCACTGGACGTCACTCAAAGGTTGAAAAATTCTTTGCAAATAAAAATGTTGGTGCCCTTAGAAGTGTCTGTTAATTACGAGTGAGGCATGGAACTTGGACAGGTAGCTGGGAAATGTATATGGTCCTCAATGTTTTTATTTACTGGTTTTGTTTTTTTTCTCTGTGGGCTATTCTGGATGTATCTGATGTCTAAAGGGAGGCATGTTCTG
Organism: Elephantulus edwardii; assembly: GCF_000299155.1. NCBI lineage: Eukaryota > Metazoa > Chordata > Mammalia > Macroscelidea > Macroscelididae > Elephantulus > Elephantulus edwardii. The sequence continues at coordinate 4,435,221 of NW_006399882.1, read as the reverse complement.
TGCCTGGAGGCAAGTATGCCATTTGTAGGTTACTGTTTCCGAGGTCAGACAGACCTTTTTTCGGTGTCCTATCCTATTCACTGTTAGCAGTTTGCTTTGAAAAAATGGCTTCATCTTTCTTGAGACTTTTGTTTTCATCTCTGGGAAAATCATAATAGTATCTCCTTCCTTGGATGACTGATGTGCAAGTCTAGAATTATGTACGCAAAATAGAAATCATGCGACGTGTGACTCTGCGTATAGAAATCATGCTTGATTGTAGAAACCAAACCAAAATCACCACAGTCAATGTTGACTCATCACCCTCACATGTGTTACAGAATGGAATCATAGAACCACGTCCTATTGTTTCCTAGGCCAAATCCTTTACGGAAAAGATTACCAGACCTCTGACCCTTAGTTTAGTTGCTGCTTGGTGCTGTGGAGTCCACCGTAAAGAGATGCTTGAAAGCAGATTTTCCTAATGCAGCGCAGCTTTTGATTTCTTGACTTCTGCTACCGTGGGTACTGAACATGCATCGAAGTAAAATGAAATTCTTGACAACATCAGTCTTTTCTCCATCCGTCATGAGTGTGCCTGTTGGTATAGATTTTCATATTCTTGATATGAACCATACTGAAGACTGTAGTCGTTTATCTTCGGTAAATACTTCAAATCTTCACTTTCTGCAAGTAAGGTTGTGTCATCTGCATAACATAGGCTGTTGATGAACATCTTGCTTCAATTCTGATGCCACATTCTTCTTTATAAAGTCCAGCTTTTCATATGATTTGCTCGGCATGCAGATTGAATAGGTGTGGAGAGAGGATACAACCCGATGCACATCTTTCCTTATTTTGAAATGGGAACTAACCCTTTGTTCTGTAAAAACAATTGCTTCTTCATATATGTACAGGTTTCACATGCGTGCAATCAAGCATTTTGGAATTAATTCCCATTCTTGTCAGTGTTGTCCACAGTTTATTATGATCTACACATATGTTAGTTAGCAGTCATGCCCAAACCATGCACCCAGGAACTTGCTGTGTGTTTACCCCACATAATGATGCCTGCTATCCTACTTCACCTTTCTTTTTCTCATGGTTGTTGAGTGCTGGCAAGTTGATTTCAACTCACAGCAACCCCATTAACAGGCTAAAACCACCCTGTAATGTTTTCCAGGCTTTAATATTTACAGAAACATATCACCAGAGCTGCCTCTCATGCAGCCAGTGGGTGGGATCAAACCACCAACCTTTTGCATAACCTTTGAGTGTCACCAAAACCCAATCCCCACTGCTGTCAAATCACTCTCATGATAGCCCTGTGTTGGGTTTCCAAGCTCCAAGTCTTTACAGGAGTACACTGCCTTCTCTTTCTTCCCTAAAGCAGTGAGTGGATTCAAACATCAGACCTTTCAGTTAACATCCTAGCACTATGCCCACTGTGTCACCAGGACACTTTTCTTCTCAGTGCTGCATAGCATAGTGTTCAGGTTGGCTATTCATCAAGTCACTATGAGTCTTGCTTTACTCTTCACCACCTAACAATAGCACCAACGGCAGCCTTAACAACAAACTCTAGGATTTAATGCTATGTTGTATTGCTTATGGAATGCTGCTGCTTCTCTGTGGACATTTAAGTAGGTATCCCAGGAGTCCAGCAGTGGCCTTGATTAACCAGCCTGCTCTGCATCGTTTTAGCTGAAGGACTAAAAAGGGCCCCTTGACACTTTCCCCTCTTCCCTTTTCTGTTTGTTTCTACTCATCTCTTTGGAGCCTCCCTCTGGTCTGGTCCTGTAATTTAGTAGTTTGCTTAATTCTTATGTTGCCCTTCTCTTCAAGCTTCTGGTTCACTAGATCATGTCAGTTAGCATCCCATCTTGTGATCTCCTTCCCCTTGCTGCATATATAGGCTTCATTCACATATAGCTGGGGAATAAAATTGGGTACAATTCTGATTTTAAATTATGAGTTGCTAGGAAAAATCATTAGTCACTGAAGATCTCACTAAATTTACTTAAACACACTGAAAATTTATTTCCTTAAGTTATAAGCTGACATAAAAATAGCTAGGAGGGAAAGTACTCTTCAAAACTGCTGCCTTCTTCCCAACAGCCCTGACCTCTTTACAGGAGCTGATAAATTAAAGAATCCATGTTAAATTGTGCTCTAGAAAATGTTTTCCTTTAAAAGCCAGGGTTTGGATGGAGGAGCTTCGCAGCTCTGGAGCCCACAGACTCCCTCTGTGGTGAGCCTTCTCTTTGAGGATGTTTTCCATCTGATGAAAGGAGGAAACAGGAAAATGCGACAAGCCTCACTTTGCTGGACTAGCCTGATATTTTCCTTCAAGTTCATGTTTATTTTGAAATTCTAACAGAGCATGCTAACAGAATGAAGGAATATAAAAAATTTAACCAACTGATAATCTCAATAGGTGTCAAAAGCACCTATTAACAAAATTTGACACCTCTGCCTGAGAGAAATATTTAACAAAGTGGTTAAGGAGTTATTCTGCCAATGTAAAGGCAGGCGATTCAAATCCATCCACGGGAGAAAGATGGACAACCTCCTTTCATACAATTACAGTCCCTGAAAACCTGCTGAAGGTCAGCTATGAGTTGATTCTGACTTACTAGCAGTGAGCTGAGTTGTTACAGAGGGTAAAAGGGAACCTCCTAAACCTAATAAAAAAACTTCTACAAAACCCTCACAGCTGACATCACCCTTGATGTGGATGACTGGATGCTGTCTCCTGGAGTTCAGGAGAAACAAGGATTATCTGCTTTGCTACTTCTAGTCAACAGGGCAACTAGACGAAGACATTAAAAAAAAAAAAGAAGCATCCAGATTAGAAAGAAAAGTAAACCATCTATATTCACAGATGACAGAAGAAGCATTGTATAGAAAATCTTAAAGAGTGTGTGTGTGTGTGTGTGTGTGTGTGTGTGTGTGTGTACACCTAGTAAAGGAGGTCAGCAAGATCACATGGATGCACAGTCGATGGGCAAAAGTCAATTGCCTTTCTAGACACCAACAATCTGAAAATGAAATGCAAAACCAGTTTTATTTAAAATGGTATAAAAGAGTATTCTCAGGAATAAATGTCACAAAAGAAATGCAAGACTTGTAAACTGACAGTCATAAATATCATTGAAGACTGTTAAAAAAGACTTTTAAGTGGAAAAACATCCCATGGTCATGAATTGGGAGACTTAGGATTGTTAAAATGATGATAGTTTCAATTTGTTCTACAGATTCAAAGCAACCCCTATAAAATCCCAGATGGCTTCTTTTTACAAAAGTAGGGCAAGCTCATCCTAAAATTCATGTTTTATGGATGTGAATGTAAGGGACCCCAAAGAACCAAACTAAGAAGAATTTGTGGTTTCAAAACTTTACTCAAAGCTGCAGTCATCAAGATAATGTTGCTTAATGGCAACGGGTAGGCATGTGGCACGGTAGAGCAGAATTGAGAGTCTAAAACCAGGTCCTTCTATTTATGTTCAGTTGATTTTGTTCAGTGTTTTGACAGTACATGGTCAAGTAAATTTTTTTTCACCAGCACCAGAATTGACATGCATCCATTTTTCTTCACTCTTCTTCCTTCATCACTGTCTAGTTTCTGCATGTATATGAAGCAACTATAAATAATCTAGTTTACCCTTAAAATGGAATGTCATTCCTTGATTAAATGAAATGATGTCCTGATATATATATATATATGTATTACAACATGGTGGGCCTTAAAAACAGCATTCTAAGAGGAAAAATAATCCAGGTACAAAAGGCCTTGTAATTTCATTTCTATGAGATGTCCAGAATGGGCAACTACACAGACACAACATAGATTAGGGTTGCTAAAGTCAGTGGCGATGGAGGGTTTAGAAAGTTTTTCCTGCTGGGCTCAGGGCCATTTTTGAGGTGACCAAAATGTTCTAAAATTAAAAAGTAGTGATGGTTGTTCAAAAGCCAATGAATTTACACATTGAAAGAGCAAGTTTTATCTTATATGGATTATATCTGAGTAAAACTGCTTTTAGAAATTGAGGCGTAAGTGGGAATTAGGATTCAGGACTTTCCTGTCACCTTTATAAAGAGTGAGGTCCTTCTAGATGAATTTATATCCATAATTCCACCCCCAACTATTCTTTTTGTCCTTTTTATTTTATTGGTAGAAAACAGAAATGTTTTTTGGTTGCCAACGTCAATCTTTTTTACATTTCTCCTTCATTTTTATAGCTGTGGATAAGGGAACATATGGTAACCTTAAGAGAAAAATGTTCAGTTTAGGGAGAGATTTTAAGCTTTGGCTGCTAACTTTTGAAACCGCTCATCTTCACAATCTGCTGGTATATTAAAAGCACTGCCAACATAGATAAAACTTGGGTTTCTAATTAAAATTTCATACCTGCAAGGATATTTGCTGGAGGTGAAAAATAATTTCCCATGAGGCCTTGGGTCTAAGATTGTTTGGTGAGGAAAATAATTTTTTTTTCTCTTTTATTTAAAGAAAACCTCATCCATAATTCTATTTAAAACCACTTCTTCCATTTCCCAAAGTCTAAAAACTTCTTTGAAAGACTACATGTTGTCAATATTTGTTAACTTTACTGGTAATTTGTCTGGTTAATATCTATAATAATATACATTTATGTATGTAGTAGGGAGCTCTGGTGGTGTGGTCCATATATTGCTAACCCAAAGACCAAGCTTCCTTACTGGTTCAAATTTGCCAGTTGCTCTGAGGGAGAAAGATGGGCAATCCCTCCCATGCAGATTATAGCCACTAGAGGGTCAGCTGTGAGTTAGTTCCAACTAATTGCAGTGAGTTTAAGTAACCACTTGTGCTACTGCATGGGACTCCTGTATACATGTACCATGATGAATACTAAGTCTGCATTACAGTTGACAAAATTGTGGCCAGTGTTCATACTGGGTATATGATATGGTATGATATGATATGATATGATATGATATGAATATAATATCTTGTGGTATAGCTGAGAAGGCATGCTGCAATTCCAAAGGCACATGATTCAACTCCACCACCTGCTCTCCTGGGAAAGGATTAGCTATGAGTTACTCAATGGTACTCAACAACTGAACTGCCAGAAGTCCAGGCTGGGTTTAGAAGGGGTCATGGTACTAGGGATATGGTACCTAATGTTAGATGGATCTTAGCCGAAAGCGGGGAATAACAGAGGAATGTCTATCTGTGTTTCATTGACTATGCAAAGGCGTTTGACTGTGTGGATCATAACAAACTGTGGCTGACTC
>NW_006399882.1:4410855-4425391 GCF_000299155.1 Elephantulus edwardii | reverse complement strand
TGACCAATAGCTGACCCTTCTGCACGTTTTCAGAGGCAGTTAATCACACTGGAGGAGATTGCCTATCCTCCCACTGAACAGGTGGTGGCCTTGAACTGCATGCCTTCAGGATGGCAGTGCAGCTTGTTGGCTCTAAGCCGTGTGTGTGTTTGTGTGTACTCTGTGTCACATACTTTGGGCACGTGGCCAGGAGAAGGACATAATGCTCGGAAGAATGGACAGCGCAGGAGAGGAAGACTGCGGATGAAATGGATTGATACAGTCTCTGGGGCAAAGGGGTTTGGTGTGTCAGGATTAGTGAGACTGGCTCAGGATAGGGCAGGCTTCAGAGCTGTTGTACATAGGGTCACTATGGGTCACAGGCGACTTGACAGCACATAACAACAACATAGTTTTTTGAACAACACAATTCAAATCCACCAGCTGCTCCACAGGAGAAAGATTTGCAGTCTCCTCTCATGCAATTAACTGTCTCTGAAAAACCCATTGGAGAGTCAGTGGTTCCAACTTGATGGTACATCACATCGAGTATGTATGTGACCATTCCTCAAGTGATATTAACTTAGAACAAAAGGTTGCAGTCCGCGTTGAAAGCTCCTTAGCAATCTTCCTGCGTAGCCTCTGGCCTTTGAAGGTGTTCCCACATGAGTGATGCCACGCCCTCTACAAAGATGGGCGTGCTGTGGAACATTGCTTTGGATGTTATGTGGCTTTGCCAGAAGCCTATTGCCAAGGAATGTGTTTATAATTTAGGATCCCGGGGCTGGTGACTGGCAGGCCTCTGAGAAAATGGTTCCTTATGCTGTGCTTCTCACCTGTTGCCTCTGTTGCTTGCAGGAAGATCTGCCTGCACTGCAAGTGTCCACAGGAGGAGCACATGGTGACAGTGATGCCGCTGGAGATGGAGAAGACTGTCAGCAAACTCATGTTTGACTTCCAGAGGAACTCCACCTCCGACGATGACTCGGGCTGCGCCTTAGAAGAGTATGCCTGGGTCCCGCCGGGTCTGAAGCCTGAGCAGGTACTGTTCTTGACTGAGGTGTTGGCATGTCCCTCTGCCTTGATTGGTCCTTCCTCATTTCAGTGTAGAAGGGAGAGATGGCTTTGTGGATTAAGAACGTGATTGCAGCTGAATGTAGACAGACGTCAGAGCCCCAGTGGGAAACTGGCAAGAGAAAGGAAGCGGAATGTTGAATGGCCCTTTGCTAATTCATTCTGGGTGACCATCACTGACTTTTAACTGAGAATTTTCTAGAAAGTCCTCAGAAACCTTGGCTCTGGAACTTTCCATAACAAAGGCTTTATCTTTGAAGGGACAAGTGGGGAAGAGGCGGGGCACTAGTTTTGGCTATTGATCTTCCTGTGATGATGCTTTGAAAGGAATGGAGGGAAGTGTAGCTTTACTTTGTTCTTTTCACTGATATCTGCCATGTGTAAATAGGAAGTTTAATCTTACTTTACAAAGACAAACACTGACATTTCCTCAAGTATCCTGGCACTGCCCAGGGGCTGTAAATATTATTGGCTCACTTGGAGGAACTGGCTTTCCTTCTGTTTTGCTGCATTTTTATCAGTGACAAAAAGCCTCTGCTTTGCATTTCTTGATACTTGGAATTTTTTTTTTCTTCCACCAGCCCTCATGCTGGTTTAGAGGCAGCGTCTGTAAAGCTGGGTATTTTTATAATCTCCCCCATGAGCCTTTGAGAGACAGCAGAATCTTAAGCTTTTGACCCACGTTTGCCTTTCTCTGACACATGAAATTTATTTCTCTGGAGATCCCCTCTCTATCTGGCAGAATGTTTTGAAGCTTAAACAGCAATGGCATTTTAAGTCGGGAACTTTAAGTGTGATAATGCTGCTATGAAAAAAAAAGCTTTTTATAATTAAGGGAGACCCGAGGATTTCCTAATGGCATAAGATTACTAGCCTTCTGATTAATTTATCATCCCTCGGTCTAGCCATTTCTCATTTTCTTCATCCAGTTTGTCAAGGTGGCAGATAGAATTGGACATACTGGTTGGATTTGTTCAGCTAGCAATGGGTGGGATTTTTTCCCCCTGTTTTTCTACTAATATTTTTAAATTAAGTATTTTCATTTAAAATATTATATTTAAATCATGTAAATGTTGAGGCTCTGGCAATGTGGGGGATCTCATTTCAAGCGTAGAATCGGCCGGAGTTGCATGCTGATGGTTCCTTTGAGAGAATTTGATCTTGGCATGTCACCTTGGTCCATACCAGCGTACATCCTTCAGTGTCACTGTCCTGAACCCATCAGGCATTCCAGTCTTCTGAGCCCTGTTCTAATTCTTATTACGTCGGAAGTATCTGAAAATAGAAAATTCTCTATGAGGAGAATTGAGGGTAGAGTTCAGTGGCAAAGTACTGTCTGAGGATATGAGCAGCAAGATAGAAGACCACATTCTCCTAGTTTGTGAACTGAGGTTACATTTTTCTTTCTCCCCCATTTCACTGAAGATTGGGTTATTAAAGAATTCATAAATGAAAAATGAGAGCATTTGATTGAATTTTTCTGGAAGCTCAGATGAGGTGGTGAGTGATTGAATGTGTGTGTTAGGCTATTCTTCCTCTAGCGCTTCAACGTGGCTTGTTCACACCTATGTTCATCTGTGAGCTGCTTTCATTTTCTGGCTAACCTCATTTCCAGCGACATCTAAGGAACCCATCTTTCTTTTGTTCACCTGAAAGATGTTGCTTCCAGCTCAATCAGGCCTTCAATTCTCAAGTTAAGCTTCTTTGCAGATGCCCATGTATGTAAATTCTTTTCCAAAGTCATTAAAACAGCGTTCTGTGTTGTTCAGATTTAGAACAAATGTTCTACTCATTTTGGACTAAGAGAAGAGACGATTGCAAAAACTAAGGGTCTTGATTGAATTTACCATATCTGAAAGTGAGTGCTTATAGCATTTTGAAGGGACTTCTGTGTGGTAAAAATGTCTAAGTGTTCAGCTTGTCACTGAAAGATTGGATGGTCTCGTCTGCTGCAGTTGTCTTGGAGGAAAGAGTTACACCTGCAAAAATACAGCCATTGGCAGCCCTCTGGAGTCCAGTTCTGTTCTGCATATGAGGTAGTCATGAGTTTGAATCAATTAGATCAACAGAACTGGTTTTCTTTTTAGTATTTTGCTTTGTTTTATAATAATGGTTTTTAGAGGTTACGTGGCCCATTCACAGTGTCTCTGAGACATATAAAACTGGGCTTGCTTTGATTTGTTTATACAGAAAGCCATTAGTGATATTAAGTAAGTGGCTTGAATTATACTAAATGAAAAAGTATTTCTATCTCTTATAATTCTGTTGTTTTTGAGAGTAGAAGGAGTATGCTCCCTGGCCTTACCCCCATCCTAATAACTCGTATTTAGAAAGGAAAGTCTCCCTCCAGATAGAGAATATATCTGACTACTTAAGTGGTTTATACTTTAAGTATACCTACACTGAGAATACATAAGAACAAAGGAGCTCAGGTGGCATGGTGGCAAGAAGCCATGCTGCAATCCCAAAGTTCTGTGGTTCTAATCCCCCAAATGTTCCACTGGAGAAGGAGGGGCAGTCTCCTCCTGTGCCAGTTGGATCTGATTTGATGGTATACAACAAGAAAAGAAAAAAGAATACATAAGAACATATACATTAAGAATATGTTCAAACTACTTAAGAGCTTTATACTGCTAATAAAATATGAGGGAGCTCTGGTGGCTGAGTGATAAGGAATTTGGCTAGCAACCCAAAGGTACATCGTTCAAGTCCAGCAATTGCTCCATGGGAGAAGGATAAGCAGTCTACTTCCATGTGATCAGCTGCCCCTGAAAACCAGTTGAAGAAGTTGGTTCTGGCTTGACAGCACAGACCAACAACAATGAAATATCAGCTTATTGTAAATGCATTGGAAAGCATAGTGGAGCAGAAAAGTAATGTTTAAGTTTTAAGTTCTCTGAAAATCTGTTCCTTAGAGAACTGGTTATATTGTTCGATGCCGCTGAGTCCTTCCCGACTCACAGGAGCTCGGTGGACCGGGATCAAAATGCTGTCTGGTCCTGCAGCGTCCTCACAGTCATGGCTCTGTTGGAGGCCGTTTTTTTTTTTGAGACCATTTTTGAAACCACTACATCAGTCTGTCTCGTCTGAGGGGCTGCTTCTTTTGTGTTGACCTAAACACTGTCAGAACACTGTCAGAAATTGTAAAAACAAAAGTCCCTCAATACTTTTCACTGATAAAAGTTCTGATGTATCCTGTTAGTTGTTTCTGATGTGAGTAAACCCATTTTTTTCCATCAAGAGAAATTGTAGTGAATGTTAAAGCGCTTTGCGCTAGAGACAAAATATTAAAGACTAGTTAGAGTTAAGAATAATGTATTTTCATTTTTATTAGAAACCTTTCATTTCACTCCCTGGTCTTGAGGTTGGTAATATGCCTTTAGATGATGCTGTGTATTACTCTATTTCTTCTGAAAAATGCTTTCAACTAAATGTCATGCAAGTGATAGTCACCTCCCATTTAGGGAAGTATTCTTGAATATTCTACCAGCTGTGAATCTCAACTTACTTAAAGTAGTGTGGAACTGGTGAGAACTCCTGCTAGAAAATTAAGTTATTTACCCTGTATTTTCTAAGTGGGCTGAAAACTAGTCGTAAACGTTGTTCAGATCCTTTGCCTCTGCTCTCTTCAGATAAGGTGTCCAATGCCATCCAGAGAGTACAGTGGTAGCAGAGAACTCAGTTTTCCACTTGCCTGCCATCTAAAATAATCCACAAGTCTTTACTGTCAGTGAAACAATAAATCATTAATAAAGTATACTTTTCAAGAATAATTTAGAAAATATTCAACAAACTATAAGAAAAGGCAAATGAGTCTGGCAAATGAGGTTTAAGACCATAATCTCAACAAGGTCAACAGCAAAGTCAATTGACTAATATAATCCACAGACTGTGTTCAGTATCTTGCTTGGATGAGAAGCAATCGATGTCCTAAAAGCTTGTGAAGAGCAGTCTAAAGTATGGTCTCCCCTCATACAGAAAAAAAAAAGTGAAGGAACTCAAGGATGTATGGAGATAATTAGTCCAAAGGACTAAGAGACCATGTGACACCCAGCCCCCACACCTCTGAAACCAGAAGAACTAGATGGTGCCCTTCTGTCACTCCTGACCACTTGGAAAGTGATCACAAGAGATCTCTGACAAAGGAGGAGAAGCATGTCAAAAGAGTGAAAAAGGCAAGGCTTACTGGACCAGTAGACACCAGTGGCTTTGAGACTGTGGCCCTAAGATATGGTATTCTTCAGTCAATCCAAAACCAAACTCATCCTCATAGCCCAATTTTTAGGCAAACAATAGACAGACCTACAAGGTAAACAACACCTGGAAGTACTTAGGCTTTAGAATGATCAACTATACAAGATTGAAAGGACATATTTGGGTCAAAATAAAGGTTAGATAGGGAGAAAAGACCAGTGGAAATGGTAAAATCAAAGAGGAAGTGAGAAGGGCACTGTGGGGATTGTACTCAGTGCCAGGAACCAAATGGGTGTGAATTGTTGAATCAAAAAACCAATTTGCACTGTAAATGTTCACCCAAATCCCAATAAAAATTTTGAAAAGAAATGGCAAATAGTAGCATGACATATCAGTGTTAGCACAGTTGGCATTTGGAATGGATACCTTGGTGCCAGGGAGCCGTCTTGAACATTATCAGATGTTTAGCGGCATTCCTGACTGTTACCCACTATGAACAAATACTGATTTGTAGTAACTTTGAGAAAAATTTTTAATGTCTCAAAAACCCCTTGTGGGGGAAAATAAGACAACCTGGGTAAAAGCCATTGGGTAAATGTGATACTCTTTCTCCCAGACCTGGAGAATCTGGCAACAAAGTTCTGGCCTAGTGAAGACAAAAAAAAACCTAGTGATACTATTGGCTAAGTGCCCACTGCTAACCAAAAGGCCCTTGGTTCTCACCCACCAGCTGCTCAGACGTCTACTTCTGTATGATCACAGCCTAGGAATCTCGACGGGCCATTCTGACGGGAACCAGAGGATCCTGCACAAAGGAGAATGATCCATCCAGAATGCCAGGGGCACCACCATGGAGCAGAACTGAGCTCAAGGCTCACTTTTTAACGTCTGCCTTGTGGCCAACTTCTTGCAACATTAAATAACACAGCAACAGCCAACCTTTTGCATCTGCTACTCTCTCCCAGACATGAAATGGCCACACAGAAACCTTTGAGGTTTTTGCTCCGTTGTGTCAAATTGCACCCCAGCAATGCAATCCTTGCATGTCTCTGGTGGTTCGCCTCACGAGTTAATTCACATGGGCACCATTTTTCTATTCCCTTAATCCCTGCTCAGTAAAAACCTGAAGAGGGCATTAGATTAGGGTTTCTCCCACGTGAAAGTCCTTTTCATTTAGATACTTCATGTGGATGTGGAGAGTCCTCAAACATAGCACATCCCTAGTTTCCTTGGCGAGAGTGATCTTCTTATCCTGATATTGTGGCATATTCCTTTCGGGCTATCGTGTGCCACACCGTGTTCTAGATTATTTAGAACAACAGAAGTAGGTTCTCTCATCCTTGTGGAGCCCACGATGGGAATGGCAGCCACATTAGCACCCCCCCCCTCGCCCAGAGACTCACTTGTTCCCAGCCCTCCTGCTAATGCCCAGGGTGCTGATAGTTCTTGACCAGCCTAGCTTGGGAACATTTCACTTCTGTCTCTGTTTCTGTCATCACAGGACATCCTTCCTCTGTATCTCTGTCTTTCTTTACATGATCTCTATATAACAACTCCTTCTATTGGAGTTGAGGCCCAGCCTAATCCAGTAGGAACTCTGGTGACCTAGTGGTAAGGAGTCGGGCTATCAATATGAAGGCGCATGGTTCGAATCCACCAGTTATTCCTTGGGAGGATGGACAGTCTCCTCCTGTGTGATTTACTGCCTCTGAAAACCTGCTGGAGGGTCAGCTGTGAGTCGGTTCCAACTCGAAGGTACTCAAAAACAACCGCTAATCCGGTAACTCCTTGGGCATGTTGCCAGGACACCCCAGTCTTTGAAAAAAGGCAGCATCCTTGGAAAATCAAAACATGGGAAAGAGAGGGAGACTCTCAATGAGATAGCAGTGGACAGTGGCTGCAGCATTGGGCGGGGCGTGACGAAACTGGTGAGGACAGCACAGGACGGGCCAAGGTTTCGAGCCGCTGTTCACAGGGTTTCTGCAGGTTCCAGTGAACGCAGCAGCACCAAACACCGACAGGTAATCCAGTGTGACTCATTTCCATTCATCTGTCAAGGGCCTACTTCCAGTAAGGCTGCGTTCTGAGTTCTCAGAAAAATGTGGATTTGTAGGGTTTACTATTCACCAGTGCCAGCGGTCATTAGATTGTGTATAACCTTGAACTTCCACTTCAAACAGTAGCAGAAAGGATGTGGAGTCGATAACAGGAGTGATTGCCCAAATGTTGGCTTTCAAAACATGAGAGCCTATGTGACGAATAGATGGCCCAGGGCTTCTTCAGAGATGGGGGTGAATTCATTGGTTGAGCTCTGTGAAGCTCAAAACTGTTTTTACTGGAAGGACATAAAATTGTTGAAGTGGCTAGGACTCAGTCAGTGTCATATCCTCCATGGCTACCTCTATGTCTTCAAAGATTAGATTTCCAGTCATCTGCTTTTTATAAAACCTATCATTTTCCTTATTGGCACTTAATCAAGCTTGCAATTAGACAGCTATTGGTCTAACTATTTGTTTACTATTTGACGCTCCACATTGATTTCTGAGCCAGGAAGATCGGGGACCTTGTCTGCTCTGCTTTACAGACATCCCCCACTGCCCAGCGTGGTGGCTGGCACATGGCAGTCACCCAACAAGCACGTGCTGAGGGACATCAGTGAAGGGCAGGAGACAGGTGTCCTGTGCAGAGCCAGCAGCTGCATCAAGACTACATTACAGTGAAAAAAAGAATCTTTTTTTTTCCTACACAAAGCAGTGTCCTGTCTCATTTTTTCCATTTCCTCTGCTGTCCTCAAGGTGCATGTTCCCAGCTGTGTCATTGGTTCCTTGTGCTGCAGACAGAGCAGCAGGAGTTGAGTGACATCTTAGGAAGGACTGTGAGCTCTGAGATGTGGGCCCGGAGCAGTGTGCGAGGTGCTGAGGTCTGGCAGAACCTTGCTTCCAAACCAGGGCACTGTTGATGTCTTGATCCAAATCTGGGGATCCTGAGGGTCAAGGATGGGAAGGAAGGCAGTGTGGCCCTGTGGGAGGAGCCTGGCTTCTGGAGTGAGGGAAGTGGGTCGATCAACCTGTTCTTCCCGCAGCCCAGCTTCTCGATCTGGGCCTCTCACTTTGCCTTTGGGAACATCTCTCATGCCTGCTTCTGGTTGCTGCGCCCTGGGCTTCTCTGAAGGGTCCCACTAGCTTTTTCATCTTGATGAGAGTATAAGGAATTTATCCAAAAGCATATCGAACAATCAGATATTATGAAAAAGAAATGGTCATTGGGCTTTTGTACAGCTTAGCTCTAAACCTCCTGGGCTAATCTAGGGCCCAGATCAGGGCGTGTATATGTGTTTCTAGTGAGTTACACACAGCAGTTGCTCAATAAAACAATGGGAATGGTTTTTGATGTTTTTATTTAACCACCCTTCTTGTGAAGCTGTAATGAATGACTGATGGGTTGCTTTTGCCCTGAGCTGACACAAAGATCAGAAGAAGAAATATTTGGTCTTATAGGAAAGAAGGCTAAGTGGAGTTAGGGTAGAGGAGGATGTAGCCAGAGACGTAAAGAAATCCTCAGGTCCTTCCCAACCATCTCAAAAGGTTGTCAGTAAATCTCTAGTTGGTCTAATGGAGCTCTGGTAGCCTAGTAGGTAAGTGGTCATGCTGCCACACCAAAGGCAGGGAGTTTAAGTCCACCATTTGCTCTGCAGGAGAAAGATGGGCAGTTTCCTCTTAAGCAGTTTGCAATCCCTGAAAACTCCCTGTTAGAACTCCAGCCTTGATGACTTCTCATGTCAGTTCTCTCTGTGAGTTGGTTCAGACTCAATGGCCAATAACAATGACGACAACAACAGTCCCCAGGAGACCCACTTTGAGATTGTTCTGAAGCTGCCTCTTCCTTCTTAGGAGGTTCTTGGGCTTCACTGAACAGAACAGTTTGGACAGGGGTCACCAGATGGAGCCACCTGATACCCCAGTGCCCCAGGCGGCCTCTGTCAGAGAAGCGAGCTTTGCCACACACCTTATTTGGTATGTGTAGTCTGCCGCACCATCACAAACCTCAGGCCTGGGGCCGGGAGCCCCAGGGGCAGATTCTTCTACAAGGCACTCTTTAAGGTCTGCAGGTCTGCAAGACTCTGTCTTGAGACTTCTTAGATATGAACCTGCTTGAGGATCAGCAGGGCAGCAGGATGCCTGGTGTCGTCTTTGAGCCTCTTCCTTCAGCGCCAGCCCCTGGTAGCTGGGCTGTGGGCATCCCTGAAGTGTTCTGTTAGTACATTAACTGCAGTCCAGTTATTGAACTAGCTTTTTCATCCTGATGGGAGCAAGGAATGAATCAGAGAGAATGTTGAAGGATGAGGATTTATAAAAAAGAAATCATCTTGGGCTCTGTTCATCAATTCATTCATTCACTTATTTAATCACTGACACATGAGTCTGTGAGTGGAAGTCAACTTGAAGCCTCCTACCCCCAATACCGTGCCTGAAATCATTCTGTCCCAGGCAATGCTCTGAGCACTTGGAAGTAAAATTATTGAGATAAATGAGGTTTCTGCTCCATGGGAACAGGATGATGCAAATGGTTAAACGCTTGGCTGCTAACTGAAAGGTGAACAACTCTCCTGCCTCCCTGCAGAAGCAAAGCCCTGGTGTTCCACATCTGTAAGGACTCCAGCCTTGATGACTTCTCATTGTCAGTTCTCTCTCCTCTGCCATGTAGCTGCACTGGGTTGATATCATGTCAAGAGCTCATAGCAGTAATGTCTCCATTGTAGTTATATGCATAAATGGAAACAAATTAGGAGATGATTGTAAACTAAAGACAATTCCACATTGTCATTAAAAAAACTGTAGCAATAATGATAACAGGGAAAAGAGTGTTTAGTGCACTCTTCTGTGTTGTTGTTGTTGTTATGTGCCATCAAGTCGCTTGTGACTCATAGCGACCCTTTGTACAAGAGCTCTAAATGCTGTTCTATCCTGTGCCAACCTAGCCATCTCAAATGCACTTATTCCCACTGCTCCAGTTACAGAATTGATCCATCTCACCAAAGGTCTTCCTCTCCTTCAAACTCTGCCCCTCCACTCTGCCAAACATGATGTCCCTCTCCAAGGACCAGTCCCTCCTTGTAACATGCCCAAAATATGTTAGACAAAGCTTGAGAATCCTTGACTCCAGGGAACACTCTGGCTTCACCCTCTCCAGGACAAACCTGTTTGTTCTCCTAGCAGTCCATGGTATATTCAACACTCGTCTCCAGCACCACAGCTCAAAGGCATCAATCCTCTTTCTATCAACCAACTCTCTGATGAATAGCACATAATTGAGAAGACTATAGCCCAGATCAGGCGTACCTTAGTCTCCAGCCTGACATCATTGCTCTTCAGTACTCTTGAGAGGTCCCTCATAGCCGACTTTCCCAATGTATTTTGTCTCCTGATTTCCTGGCTGCTGTTACCAAGAGTGTTGACTGTGGAAGCAAGTAAAGTAAAACTGTTAACTATCTCAATCTCTTCATCATCCATACTGATGCTGCCAATTGGCCCAATAGTGAGAATCTTTGTTTTCTTGACGTTGAGCTTCAGTCCATATAGGAGGCTGTAGTCTTTGATCTTCTGCAGCAAACGCTTCAGATCCTCCTCAGTTTTAGCAAGCAGGGTTGTGTCATCTGCATAATGCAGGCTGTTGATGATTCTTCCACCAATCCTGATGCCACATTCCTCTTCGTATAGCCCAGCATCGCGGATGATCTGTTCTGCATACAGATTGAAAAGGTATGGAGACAGAATACATCCCTGATGGACCCTCTTCTTGATTTTGAACCATGTAGTGTCTCCTTGCTCTGTTCTGACCACTGCCTCTTGGTCCAAGTATAAGTTTCGTATTAGCACAATCAAATGTTCTGGGATTCCCATTCTTCTCAGAGTCAGCCATAGCTTGTTGTGATCCACACAGTCAAAAGCCTTTGCATAGTCAATGAAGCACAAATAGACATTCTTCTGTTATTCTTTGCTTTCTGCTAAGATCCATCTGACATTAGCTATAATATCCCTAGTACCACAACCTCTTCTAAATCCAGCCTGCACATCTGGCAGTTCTCTGTTGACATATTGTTCCAAATGTTTTTGGATAATTTTCAGCAGAATCTTGCTTGCATGTGATATTAATGATATAGTTTGATAATTTCCACACTCTGTTGGGTCACCTTTCTTTGGAATGGGAACAAATATCGATCTTTCTAGTCAGTGGGCCAGCTGGCTGTTCTCCAGATTTCTTGGCACAACTTAGTGAGCACATCCAGGCCAGTGTCTGTTTGTTGAAATATGTCTATTGGTATGCCATCAATTCCTGGAGCCTTGTTTTTTGCCAATTCCTTCAGAGCAATTTGAACCTCCTGTTTCATCACCATAGGCTCTTGCTCATATGTCATTTCATGAAATTCTTCTGTGTCAGCCAATTCCTTCTGATACAGTGACTCTGTGTATTCCTTCCATCTTCTCTTGATACTTTCTGGATCATTTAATATACTGCCCAAAGTATCCTTAAGTATTGTCACCCATGGTTTGTGTACCAGATGTTAATTTAGGGACTTTAGAAGTAGCATCTCATTTAATCTATACTACAAAGAAAATAAGGGAGCTCTGGTAGCTTGTTGTTGAGTGCCATCAGGTTGTTTACGACTCATAGCGACCCCATGCACAATAGGTCTGAACCCTGCCCTATTCTGAGTCATTCGCACATCTCTGACACCCCTGACCCCATTGCCAGTCACTGTGTCAATCCATCTCATCCAGGGGCTTCCACTCCGCTGTCTCTCCACCCTTCCAGGCATGATGTACTTCTCTAAGGACCTGTCCCTCTGGGCAACATGTCCGAAGTATATGAGATGGAGCTTCAAAATCTTTGCCTCCAAAGAGCAATTTGGCTTCACCTTTTCCAGGTATACCTGTTTATTCTCTTGGTAGCCTGTGTTCAATATTCTTTTCTAGCACCACAGTTCAAAGGCATCGATTATTCTTCTGTCATCGTCAGTCATTGTCCAGCTCTCTGATGCATTGCAAGTAATTGCAAAGATTATGATGACTTAGTGATAAGGAATTGCACTGCCAACATAAAGGTACACAGTTTGAATCTACATCTGCTCTGAGAAAGGTGGGCAATCCCCCCCCCCAATGATTTGCTGCCTTTATTTAGAGGAACTCTGGTAGCCTAATGATAAGAATCAGTGTTACAGTCCTGAAAGCACCCTGTTCGAACCAGCTGCTCCACCCGGGAGGAGGATAGGCATTCTCCTCCCATGCGATTACTGCCTCTGAAAACCCACTGGAGGGTCTGCTATGGGTCAGTTCCAACTCGATGACACACAACAACAAACACTTATATTCTGATTATTAACATTACTACTAGAGGGGTTTTTTTGGTTTTTTGGTGTTTTTGTTTTGTTTTGTTTTGTTTTTTGCCATATATACAATTTATCCAGTTTTTCTCAATCTTACCCCAATCCTGATATCAATATCCAGTGGCACCATGCAGTATTTGTCTTTTTGCGACTGAGATATTTCACTCAGCATAATGTCCTCCAGGCTTACCCATTTTGAATAATATTGCATGAGTTCCTTGTTTTTCAATGCAGCATAGTATTCCATTGTGTGAATATACCACAGCTTCTCTGTCCATTCGTTTGTTGATGGGCTATTAGAGGTTTTTAATGACAGTCTGTAGTTGTCTTTAGCACACATTCATTTTCGGATTTCTTTTGCTTCCATCTACATATGTAACTACAATTATGAAGAAAATGAGAGCCTTTCAGTGGTGCGGATGGTTAATGTGCTTAGCTGCTAACCACAAGTCTCGAAGTTCAATGCTACCCAGAGGCATCATGAGAGAAAAGCCAGAGATCTGCTTCCAGAAAACCAATCTGAAAATTCGGTAGAGGCCAGTTCTTCCCTGACACACACAAAGTCACCACAAGTCAGAATTGACTGGACAGCAGCTGGGTTTTTATGAAGAAGATAAAACACCTTTTGTGATAAAGGGGAGTTAGAGGGATTGGCTAGTTTAGAGTCATTGCACCAGGTAGGCCCCTCTCAGGAGAGAGATCTGAGCTTCCTCTGAACGGCATGAAGAATCCTGCCACGCAAGGATCAGGCTTGTTACAGAACTGTACCAGGGTAGGGAGTGGCAGGTTCTTGGCTGTAGTATTTTTTATAGAGCAAATTGCTAGGACTTTGTTCTGTGGCACTTCTAGATGAGTTTGGACCCCTAACATTTAGAATGTTAGAAAAGAGCAAGCAGTTTGTGCTTCTCAGGGGCCTGGAAGGTGCACTGCATGTTATGTGCCATTGAGTTGCTGTGACCCATAATGACCCTATGTAAAGCAGTTCTGAAGCCTGCCTTATTCTGAGCCAGTCTCACTGATTCCAATACAACTCCCATTGTCCCAGTCACTGTATCAACACATCTCATCTAGGAATTTCCTCTCCTGCACTGTCCTGCCACCCTCCTGAGTTTGACATCCTTCTCCAAGGACCAGTCTCTCCTGGCCATGTGCCCAAAGTATGTGAAACAGAGCTTCAAAATCCTAGCCGCCAAGGAAAAACTTGGTTTCACTTTCTCCAAAACAGACTTATTTGTTTTGTTGGTGATTTATATGTTCAAGACTCTTCTTCAGCACGACAACTCGAAGGTATTGATTCTTCTATCATCCTTAGTCATTGTCCAGCTTTCCAATGCATAGCAAGTAATTGCAAAGACCATGGCCTGGATTAGGTGCACCTTAATCTCTATATTGACATTGTAGGCTCCACAATCAACACTCTTGGCACCAGCAGTCAGTAAATCAAAAGATGAGTTGCCTTGGGAAAAGCAGCGATGTCAGTCTAGAGACTAAGGTGCACTGTATACTTTTGTTTATATCTGCCCTTCCATTGAAGGGACCTTTGGTGGCCTGGGGAAGGGGTTATGCTGCCAACTCATGACACCCAGTGTGATTTACAGCTTCTGAAAACCTGCTTGACGGTCAACTGTGAGTCGCTTATGACTCGGAGACACATGACAACAACAGCCCTTTCACTGAAGACCCCCGATTGGGTGATGGTTAAAACACCTGGCTGAAAGCAAAGGGCCTGTAATTGGAAGTCCTCTGTTCTCACAGGAAAGGGATGTGGCAGTCTCTTGT
This sequence comes from Elephantulus edwardii, assembly GCF_000299155.1. NCBI lineage: Eukaryota > Metazoa > Chordata > Mammalia > Macroscelidea > Macroscelididae > Elephantulus > Elephantulus edwardii. The sequence goes on along the minus strand of NW_006399882.1, from coordinate 4,410,981 downwards.
AAAGCTTCATCAACTTGGAAATCTGTATGATAGTTATTCTACTATAGAGCAGGGCCAGGTCTGCAACCTGTGGCCTTGCTTGAGTTAGAATTGACTTGAGAGCAATGAGTTTCTTTTCTTTTTTTT
>NW_006399882.1:4351078-4409959 GCF_000299155.1 Elephantulus edwardii | reverse complement strand
GGGGGGAGGGGAGGGGGGAACCAACGAAGAAGTTAATCTTTTGCTTTTCAAAGAGAGGAGCGAACTGGGGGAAGGGGGAGTAAAGAAAAAAGTGCAACAATGAGTGAATGGAAATCTAAAATCTCTGTAAATGTTCTGTAAATTAAAATTAATAAAATAACATTAAAAAAAAAAGAAGAAGAATCGGGAACTTTCCCAGGAAGGTGGCAGCCAGGATCCACACCCGTGTCTCGAGCTGTCTCCACGGCCCACGTGGGCTCTTCCTCCTCTGCGTCTTCCCAGGTGCTCCACCCAGCATATCAGATGCCAGGGAGCAGACTTGGCTGCGCCTCACACCATCTCTTTATTCCCAGGGGTGGGAAATGGTTCCTAATCTCAGGTTGACCCTGGTGACGAAGGAGCACATCTTCCCCCGCCTACAGTTCCCCATCGCTGCAGGAAGCAGGAAGCAGCCGTGCTCTCTCCTCAAAGGTTTGCCCTCTGCATCAGCAATCTCTGTTTATCTTTAGCTCTTCCTCCCCTTATAGCCTGGCTGGGTCCCACAGGGTGAAAACCACGTTCACTCTGTTCCCTTCAGGATTGTTGTGTTCCCACGACCATGTCTGTCGTGGACCATGCCATGCTCCCTGCGCACTGAGCGCTGACTCTGCTCGTTCAGCAGGTCTTTGCTGAGTACCAGCTACAAGTCACTTTTCTAGGCCTGAGCTGTAGTTCAATGAGCTCTAGACAGGAGAAAAGAAATATTTTAGCCCTCATGGACATTTAGAGAAAGTTGCAGATATATTAACAGATATATTAACAAATAATGAAAAAGATATTTCCAGAAAGTGATATGTACTGAAAAAGTAACCAGAAAAATTGTTGTGTACCAACAAGTCAGAACTGGCCCACAGCTGACCTTCTAGTGGGTCTACAGAGGCAGAAAACCACATGGGAGTGGATTGCCCGTCTTTCTCTATGGAGCAGCAGGTGGATTCAAAATGCATACCTTTGCATTAGCAGTAAAATTCCTAACGACTAAGCCACCAGAGTGACGCCATTTGATGGCACAGGTCCGCAAAACTTTTTTTCTGAAGAGCCTGAGACTAAATAATTGAGGACTTCAGCGCTGCCAGGCTCTGTTCCAGCTACTCAACCCGAATGGCGCTGAGCCGGAGCGTGCAGGCAAATCCGTTACCTTCTACTCAGTTCTGGGTCAGGACGACCCCATTTGTGCAGAGAAGAACTTCTCCTGGGGGTTTGCAGCGCTGTCACCTTTCAAAAGCAGACTTCTAGTCCTGTCTTCCAAGATGACCCTCTGTGGATTTGAACCATCAGCCTCCCATGTAGCAGTCACATACTTAACTGTTTGTGTCACCCAGGAACTCATCTATTTGTCTATTAGCTAGCCTGGTGCCATGGTTTCCAACATTGGCTTTCCATGCCAGCAGCTCATCTACCACCAGGGAACTTGTTAAAGATACACATTTTTAAAAAAAAAACTAATTTAGGCAGCTGTGAAACATCTTAAAATTTGATAACCACAGCTATTGGATAATGGAAAAGAAAAACCACAATGTTGGGAGCATCCTGGGCAATATCTTGCTCTACCAGGTTTTAGCTCTGAAACCTTGGGTGTCCTAAGCTTCAGTTTCCTTGTCTCTAACATGGGGAGGCTTATCCCCAAGTCTTAAGGTGCTGGGAAGAATGCATGGGTTAATTTATGCAAAAAGCCTGGGAGATTGCTTACCTGCGATATCACTTGGTCGAGTTGATTCTGCCTCACTGTGACCCCGTGTGCTGCAGAGTCTACAGTTTTCTTGGCCGTGATCTTCAGGTTGTCGGGCCTTTCTCCCACAGTGCCACTGGCTGAATTCGAACTGTCAACTCTTGACTTAGTGGATGAGCTCAAACCTTTTGTTGCAGCCAGGTACTCCTGACACATAATAAACAAGCAGACAGAATGGGCAGACACACTGCTGCAGAGTCTGCTCCTCTGGTTCCCGTGATTGCAAATCTTTATGAGGAAAGAATGCCCATCTTTCTCCCACTGAGAAGCTGATGAATTAGAACTGATGACCTTTCAGCTCCCAGTGCAGTGCACTTCAACACCAGAGGCTCTTTTGACAAATAATGTTGTTGTTTTGTTGTGTGCCGTTGAGTCAAAAACTGTTCATAGGTGACCCTCCAGATGGTTTTCAGAGTTAGTAAATCGTATCCACTAGCTGCTTTGCAGAGAAGGGTGGGCAGTCTCCTCCTGTGTGATTAACTACCTCTGAAAAGCCACTGAAGGATCAGCTATGAGTTGGTTCTGATTTGACAGCACCCAACCATGACAAAATCACAAGGCAGGAGATTGCCCATCCTTCTCCTGCCTACTAGCTAGTGAATTTGAACCACGAGCCTTTGGGATTATGGAGTTGCTTCTTACCATTAGGCCACCAGAGCTCCCCTTTGACACTTAATGTTCTTGTTTACCTTTGAGTAGGAACCAACCCATAACTGACCCTGTGACAGATTTTCAGAGGCAGTTAATCTCACGGGAAGAGATTGCCCATCCTTCTCCCGTGGACTAACTGGTGGCCTCAAACCAGGTGCCTTCAGGATTACAGCACAGCTTCTTGCCACTAAGCCACATCACAGGTCCCCCTAAAATGATAGCTTCTGCCGTCACCATTGTCACTGTTTGATTTTTCAGCATTGCATGTGACTAGTAACAAAGTAGGAAACCCAGAAACTGGCCCTGTTTCACCCCTAGCTTCTCGATTCTGAGTGATTTGCTTTGAGCATCACTGGAATATATTAACTGTTTGCTTACGGACAAACCAAGAAGCACTTCCGTTTCTCTCCCGGCCCCACCTCCTCAGCCCCCTCCTTCTCTTGTGGGCCTAGAAGATGCTCAGGGCCCATCACTGCTGTGCCGTGACACCTCCAGCTGTGACTCACCACCCAGGAGCGGGAGCAACAGTGCCAGGCGCCCAGCTTCACCATTCGCTTTGGGGCTATTGACAGTTTGTACTTTTTTTAACGTGAGAAGCTATTTATACTGAATGGTATATTAATGCCAGCTATTTATGCAGAGGCTAGCAGCTGCTGGGGGAAAGGAAGAAAAGACGAGTGGTTCATCTCTGTAAGCCTGCTGGGTGGTTTGGGTTCATAGGAGGGAATGCACAACCTAATAGCCCCTCTAAAAATCCCATAAAAACCATCATTACACTCACCAGCCATTTGCGGAGTTGCCATCTTCATTTCATTACTCCATCAACACATGCTGAGCTCAAAATGGAATTTCATGGTTGCAGCGATATGCTTGCCTCTCCAACTGGATTGGATTAAATTTTCCCTAAACTACATCTTCACTGTCACCCCAGTGTTTTTGATGCAGTAGGAAAGATGAGAGAGGAAGAGTGAGGAAGAAAGGGTTAGGGGAGGCCTCAGGTTCCTCCCCCTCACGGTTCCCCCTCACAGTTCTCTGGGAACCAGCCTTGCAAGCAATGCTGTGTTTATGTTGGCTCCAGAAATGCACTGTCGTCATCAGATGGCAATGGAAGTGATGCCTCTGTACAGCATTCGATAAAACTGCCTGTTAATAAACTTGTTTTCAATGGAGCTGTCAGAGATGGGACTAGAACCTGAGTTTGCAGACTGCAGGGCCTGTGCCAGATGAAGTCAGCAGTGACTTGGCCAGACTCAACCAGCGGGGACTTGTTGGTGCTTGTGTGTGGAATGTGAGGCCTGGGGAAGCCAAGGCTCATTTGCAAATGCAGGGAAGGAGACCTGCAATTGGAGCGCCCGGCTCTGAAGACAGATGTCTCTAACCTTTGCAGTCAATGCATTCTGGGAGCCAAGAGCTCGGGAGTAGGCCTCATGCATGAAATTCCTGTCTGACTTCGTGGCTGCATACACTTTCTGGTGGCTGAGCCCCTCCACGTGCTGTGACAGCTAGTTACTACCAGTGAGATCTCTTGTGAGTCATGAGATATTTTGAGCAGGATAATATAATGAATCCACCACCAAACCAACTGCTAATTGACTCCCTCCAATTATATTCATTTGTGTTGTTGTTGTTGTTGTTGGGTGCCATTGGATCAAATACTACTCATAGCAACCCTATGAATGGCTGACTCGAACCCTGTCCTGTTCTGTGCCATCCTCACAATCTCTGGCACACTGGAGTCTGTTGCTGCAGTCACTGTGTCTGTCCATCTTGTTGAGGGTCTCCCTCTCTTTTGTTGGCCCTCCACCCTTCCAAACCTGATGTCTTTCTCCAAGGAAGAGCGTCTCCTAGCAACACGCTCAAAGCATGAGAGATGAAGCTTCACATTCTTTGCCTCGAAGGAGCATTCTGGCTGCACTTTTCCACAGCATATTTGTTTACTCGTTTGGCAGTCCATGGGGTGTTCACCACCTTATTCACTGTCTGGCTTTCAACAGTGTAACAAAATTGATTGAAAAGACTCTGGCCTGAATCAATCATATATGCATTTGGCCATTTATTTAGTCATCAGTTGTTGATTACGTACTTATTGTGTGCGAGTTGTTAGTCTGGGTCTAATCTCAATATGAATGTTTGCTAGATGCAGTGTAAAACAAGAACTTCTCAGCCAGTCGATATATTTTGCTTTGTATGATGCGAAATCATTGACAGAAAGAGCGAGAGCGAGCATAATAGTCAATGCTCTCAAGTCGATTCCAACTCATAGTAACCCTCCATCACTGTGAAACTTTCAAGAGGAAGCTGGCCATTTTTTTCCAGTGGAGCAAACTGGTGGATTCAAACCACTGACCTTTTGGTTAATAGCAAAACATAGCACCTGAGCCCATTGGAGTCATTCACAGGCAGATATTGAAAAATCCCTATTTATGGAAGACCCATGCAGATATTAGGCTTCCCCTTGGTCTCCGTGGCTCACCTTTACATGCACGTGCCCTGTGAGTTCAAGAAGTTAATGCTGTGACACTGACTCACACTGTGTTCAGATCCTGGCTGTGCTGTTCCAAAGAGTAGAAAAGTTAAGTTTACTTCCACGACCCTTTCATAATCTGAAAGATAAAATGTCACCATCTCGCTCCAGATTCGTTGTGAGAATTATATGCAGAAATACGTATAAAACCCTAAGCACAAGCACTTTAGAACTGGCTGCTCTTAGCTTTATTTACGATAGCCTCAAATGGAAAACAATCCAAATGTACAACAGCAGGTGAAGGATTAGCAATTGTGTTGTTTCCATGTGCTGTGTGGCTGCCAAGTCAGAACTGACTCATAGCTGACACTCCTGTGGATTTTTGGAGGCTGTAAACTACATTATGAGGAGATTTCTCATCTTTCTTCTACATTTCCATATGTACTCCGTATAGCAGAGTAAAGGAGGGAACCATTGCTATGTGTAGCAAAGTGACCGATCCTAAGGTTGAGAGAATCTAGACAGTGTGTACCCAGTGATTCAATTTGTATAACATGCTAGAAAGTAAAATTTAATCTGTAATGACAGAAGGCAGACCGGTGCTTGCTTGGAGATGGGAGAGCACGAAGGGACACAGTAGCAGTGACAGAAAGGTACAAGGAAACATTGAGGCTTAATGGACAAATTCATTCTCTTGATTATGCTTAATGGTTTTGCAGGTATGCGTTGGTGCCAAAGCTCGTCAAAGTTTGTGCACCTTACATATCTATAACTTATTATTAGTCAAATAAGTATGTCAATAAAATGACTAAGGGAATGGTTGAAGTGGCCCTTAGCAAGCAGGAAGGCAGCACCTTCCATGTCAATGGGAGACTATTGCTGATGTTCTATAAGTTGTCTTAGGAAGTAACTGAGCCTTTGGGCCAAATATTGTTGGAAGGAACTATTCAGTGGTAATTACACACAAGATAATGGAGAGTTGGAGCAGAAATTCATCAACATCCAGATGGATGGCACTGAGAATCCAGTTCCACTGGCTGGCTCATTTCATCTTCTCCGTAAATTCCCTAGGACAGTGCTTCACATTGAGTTGGCACTCAGTAAATAGTGTTCGTAGTGATTATTGCTGTCACAATTAGAAAGACCAATTAAAAGCCAGTGATCAGATCTTGCTAAAGGAACTAATTACTGTAGCAATTTCTGAATCTGTTTTTCCAGATCTAAAAGGAGAAATTTCAAGTTGGGAGGGGCCCATAGCTGTTTCTTACAGTTGCACGGTCTATACCCTGCACGAAATTTGGACACTGATATGACCTGGGCTCTGATGGCTCCCAGAGGAGGAATACAGAAGTTCAATGTCAGGCTTCTTGTGGTTTCCCTCATGTGTTCTAGAATTCCATCAGCTCAGATTAGGGACATGCTTCCTTCTAATCCAGAGTTGGAAACATGTCTTTTCTAATTTATATGAACCTAACAACAACTAGGGAGTTCTGGTGGCCTACTAGTAAGGCCAACCAGAAGGTACACAGTTCAAATCCACCAGCTGCCCTGCAGGAGAAAGATGGTCAGTCTCCCATGGGATTTGTTGTTTGTTATTATGTGCTATTGAGTCGCCTTGTGACTCGTTGTTGTTGTTGTTATTATGTGCCGTCGAGTCGTTTCCGACTCATAGTGACCCTATGCACAACAGCCCTAAACCCTGCTCTATCCTGCGCCAACTGCACCGCCTCTGACACACCCATCCTGATTACCCCAGTCACCGAATCAATCCATCTCATAGAGGGTCTTCCCCTCTTGCGCTGTCCCTCCACCCTCCCAAGCATGATGTCCCTCTCCAAGGACCCGTCCCTCCTGGCAACATGTCCAAAATATGTCAGACGAAGCCCCAGAATCCTTGCCTCCAAGGAGTAGCTTGGTTTAATCCTCTCCAAGATAAATCTGTTTGTTTTCCTGGCAGTCCAGGGTACATTCAGTACCCTTCTCCAGCACCACAGCTCAAAAGCATCCACTCTCCTTCTGTCCTCCCTAGTCATTGTCCAACTCTCTGAGGCATAACAAGCGATTGCAAATACTATGGCCTGTATCAGGCGCACCTTAGTCTCCAGAGAGACACTGTTGCTCCTGAGTACCTTTGAGAGGTCCCTAACAGCAGACTTTCCCATCGCGATACACTTTTTGATTTCCTGGCTGCTGGTGCCAAGAGTGTGCGACTCATAGCAACACTATATACAACAGCTCTGAACCCTGCTCTATCCTGAGCCAACCTTATGGTCTCTGACACATCCATCCTCATTAACTCAGTCATTGAGCCAATCCATCTCATCGAGGGTCTTCCTCTTTTGTGCTGTCACTTCACCCTCCCAAACATGATGTCCCTCTCCAAGGACTGGTCAGTCCCACCTTGCAACATGCCCAAAGTATGTCAGATGGAGCGTCAGAATCCTTTCCTCCAAAGAGCAGCCTGGTCTCACCCTCTCCAGGATTAACCTGTTTGTTCTCCTAGCAGTCCATGGTACACTCTATACTCCTCTCCAGCACCACAGCTCAAAGGCATTAACTCTTTTTCTATCATCCCCAGTCGTTATCCAGCTTTCTGATGCATAGCAAGTAATTGTGAAGACCATGGCTGGGATCAGGTGCACCTTAGTTACTGCCTCTGAAAACCTGATAGAGGGTGAGCTATGTGTTGCTTCTGACTTGACAATACACAACAGGTAGCAACTAATGGAGCTCTGGGGACATTGTTCACCAGGTGTTTCTTGCACTGCCACCAAGATGCTGCATCTCCAGTAGTTGGAATCCACCTGTTGGCTGCAGGAGAGCAAGATGAACAGTCTCCTTCCATTAGGATTTATAGTCCAGGAGAACCAACGGGAGGGTCCAGTGAGTTGGAATGGAGATGTTAGAGCAGGAACTAGGAGAACTTAGCCTGGGACAAAGAAGAGATTTTATTTCATACATCACTACAATCATAGAGATTGGCTCTTTCTGACTCTTGTCAAAAGATGCTCAGGAAAGAAGAGGCAGCATCTCCACCCTCATTGGCCCTGGGTGCTTGGTTAGCAGGGCTCTGATTGCCTCAGGACTGAAGGTCAAGGTTGTGAACACTTCAGGCCTTTTTTGCTCATTCTTTCTACTCCTGTCTTTTTATAAACCATTGCCAAGTGTTACAATCTTTGCCAAAGAGGCAGGTGAAAAAAAGAGCTGAAAAACAAACCAATTCCACTAACCATCTGTGACTTCTATAAGGGGTTTTTAAGGGAGAGGATCAAATGATGGAGGTAACTTGGAGATTGGGCCCAACTATACAGATCTGAAACATTTTCCTTGCCTTGGTTCCTACTGCTTGTGGATAGTCAAGAATTAATCTGGATAGCGAATATGACTTGAGATGAGGCTGGCCCCTCACAAGCACAGTGATTTATTAAAAACCATGGCTGTGAAATCAAACACATCTGGAATCTATAACGAGATGATCATAACAACACCTGCCTTCCAGAGCACCTAGTCCGATGCCTGACTTGCTCAATAAACATAGGGTATTTTTATTGATTGGAACGACTAGTGGGTGTAGACACACCTCCCTTGGTAACACCCATCTAGGGAAATCAGTCAGACATTTTAGTCTGAAACCCTTTTCCAGAGCTTGTGAGGAAAGAACTATAAAATTCTAGAATATTAGCAAAGTAAGACACAGTAATAATTCTGTGGAATACATACTTTGCATGTGTTTATTAAGGAAACAGTCTCTGAGAATGTATATGAATTACCTTTTGTAACTTAGAGAACAGAGTTCATGTACTTTATCCCCCTTCTCTTTATGACATCAAGGGAAAGAGCATAGTAACACAGACTGGTGGATCTGGCAGGAAATGGCTCAGTACAGTGTGAAAAAAATATGGCATCAGAAAAATTTCATTTTCAACAATGGAGTATCTCTGTGGCCTTGACCAAGTTTCTTAGTCTTTTCTGGCTACGGTTTCCCATTTAGAAGGTAACAGTGTGAAAACATTTCTTTCCAACATAATGTAAACATAAGTAATATAGTGTTTCTAAATTGTGAGGAAATAATATTTGACTTGGATCTATCAATGCCTGAGAGCTACCTTAAAATCTCTCACTGTGATTGTAGATTTATTTTCCTCCTTATGATTTTACATTCTGTTTTTCAGAGTATAATGTAGGGTGCCTACAAGTTTGTTAAACTCTTTATTTTTTTCATTGTTATAAAACCATGTTAACATTTGCCAACTACACATTTTCCAAGTATACCATTTAGTCATATCAATTACATTAATCATGTTATGATTGTATTATTTTCCTGATTGTTTTTTTTTTATATGGTAACATCTCTTTTTCTCCCTCCTAATTATAAATGCCTAAGATTCTAGTTTGTACAATGTTACCATTATACACAAGGTTTCTTTTGATTAATTCCAAGGTCTATATATTTTTTATTCTTATGGTTTTATTTTAAATGTAATTCAATTAGCAGCACATGATGGATGTTATGGAGATTTTTAATCCAAACTGATTATCTGTTGTTTTTTAATTGAAGGCTACAGTATATTTGCAATTATAACAGCTCATTATTTTACCATCACTTTCTTTTCTCTTTTATGCTTGTCATTTTTATTTTCCTGCTTGTTCTGTTTTCTTACCATTTGTTTTTGTTTTTTAGGGGGTTGCATATTAACGGAACTCTTTTTTCCTGTTGTGTATTTTTTTTTCTAGATTTTAATGACATTTATAAAGAACTTGGATTTCCATCATTCTTTGTTGCACATTTTCCTTCCTGGACCCCCTTCGCCCAGTACCTTTTATTTTTAATGAAGCTTTCCCAGTTTCTTCCATCCTCCCTTTTTGGTGGAAAACCATATATTATGTTTCTAATATTTTATTTCTTAACATCCAGTCACATGGATCCCTTGTCCCTCTTCAAGTGTCCCATGCTCCCTCCCCTGTTGTCCTATTTACGATTTATTTCTCTTCTCCGTTAATTTTTAAGCAACCCCATATTATCCAGCATTTTTCTCTTCTTCGTAATATGGCACATGCCTAACATGATGCACTTTTTGGACCATTACTTAGAATGATTTTTCCCCTTACAGTTTGACTAGCCTGTATTTCAATATCTTTTTGAGAGCCTCCTTCTCTGAACTTGAGCTCACTTTGCTAACATCTAAGTAAAATACCATTTTGCATAGCTACGCTTAAAAACAAAAGCATATTAATAATCATTTTAGAATTATTTTATGCCAGGTTTATTTCTCATTTTGTTCCTTTCATGTAGCACACACAGGAACTGACACTGAATGTTTCCATAATTCAGCCTCAAAAGAAGTGTGTGTATATGTGTCTCTGTGTGTAGTTAAGACTTCCCCCCTCCCTTTTTTGTCTCTTTATTACTAATTCCAAAAAGGATATTGGAAAGCCTTCATTAAAACAGAGGTAGGGAATACAGTAAGTGGTAAAAGGAAAGAGAGAATTGCATCAGAAGACAAAGGTGGCAGAGTGTGACTTCAACTGGACATCTTTATTAGGTAACCATGGGGCAGTATCTACTTCATGTTTAGCTAAGGTTTGTATAGAGATCATGACATGATCTGTGGCTGGAGCTGCTTTAGATATTTTAGATGCTGTTGAGTTGATTTTAAGTATCGGTGGCCCTGTGTGTGCAGAACAGAACTGCCCTATCGGGTTTTTTCATGACTCTGAACTTTTCAGAATATCCCTTGGCCTGTCTTCCATGACATTTCTGGGTGAGTTTGAACCATCAACCTTTTGGCCAGTCATCACTCATTTAACTGTTTGTGCCACCAGACAGCTGTTCTGTACAAGGTGTCTGGAACGTCATGATCCTCGGGAGTGCCTGCCATCTCTGCCCTTGATACCCACTGGCTGATAGATTCGTTTGCTTTTCGTGCTATTCTTAGGCCAATCAGAAGACTATTGCAAGCAAGGAAAAAGAGCAACATAATGGGAATTCTATAGTCTGGAAAATAGACCTGTAATGCCAAGAACCTGAAAATTCAGAAGGAATAATTTGCCTGTTTGTCAGCAGCAGTTTTTCTCCTGCACTTCTCAGTGGAAACACAAAGAGCCAGCATCCCACATCTTCTCATCAGCCATAGGTCCTATTGGCTGAAGCCAGCATCTCTCGTTGTCTTATTAAAGCAGAAAGAGCATTGCTTATAAGAGGACTTAATCGAAAAGTAAATGTATATCCTGACTCATTTTATCCAACATAGTTTCAGAGAAGTGTTGTCATAAGAAAGCACTGGTCCTAACACATAAGGAAAAAAAATGCATCTTTTCCCAGATCCATAAAGTTCATAAGAAGTAAGAATCAAGCTTAGAAGCCCTAGTCTACAATATAAAGAGACTGCCAGATACAACCAGAAATGCACAATCTGAAGAGGATAAAACTGATGAATGGGACCTTCTAAAGATTAAATCCCTGTGTGCATCAAAAACCTTTTCCATTGAATCCACCAGATGCTCTGCTGAAGAAGGACAATCTCCTCCTATACCACTCAGATCTGATTTGACAGTACACACAATAAAATAATTTTTAAAAAAACACAAAAACAACACACAAAAAAAACCCTTTTCCAACAGGGTAAAAAGAAAACCTACTGACTGGGAACAAACATTTGACAATACCAGCACAGACAAGGGTCTCATAACAAAAGCTTACAGAATACTCCTGGGCCTCCACAAGAGAAAGACCGATAACCCAATTACAAAATGGGCAAAAGACATGGAAAGACTTTTCACAGAGGAATATATTCAAATGGCCAACAGACACATGAAGAAATTCTCAAAATCAATGACAATAAGAGAAATGCAAATCAAAACCACAATGAGATACCATCTCACTCCAGTAACAGAGGCAAAGTTTAACAGGACGGCAAGTAATAAATGCTGGAGAGGATGTAGCGAGATAGGAACTCTTATACATTGTTGGTGGGATTGTAAAATGGTATAATCACCCTGGAAGGCAGTTTGGCGCCTCCTCAGTAAGCTAAACATAGCAATTCCATATGACCCAGCTATTCCACTGCTTGGAATATGTCCTTGAGAGAATGAGAACTGATGCATAAACAGAAACTTGTACACCAATGTTCATAGCAGCGTTATTCATCATTGCTAGTACATGGAAACAGCCCACATGTCCAACCACAATTGAATGGATTGAGACATTATGGTACATTCACATGATGGAATACTACGCAGTGCACAGGGGCAATGATTTTGTAAATTACCACCTAATTTGGGAAAGGCTGGAGAGCATTATGCTGAGTGAACTAACTCAGTCCCATAAGAACAAATTCTGTATAAGACCATTTCCATAGAACAAGGATGAGGATCCAAGAGGGAAGAGGGGAGAGGCAGAGATGGGCATGGTTAACAAGTTGCTGCACTCTTTTAAATTGACGACCATGCTTAGAAATACTTTTTTTTTTTTTCTGTCATTTGTGGCAACGTGTTAATCATAGGCTCGCACTATTTCATGGGAGGTGGTTAGGGAAATGCGAAAGAACTAGTGTGAGAAACAATGTATTCAAATTTTTTTAATAAACTAGTATAATAAAAAATTCTGAGGAACGGGAACATGCTCTTGACGGAATAGCCTTTATCAGAGTTATTCTGGTCACATGGACTTCCCTCCCACAGACCCCAGGGGGAGAGAGTAAACCTGAGTCATTTCGCAGAATCCTGGCTGCTTAATGTTTGTGTGTTCACTCAGGGAACCAAGCCAAACCCAAGTCAGTATGGAGTCGAGGCAACACTAACTCATGTTGACCTTGGAGGATAGAATGGAACTACCTGTGGCATTTCCAAGGCTGTAAAGCTTTGTGAAAGCAGACATCCACCTCTCTCTCCCATACAGCGACTCTTGGGTTTGAGCCGTTGACAGTTTGATTAATGGGTTAACACTTTAACCACTGTGCTACCAGGGCTCTTCTTTAAAGTCCACACATTACCAGTTATCGCAGTTGCTTTGTATTTCTTCTGGAGTCCATGTGCTTTCATCACTCTGGTCTGCTTATCATTCAGGGTGTTTATAAAACCAACTTGAGGGATGTACCAGGATGCTCGTAGGACAGTGAAGCGGATTGGAAGGAAAACAAACTTGAGCCGGAATTCAAATCTTAACTCTGTTCCTCACAACTGAGCTGGTCAGTTTGTTCATAATATTGCCCTTTCCAAAGGCAATACTTACAGATCGGTCTTATGAAGGTCTTATGTCCAGATTGCCCCATTCTTTCTCCATGATGGCAGTCATTACAACTGTGCACGAGTGTTCAGCCCAGAAGAGGACTGGCCTACTTCACCTCTTCAAGTTGGGCATGCCACTGTGCGTTGTTTTAACCAGTGAAATGAGAGCTCAGTTTGCATGCATCCATCTGAGCAGAAGCATGTTGTAGTCTGCATTCTCTTCCAGCCTTCCTTTTCTCTGTATCGTCTTGCAGGGCTATACTGGGGTGGTGCCCCCATCACTCCAGTCCCTTTCTACTCATATCATAGGTGCAGTACAAGTAAGAAAGAAAACTGGGGGGGAATCCAGAGGTCGTTTGGTGCTGTTTGCTACTGTGGCAGAGCCTAACTCATCTTAGCCAAACCTCCTTCCCTACCCGTTTATATAAATGCTCAGTGTAGGTCGTTTGGAGACTAAATGGCCATGCCTAACCTCAGTCATGGGCTGAGGTATTAAGTATACCAATCTTTTAAGGTTTCACAATAAAAAGGAAAGTTTTGGAATTTTATTAATGACTTTCTTACTGTCAAGTCCATTCTGTATACCTCCTTCAGTTAGGGGAAGATTTTAAAATTCATGTGCATGTCCTTTCCCCAATCTCTATAATTATGTTCATATGGTAGACACATAAAAGTGTATCTTAAATTGTTTTAAACTAAGAAATACGAAGTTTTTATTGTTTTAGCATCTTTTTATAATTATATTCTTCCACTGGAAAATTATAACACTATTTCAAGGTGGATACTATTATTGACCCATTTTACAGGTTGGGCTAGTAAATCTCTAAGAGAGAAGTAACTGACTGAACCACGTCTGAATGGTTAATGTCAGGTGCAGTATTCAAACCCGAGTAGTTGTGATTCCAGAGTCCAGCCTCTTACCTACTATAGGAAACTGCCATCCCAATTTATTCAAACTTTATACATGAACATTTTGTCCAAAGACAGCACTGGAGCTATTAGCCACCCCTAAAAAGAGGGGGAATTTTGGGGATTTTTTTCCCTAGTACAAATATGCAAATATGTAGTGATCATACAAGGAGTGTTTTGGTAAAATGCGGATGGAGAAATGCTGGAGTAACTTAAAGGGAAAGTGTTTAAACCTCAAGACTGGATAATATAAATAACCAACAGATAATGCTCCAAGCTAAATGGGAAGCATTCTAACTAAACACTGATGTTTAAGACTCTAAATAAAACTTTTAAAAATTAAGAGGATTATAGAGCCTGAGCATGTGACAGCTAGCAGGCATTCGGAGAGAGGACGACTCATGTGACTTGGAATTGCAGAACCTCCTTAGGACTTAATGTGATTATTTTCCTCAATTTGTTCGAACCAAGTTGGCACGGCATAAAAGAAATTCTCTGGCTTCAGATGCGATTTGAGCGTTGCTTTGTCCCTTTTTCATAAAGAAACAATGCAGAGGCAGTTATTTCAAGCCCACACCCTTTAGTCTCCTCTACTACCTTGACATCAGAGATCTGGGGATGGTTTTTCGTTTTGTTTTAAAGTGCTATGAGAGAAGGAAAGGGAAACCCAGCCATTGTTACTGTGGTTTTTTTCCTGCACCTCTGCCTGTGTGTTGTCTTCTGCACTTCTCTGTTCAATTCCTTTAATAAACTCAAAGGTAAAAAGATACCATTTTAACATAGTGTGTATCTTGGTTATCTCAAACTCAGTTGGGTTGATTCTGATTCATCACTACCCTCCATCCGGTTCCTAAGGCCGTCACGTGCAGTGGGGGGAGACCGCACATCTTTCTCCCACTGAAGGTGGATTTGAACCACCAGAGAAGCACACCCTTTGGGATAGCAGCACAGCTGAACATAAACAGCTCTCACCTGGCTTTCTGGTGCTGCTGTAACAGCAATATCACAAGTAGATGACTTTACCAAACAGAAATCTGTTCTCTTATGCTTTAGGGAGCTAGGAGTCCAAATTGAGGGTGCCTGAGCATGGCAAAAGTCTGTTAGCTGTGGAGGAAGGTCCTTGTTCCCTTCAGCATCTGTAAGTCCAGCATTCCATGGGGATCTCCGTATGTCTTGACCTTCTCCTGTGTTGGGGAACTTCCCAGCGTAGGGATTTTGGTCTCAGATGCTAGTGGTACTGTGATGCCTTTGCTCATGTATTCTCTCCTCTTCTCTCCTGTGAGACAAAAGGTGTTGCAGGCCACACCGTAAGGGCACTTCCCCTACGTAAGGTCAAGGTTGTGGGTAAGGGTGTTGCATGGTCACATCATCACATAACTGCCTCCAGTCCTGCCTCCTTAACATCTTAGAGGTTTGGCTTTACAACACACGGGATGATCACATTACACTGAGAATCATGGCCTAGCCAAATTCTGAGATATGCAATTTAAACCATGGCGGCATGCATTCATGAGACAAACACTGATTTCCTACTATGTGTCAGCCCCTCTTCTGAGGTATAATTGTGAACATAGTTACAGCCCCCTCAGCACTCAGCAGTCTATTGAGAAAGGATGGAGAGTGAGCTCAAGTAGTCCTGTGTCAGGAAGGAGTAGTCAAAGGATCTCACCACCAGGATATTATTAGCATGGTATCTCTCCACCAAAACGCTATTAACATAGTATCTCTCCACCACAACACTATTAACATTTGGACCAGCTACACTGTTGTTGTTGGAAGCTGGTCTGTGCATTGTGGGGTGTTCTACCCATTAGATAGGCAGAAGCCTCATACTCCCATGGTGATAACCAAACACATTTCCAAACATTACCAAATGTCCCCAGGGACAAAATTGTTCCCAATTGAGAATCTCCAGGTAAAAATGAGAGGGTGAGGGTGATGTTATATTATAGTCAGGTAAAGCCTCTCTGATAATGTGACTTTATAAGTTTCTGAGAAGGATGCATTTCAGGTAGAGAGAATGGTCGGTGCAAAGGCCCTGGGGTGAGTAGAATAGTATGGAGGCCGTGTGAGCAGAAGAACTGTGTGGGATACATGTAATATGTGGTGAAGCCAGCAAGGTAGTAAGGACACAAGATGATGCTGTAGTGAGGCACATCACTGACTTTGATTTCGGGAGGGATGGGAAGTCAGCAAGGGGATTCTGAGAAAAGCAGTGACATGAGCTGGCTCTCATTTTAAGTGCCTTGGTTCTGGTTGCCATATAAAGAATGGACTGCAGAGAGGAGGAGGGGAAAGCCAGCATACAGAAGCACCCATCAGGAGCCCAAACAAGCACTCACACACACAGCTAGCCTGGTCCCATAGGGGTGGCAGGAAGAGACTGGAGTTCCCAGCCCACTTCCTTTTTTTGTATGTATGTTGTCTAGACATCAAGTTCAAGAAAAAGACAGGAGACCTATTTGCAAGAACCTGAGAGAGCTTTCCTTTCTAAGTCTGACCCCAATCCTATGGGGATTTCAGTGTGATAGAGACATTGTTTCAGTATTATTAGGAAATTAAGCGACTGTTTCCCAAATTACTTTCTAAATTAACCAATTAAAATTATAATGTGAGCCTCCAGGAGAAAAAGGGAAGGAGCCAAACTTGGTAAGATTTCACCTCTTCCATACCTCTCGATCACGCTTTTCATCCTGTCACTTGGGGAATGAAATTCTGTGGCGCAGGCGCAGCGTAGACACACAAGCCCTCCGAGGCAGCAGCCCCAGTTGCTCCAAGCTATTCCTCCGCCTGATGGTTCTCCAGGTCCCCGCGTAAACGCCGCCGGATGCTGTCAGGTCAAGAAGCATCGTTCCCTTTGCCACAGCACCTTCTTTCTGAGATGCCTGAGCATGTTTTAGATCTTGTGTGCCTAAATCGAGGTAGAATAATGGTGATTCTAAGCCTCTCAAACTACAGGTGAAAGAGAAGATGCATTAAAGATCTAGTCTTCTAATTTGTGCGGGGACTATGATGGACTTTTATGAAATCTTGCAAGTGTGTTGGCTCACATCAGAGATTATGTTTCAAGAATTTCTGCCTTTATCCAGAGTCACCTTTTGCTTACTCTTGTTGTTGTTGTTATGTGCCATAAAGTTGCTTGAGACTCATAGCGACCCTATGTACAATGGAATCTGTGAGCCCTTCTCTATCCTGAGCCATTCTCACCAACTCTTACATACCTACAAGTCCCATTACCCCAGTCACTGTGTCAGTCCTTCTCATCTGGAGTCTTCCTCTTCTGTGCTGTCCATCCACCTTTCCAAGCATGATGTCCTTCTCCAAGGACCGGTCCCTCCTGGCGATATGCCCAAAATATGTGAGATAGAGACAAATGTTTTTCTTGGCCACTGCAAGGGTGTGAGGGATTTGTAACAAATGCAGATCTCTGGGCTCTTTTGTCAAACCAGAAGGATGGGGAGTAGGCATCATTTTCAGTAAAGGCCTCATGAGAGTCTGGCATTTACTGGAGGTTGAAAGTCGCATCTGTATTTAGGAATTTCCTTTCTTTCTTGATGAGAGACTGTAAGTCAAAGGCTAGTTTCTTTCTCTCATTGGCAAAAGGAGTTGAGAGAGAGGCAAGCCAAGGCTGAGAGGGTGGCTCCTTGGTTCAGCACCAGACCCAGGATCCACGCGTTCCTCACTGTCCTTAGCCCATGATGTCCCTTCTCACATGGACTCAGGATACACAACAGCTACTGGACCACCAGCCACCAGGTCTGAATTTCAGATAAGAAACAGAAGGAAAGAGAACTGTCAAAGAGGGCGTTTTCCAATTATCTGGCCTTCTTTTTTCATCATTATAAAAATATAGGTTACACAACATTTGTCAGTTCTTCATCTTCCTGTGTACATTTCAGTGGCAACAATTGCATCAGTAATATTATGCAATGATCACCAATGACTATTGCCAAATTCCCCACTTCTGTAAACAGACTCTTAATACTACACTCAATGATTCCACCTTTCTCTCTCCCTTCTGTCCTAGTAACCACTTTAAACTTTGATCTCTATACATTTCTTTCTGTTCTAGATATTTCTATAAATTAGATAATGCATTATGTATCCTCTTGTAATTTACTTACTTCACTCAACATGATGTTTTCAAGGTCAATCCATGTTTTAGGACTTCTTTTCTCTTTGTTGTTAAGTTCTGTCAAGCCGTAGATGACTCATAGAAATCCTATGAATGAAAGACCTGAACACTTGTATAACTTTCATTGTTTCTCCAAGTTTATAGAGCTTCTGGAGGCAAGCTGTTTCAGAAGTGGATGCCACTCCTGCTTCCAAACTTGTTTTAATCAGGGACCTCCACCAAACACTGTCCATCATGGGTAACCATTATCACATTTGACACATCAGTGTCACTGTGTTTAACATTACAGCAACCACGAGTTACCTCTGTACAGCATATGGATAGACCAGTGCTATACCACTTAGAAGAATGTTTGACCAAAAACAATTAAAACCAGGCCTGAGGGCTACAGATTCAAATCACCCACCTTTGGCTTGGTAGCATAATTTGCTATCCACTAGGCCAACAGAGCTCTCTCATTGTTGTTGTTGTTGTTAAGTGCTGCCGACTTGTAGATGACTTATAGTGGCCCTATGAACAAAAGACCTGAACACTTGTATAACTTCCATCATTTCTCCAAGTTCATAGAGTTTCCAGAGGCAAGCTATTTTGGATGTATTAATATTCCACTGTATGTCTATGGCACATTTTGTTTATTCATCTGTTGGTGGACAGGTGGGTTGTTTACTCCTTTGTTGTTGTTACGCTCCATCAAGTCATCTGTGGCCTATAGTGACCCTATGTACAGTGACTCAGAACCCTTCCCTGTCCTGAGCCAGTCTCACAAATTCTGACACAAGAACCCCTATTGCCCCAGTTGCTATATCAGTCCATCGCACCTGGGGTCTTCTTCTCCTGCGCTATCCCTCCATTCTTCCAAGCATGATGTCCTTCTGCAAGGACTAGTCTCTCCTGCTTACATGCCCAAAAGTGTGTGAGACAGAGCTTCAAAATCCTAGCCTCCAAGGGGAAATTTGGTTTCACCCTCTCCAAGACAGACCGATTTGTGTTCTTGGCAGCCCATGCCTGGTATGTTCAAGACTCCAGTGCCACAACTCAACGGCATCAATTCTTCTTCTGCAGGTGATTGTAAATAGTGCTAGAATGAATATTCAGATACATGTTTCTGTGATGATGTCTTTAAGTCTCTAAGTGTGGAATTTCTCAGTCACATATGGTGGTTCCATGTTTAACTTCTTGAGGATCCACACCATTTCCCCCCCACACACACACACACACAATACGCACTCTGCTTCCTATAAAAGCTATCTCAGAGGAGCCAGTGTTTTATCTCATTAGTAGAACTTATTCACTTGGCCACAAATAGCCACTTAGGAAGTACAGGTGTATGTTTAGCTGTGTTAATTAATGCCCTAAATAAAACAAGACTGTTCTTAACAAAGAAGAAAGAGATAATTGATAAGGGCAGGAGCTTTCTTTGCCAGAGATCCCTTACCACATCATGATGAGCATCTTGTTTGGATAGGCGAGTCGGATAAGAGCATGCCATTTTCTTCTTCCTCCAAGTTCATCAGGGATTCCTTCAGGAGCCATCCATCAGTTTTGTTCTGAGAACATCCAAGGAAGAAGTGCTCCTTATTTCTGTAGCCTCCCAGATTGGCATATTGGGAATTAACTGTCTTCTCTTTCTCCAATGGAGCAGTTGTTAAGTTTGAACCACCAGCCTTTTGTGTAACATGCAAATGCTTTAACCACCACGTTAGAGGGTTCGTTAAATGACGCCACATTGGATGAGGTGGCTCAGTGGGATCAGGGAGAGGTACCATCCTCAAGCTCTGTGAAAGCTTCGTGAGGAAAGCATATCCAAACACCAAACTCTCTGCTGTCAGTTCCAGTCCAGGCAGCCCCACATGGTAGCAGGAGAACTAACTCATGGATTTTCTTGACTATGTTTTCAGAAGCTGGTGGCCAGGCCTTGCTGTGTGGGGCCACTGGACAGTTTTGAGCTGTCACCATTTCAGCTTGTAGCTGAGAGCAAACCATTCAGCCGCCCATGTACCTCAGGCTGCATCATGTATAAATCTGCCTGCCTTGACCCCATCCCTCTCTGCCTGCATCACAGTGAAGAAAAATGGGTTCTTTGATCAACCAAGAACACTGGAGAGTTGTGGGATTGTTATTGTTGTTACTTTAAGAAAATCGTGATGCTTTCAGAACTTAACATTTTCCCACCTAAAACACAAGTACTTTGCTCTTAGAAGTTCTTATTCTTACTGGAGTGGATAGGTTCTCCTGCTCAAGCACAAAATGAGACATTAAAAGGAGACATCTGAAAACTTGTGTGAACTTGAATAAGCTCTCCCCTTCCTTCTTCCTCTAGGCTTTCTGCTTCTCCTGCAGACAGAAAAAAAACTCACTCCTTACTCAGAAGACAACCAAGTGGTTAATGGAAAGCACTTTGAAAGCCTTAGATACCTCGAACACACCAGCATCAGTGATTTTCAATATATGGCTCTTGGACTAGTGTCTGAGAAATAGTAGAAATTCAGATCATGAGGCCCCAGGGCCCTTCTCTCACCTGTTGGGTTGCCGTGAGTCGCAATGAACCCTGGGAGTGGATTTGGTTTGGCGTTGGTACTACAGGCTTACTGAATGGGAAACCTGAGCTTTCCCAGGCCTTCCAGGTGAGCCTGGTGCTGGCTAACGTCAAGGAGCCTGGCTTACCTGAAGTGCTGTGCACACTTCTTCGTCCTATCACCCTTCCTTCCAGATGCTTCTGGTCTCTGCCCAGGCTGAAATGCTGGCAAGTTTGCAGTTCTTCTCACAAGACCAATCTTCCAAGCTGGGCAAGTCCTGGCCCTTTGGACTGTGTTTGCACATGGACTAACACTCCAGCAAGCTGTCTGGCACAGGCTGAGGTTCCTGCCAAGCTTCCCTGCTGGCCTCCAGGCTATTTTGTCTTCATAAGCCAATTTATTGTGTTCCGAAGGCTTTTGTTTGGGAAAAATATACCTAGTCTGGCTTCATCCAAGACAGAATCACAGCATACCTATAGCTGAGATTGTAAAATTGGAGCAAAGCTTTTGAGCATACTTCACTGACCGCTAGTATACCCAGAAGGAAAAATACATGTATCAGGATCAGGTAGTAGCTTGTTAATGATCATTATTGGCAAAACTCTGTTGGATTTATTTACTTACAAAAAATAATAAGTAAAATGTAATTAGACTAAAAGGGACAGACTTTAGGATTTTCAAAGGCAGTGCCAAATTTCATTATTTTAGCTCCAGAAAGTATGTTAAAATATTTTCCTTTCTCGTTGGTTTGCTTGGTGTTTATTTTGGGCTGTTCAGTAGTTTTGTTGAGGATGCCAGAGGAAAATGCACTCACCATTTCTGTATTGAGCCAGACTCAGATTGGACATTCAGGAGATTGATCCTTTCCACCTCCTGTCCATCCGCTAATCCTTTGTGCTTGATGAAGACGGTGGGAAAATTCAGTTCCTAAATACCAGGAAGGGAGACATAACCAGCATTAAGCCCCAAACCAAGCCGAGTGTTACTGAGTCAAATCCAACTCATTATAACCCCACATGTTACTAAGCAGACCTGCCCCCAGGATTTTCATTGCTATAATATTTAAGGAAGCAAATTGCCAAATCTTTCTTCTGTGGTACTCAAGAGCAACGGTGTCTGTCTGGAGACTAAGGTCCGCCTGATACAGGCCATGGTTTTTGCAATCACTTGTTATGCATCAGAGAGTTGGACAATGACTAGGGAGGATAGAAGGAGAATTGATGCCTTTGAGCTGTGGGCCTGGAGAAGAGTATTGAATGTACCATGGACTGCCAAGAAAACAAACAGATCCATCCTAGAGAGGGTTAAACCATGCTACTCCTTGGAGGCAAAGATTCTGGGGCTTCGTCTGACATACTTTGGACATGTTGCAAGGAGATACAGGTCTTTAGAGAGGGACATCATGCTGGGTAGAGTAGAGGGACAGCGCAGGAGGGGAAGACCCTCTATGAGGTGGATTGATTCAGTGACTGGGGTAATCGGGATGGGTGTGTCAGAGGCAATGAGATTGGCACAGGATAGAGCACGGTTTAGGGCTGTTGTACATAGGGTCGCTATGAGTCGCAAACAACTCAATGGCACATAACAACAACAACAACAACCAACCATTGGGTGGAGTTGAATTGCAAACATTAGTAATCAAGCACTACCTAGAAGCCTAATCAAAATTGTTGTTGCACTTGCATCCTGTTGTAGTTGTGTCTTGTTGAGTCAGAACTGACCCATAGCTGACCCTCCAGTGGGTTTTCAAAGGCAGTAAATGGCATGAGAGGAGATAATATCTTTCATCCTGTGGAGCAGCTGGTATATTCGAACCATGAACCTTTGAGATGGCAGTGCAACTCCTTGCCTCTAAGCAACCATAGCTCCTGCATAAAAATTGTTGTTGTTGTTGTTAAGTGCTGTCGAGTCACAGGCGACTCATAGAGACCCTAAGAAGGAGAGTCATTGACGTTTGGGTACCTTTCTTCCTCTCTCCAGGTTCATAGGGTTTCCAGAGGCAAGCTATTATGGAAGTGCATGCCTCTCCTTCTTCCAAACTTGTTTTAATCGGGGAGCTCCACCCCATTCTCTGTCCGCATTGGGTAACCAGCCGTTAACGCATTTGACCCATCAGTGTCACAGTGTTCAGCCTCACAGCAACCACAAGTGACCGCGGTACAGCAACTTGTACACCAGGGCTATACGACCTAGAGGAATGTCTGAACAAAAATAATGAAAGACAGGCCCGAGGGCCGCGGATTAAAAGTCACCCATCTTTGGCTTGGTAGCATCGCTTTCTGTCCACTGGGCCAGCTAATCTCTCTCTCTCGCATCAAAATTAGTGAGGTTCATTTTTTCATATGGGTGCTAATGGCCTTTGACAGGATTGGAAGTGCTATAAGGTCAAATCATTCTCCCACTCAGATCAGCTGCCACATAATTTGAGGGTAATTTTGAAAGTGTTGAACAAATACCCTCCGATTTGCTCTAAAAATACGCCATCTGGGTAGCAATGCTAATTTTTTGTGTGTGTTTTTGGTTTTGCTTTTTAAGTCATTCATCCAATCATTGGTCACCTTGTAAAGAACTATTTTAGTGCATCTTGCTCTCAAAGAGATGACGCAGGCCTAGACAGTGATGCATTCTGCTGTGTGTTGGGGGATCCTGAGTTGGAACTGACTGTACGGTACTTAACAACAAGAGAAGCACAGGATTGTTGAGACGCTGATAGAAGGGACACATTTTCCGTGGTGCCGTCTTGGCTCCATCATGCCACGTTTCAGTGATCCAGGGAGTGATCAGTGTTGCTCTTGTCCAGCTGCACACATTATGTCAGCTTACACAGGAATTTGGGAACTTCTCAGGGAACTTTGAAATTAGGAAAAACTAGACTTCATCCCACATCTTTTGAGCATGTTATTAGGAGGGGCGTGATCCTTGGGAAAAGGCATCCCGCTTGGAAGAGTAAGTGAGCGAGAGGAAGACCTCCAACAAGAGGCCTGACGCAGTAACTCTGTCGATGGCCCCAAGCCCAGCAGTCAGGGATTATGAAGATGCCACAGGGTCAAGCAGGGTTTGTACTATTGTACACACATTTGCTGTGAGTCAAAACTGACTCAGGGCAGCTAATAGCAACCACCACCAGTGTAGGGTGGATTCTGGAAGTGAAGCCATGTCAGCTCATGTGCAGTGGGGAACCAGACACTTGGAGAAAGTAAGAAATACAGCTGGTAAGAGAAAAGAGAAGAACAGAGATGAGGAAGAGGACCCTGGACCCAGAGAAATGAGAGCGTCTAGTTTGATTTCCTGTCTGGGTCCTGCTGTACCACAGTTTGACGGATGGGGGTGTAGAGTGAAGAAATGGGAAAGATCCAATGTAAAAAACAATAGATACCAACTTTGTAAATAAACCAGTATAAAATTAAAAAGAATGATAAAAACAAAAAACCCTCCGACACCTTTGCAAGAAATTCCCTTTTTCTTCTAAATTCTGAATTCTTCTGAATTCTGAATTCCCAGAATTTCTTCTGATAGTTTTTATAGTCCTTGTAAACTGTTAATACAGAGCTCCAGTGCCACAGTGGATGAAGCACTCAGTCACTAACCCAAAGGTCAGCAGTTCTAACCTAGGTAAAGGCATAGCTAAGGCATGGTAGATATGGCATGTGTCCTTGGTGCCACTTGAGAAAGGGGCCACCACTGAGCAGTTTCTGTTAACTGTGTGGCCTTACCCTGGTGCTGTGTGACCTTTCTCTCTGAAAGAGAAGAATGGGGAGGGGGAGGTGTAACTGTCTTGGAGGACATCATAGACTCATTTTCTTCAGTGAAAGCATTAAGTACAGATGTCATTTTTGTATAGTGCCAGAATATGTTAAGATGAACAAGCCTGACTTGAATTTTTGAGCGGTTGTTATAGTGAAGTTACCTAAAAGATGGGTGTGAGACGTTGGCACAGGGACACAATTCTAGTGTTTGGTGTGGACGTTGTCTGCTGCAGCTGTGCCTCTGCCTGTTGTGTCACTAACGGAGCCCTAGTGGTGGTGTAGGTTATATGTTGAGCTGTTAACCAGAAGGTCAGCAGTTCAAGTCCATGAACCCCCCTGATGGAGGAAGATGAGGCAGTGAGGTAGTCTACTCCTGCTAAGTGTTCCAGTGTTGGCAACCCAATGGCCTGTCCCCAGGAGTGACCTGAAATAGACTCGAGGGCTATTAAGAGATTACCAAGAGTTAGAATAGCCTCTGTAGCAATAGGTTTGTGGTATTTGACTTTGAAAACGATGGATATGAACTGAGCTACATGGGGATTCCCAAAATTTTCTCTCATTCCATAAATCACCAGAGACACCATGCATCTTAAATGGAAGGAGTTCCTTAAAATCTGGGAAGCATCTGGATTTCTCTGTCTGGGGGATACCAGCTGCATGGCATAATAACTTGTGCATATTCGTTATTACTGAGGGTCAAGTGTGTTTCCATTTGATCATCACATCTCTGTGATGGATCTTCTGGGCAGGTATGTATATAACATACCCAGGAACACAGAAATGGGAACTGCAGTGCCAGGCCCCAGGAGTCTGGAAGGGCTCAGTTAGGGAGGGGTCCACCTTGCCTTGGAGAGTCTCAGAGAGGGTGCGGTGCAAAGTGCCAGTTCAGAAGGGCACGTGGGCTAGCCATGCTCTGGACAGCAAGTAGGAGAGACTGAGGAGGAGAGCCAGCCACTCACATTAGAATCGGCATTGTTAAAAGTGGCATTCCTTAATTGCAATCATGGGTGAGTCATTCCATATTGATAATTATTCCTAATGTTCTCTAACGCTCGTGGGAGATGTAAGAATGACAAAGCGATGTAGAAAGAACACTTTCCTATGCACACTTCTGACCTTGAGAGGCAAGCCCTTGTAAGCATGCTGCTTTATACCTGGCACTTACCTGGCCGGGGTAAGTGGTCACCAGCAGTAGATGACACCAGGGACTCTCTCCAGGTGGAAAGGACATGCCAGTCTCTGGTTGGCTAATGGCCAGCCTCTAATCTCTAACTCATTTACAATCTGGGCTTTTGTTTTTGCACAAGAGCGTGCCATGCTGGTAACATGTGGGCTGCCTTTGAAAACGCGGCACTCTTGCCTCCTGTCCCAGGCAGCCGCTCCCAGCACCTGTGGGAAGGGGTTGCCTGCTGAAAGGCGGCTGGCTGCCTGTGATAGGAAGTGTGCTTATGCTCGCCTGTGGGGTTGGATCAGGAGGGTGATGTGCACATGATGGTAAGTGGTTACTTTGGCTAGTTATGCAAATAGAGACAGAGTTCACATTTTTTAAGGTTTTGTCACCCCCTTCTCTTCCAGCATTTATAACTCTCTTTCTTGAGATCAAAGTCTACAGAACTTTCACAAGTCTTCTCAGCATTCCCTAAACATGTACGCACAGCCAAGGCTCCCTCAGCGGAAGGGAGTTGGACCAGTGTGGGGAAGTGTGGTGAACATGGTGAACTTGGAGTCCCAGGCTTGCATATGCTCCATAGTGTTGAATGAAAGCCTTGTTTTGCAAGAACTGGTCATTGCTAAGAGATACATGGAAATTATTTTCCATGATATCATCTGGGCTTTAGAGACTTTATTTTTTTTTCCCTCTTCTCCTGCATAATAACATACCTCTGTTACAGCCAATTTTTTTCTTCACTGGTTGTGCTTGCTTTCTCACTAAGCTGCCTTTTTGTACATGTGGCTAGGTGGTAATACAGTTGCTTTCTTTACTCCGGCAAAGTTAGGTGCTAGGTGCCTTCCCGGGTTTGCGTACAGCCCGCAAAGTTCGAGAACGTGTCCTGAGAGTTATAAACAGGAACCCTGTTGAATATGTCAAAAATTTCTTACTTTAATGGTGATTTAAAAAAAAAAATGACACACTCTGCGTCCTAGACTTAGTGGCTCTCTCTGACAGATGTCACCTCTGCCTGCCCTCACCAGCTCAGAACCCAGAGGGTTCTTTCTGTAGGTGGAGGCTGAGGTGCCCAGAGGCACACCGGGTGCCAGCGACCGGTTTAACGCCGGTGCCCAGGCAGGCGCGGACACATCCCTTCGGCTAGGGAAGTACAGTACCTGCTGGGGACGAGCAGAGAAAATGGTAAAGTAAGCTCTCGGGGTGTCTGGCCACAAAGCTCTCCCCTCTGGCCTCACCAGCCTGTTTGCCGAATTCTCCTCTTCTAGGAAAGTCTGCTGGGTTTTGTCTCACTTTGAGGAGAGAGGGAAAGGCCACAATATCTGTCTGGGGGTTACACTGGGCTCTTTCTTTCGGGATGACTGTCTCTACTAGCAGGAAACTCAGGACTGTGTTGAGTTACACGGTGGCGGGGGATAGCAGGGAGGGAGGTGCAGCCTGTTCTCTGTCCAGCGAATGGGAATGGACGAGCAGCTGGAGTCATGGGCACTTGATCTGTTTCCCCACGTGCAGGTCCACCAGTATTACAGCTGTCTTCCAGAGGAGAAGGTCCCGTATGTCAACAGCCCTGGAGAGAAGCTGCGGATCAAGCAGCTTCTCCACCAGCTTCCACCACATGACAATGAGGTAAGGGGGGAATGGAGGAGGGCTTACCAAGACTAAGACTCTTCTAGAACTTTCAATGAATTGACACCTTTTCCATGATCAGAATGCCATGATCAAGGAGAGCTTTGGCAACTTATTTCCAGTCTTAGCTCCCTTAATTGGAGCCAAAATCAACTGTCCAGAACTTTCTGGAACGTGTTGCCTAAGAGCAGAATCTCATTCTGAACTGAGCTAGCCTCTACACAAGGCTCTGCTCAAGATTTCCAAGGACCCTGGGAGAACTATAATTTAGAAGCTCAAGTCCAGGTTTTCTTGGTTGAAGAGGAATGTGCCTCGGTGGTTTGCCTGTGAAAGAGGTGACTGGAAGTCCAGCAAAAACCTTGTGACTCTCTTTGAACATGAACTTCATTTCACGTTAAAGAGAAGAACACAAGTTTTCCACGTGACACGACAGTTGATGTAACGGACTGGATTTGCGGTTCTGAACATCTGGGGCTTTGTGATCATCCAGTCTGACTTGTGGAAGGGGACGAGCATTTGTGTACATGAAATACGATTCACAGATTGTCCCTTTTCCTCATCCCAGATAGAAAGCCCTGAGAGCAGACGTGTCTCGTCTTTCATGTCAAACTGATCATGGAGGCAAATTTGCAGATTGTAAATTGATTTAAAAAAAAAAAAAAAAAAAGAATACCTGGTTTGAAAAGGAATACCAATCCTAGGTGCTAGAGAACTGAAACTTCTGTTCACTGAACTTTCTTCAGAAACTGAAGTTTCTGTTCACCGCTTATATTTTAAGCCGCCCCTGAAAAAAAATAAAAATAATTTGAAATGGAAAGGATTAAACCTCTTTAAGGAGACTTGGCAGAACTTTCCCTGCCCACAGCCAGGTCAGTCAAAACAGCTTAAGCCCAGGGAAAATGAGGGAGTACGGCCTTATTTTCCTTCATTTGGGTAAAAGGGAGGAAGATATATTGACGGCCTGTCAAATAAATGTAAAGAACTCTGCTAATATAATTGAGCTACTGACTAAGTTGAGCAATTGGAATCCACCAGCAGCTCCCATTTCCGGGGGAGAAAGATGGACAATCTTTCTCTGTAACGATTATCAGCCCAGGAAGCTCAAAGGAAGGGCACTATATTAGAATTGATGCAATAGCAGTAGGTTTGGATTTTTAAAAATTAACGTGACTGTTAAAAAGGAGCCTGGGCAGCCCAAGTAGTTTGTGATTTGACCTGAAGTTCGGCAGTTCTGGCCCACCCATTAGTGCCACAGAAGAAAGGCCTGGTGACCTGTAAGAACTGAAACAAATGCAAACTGAAGACAGCCCTCAGGAGTTCTCCATGACACCTGGGGTTTCCTGGAGTCAGCGTTGACTCAGCTTCAGCAGGCTTAGGGTTTGTTGTGTTTGTTTTCTTTAAAAAAAAAAAAGTATACCTAAGGCCGACAAAAGCTTAAATACAGAAGCAACTCCTTAGAAAGCTATCCCATTTCCTTTGCTGCTGCTGCTTTCAGTCCTCATCAAATGCAAATAAAGCTTCTCCCTTTAAAGCTGAGAGCACTCAGTGTAACCTGATGCGTGGTTAACTCATCTGGAAGCTGGCATGCGGGTTTTTACAAGCTTGAGGGGTGTGCCTCTCTTTACAAGCATGTCCATAAAACGTCAGCCGTGTAACTGTGTATTCTGGGCCTTTTCAGGTCACTTGCAGCCCCCTCTCTGGGACAGCCCCACAGGGCAGTTGTTGTTCTAGCTCTGTTTTGCTAGGCAGAAGTTTTCCGCTCATGTCTGCTTTTAGGGATTTGTTCTGTGTGCGGTTAACTTTGATTGCATGAGAAGAGACACTATTCAAATGACTTCTTCCTGCTGGTGGGAATTTCTTGCATGTGACCAGTAGGCCATTTTAGCTCTTTGGAGGACAAAGGGTGACTCTAAAGTAAATATTTTATCATCTTCTTCCCCACCCCACCCTACCCCCAACCCCCAGGTCAGGCCATCTTGATATGCACAGCTGCAGTCTAGGGGAATTGCTAGTTGCGCTGATTTTTTTCATTGGAACTTGACAGTTCTCATTCAAAGGATTTTCCTATAACCAGCTGTAGGACCCATTTTCTGAGCCATTCTATTCATTTTTTCTGATTGCCCAGATTACTCCAGATAATACAGGAGATGAGGGGAGAGCTAGATCTTCCCTCTCAGAAAAAACCCAAAAAGTAGTACAGTCAAGTCCACTCTTAACTCACACAAACCCTGTGGGATCGGGTAGAGCTGACCCACAGGGCTTCCAAGGATGAGATCTTAGGGAAGCAGGCAGATGTATATTTCTCCAATGAGTTTGAACTACTCACCTTTTAGTTGGTAGCAGAGTGCTTTAACTACTATGCCACCCATGATTCTCTAAGCATAATATGTAAATGACTTTGTGTGGTACATGGAAATGGTAATAAATTAAATTGAACCACATAAGTGGGAAAATTAACCCCTGTTGAATTTTGGTTCGTTCCTGGCCTTGTAGGTGGTTGAATAATGGAAGAAGGTGTGTCAGTGTGATTCTAGCGTGTCTCTTGCATCCCTAACTCATACTAGTCTCTGCTTTTCAATATGTGCATTTAGGGACCTCCCTAAGCAGCATGGCCTGTTGTAACCTCACAAAGTGCTTTTCTTCTCACTTTGTTTTCATGGTTAACCTTCTGCGTTTGGCAGCTGAGACTATGTCTAGTCATAAAGACACTTTATTTTTTAATAAATGTACTGTGGTGCTGGAAAAGAGTATTGAATGTACCATGGACTGCCAAGAAAACAAATAGATTCATCCTAGAGAGGGTTAAACCAGGCTGCTCCTTGGAGGCAAGGATTTTGGGGCTTCGCCTGACATACTTTGGACATGTTGTAAGGAGAGACAGGTCTTTAGAGTGGGACATCATGCTGGGCAGAGTGGAGGGACAGCGCAGGAGGGGAAGACCCTCTATGAAGTGGATTGATTCAGTGACTGGGGTAATCGGGATGGGTGTGTCAGAGGCAATGAGATTGGCACAGGATAGAGCACGGTTTAGGGCTGTTGTACATAGGGTCGCTATGAGTCGAAAACGACTCGACGGCACATAACAACAACAACCCCAGGTTTAAAAGTATATCAGTTTTTAAACAATAGAAAATAATAGTTCAAGGTTCTTGCAAAATTCTCACTTAAATAAAAAAGGGATAAAATGGAAAATACTGGATTCGGATGACTTTCATGTCCCCTTCTAAAGTCTCTAAATTTCTGTGTCTAAGAAGGGAAAATCTGGCACAGGTTGGTACACTTCGCCAGAGCCTGGCGGGCACCCTTCCCCTCTTGCACGCAGATAAGCACACAGGAACATCCGTGTAGCACAACGCGCACTCCTGGACCAGCTCAGTCTCAAGACTTGGTTTCTCCATTTCTCCAGAATGAAATGAGAGTTCATAAGGCACCTGTCGGAAGTCTCCATGGCTGCAGGGGGCTTCAGTTTCAGGACCCCACCATCCAGCTGAGACACTGAGGAAGTCTGAGAGCTTCATAAGCACCAAAACTATCTGTAGATAATTTTCATTTCAGCTCAGTAATTGAGCATCTTTGCAGTGAGCCGAGCGGGGTGGTAAGAATGAGATGTCATAGTACCTCGTCTGTCCTGCTCAGGACTTGGGCTCCAGGGTTTGGGGCTGTTTATAAGCTCTGTTGATTCATCGGTCTTGATGGAGACTCACCCTCAGTGGCATCAATCCCAGTGTTTTTACAGTTCAGGCAAGGGTGACCATATGAAGGTATTTAATTTGAGAACTCTGTGGCCTGGGCTTCAGGAACCTTGAGGCCCAGAGTGACTGCCTTGTTGCTATTCTCTGTGTTGTTCAGGTTCGATACTGCAACTCTCTGGATGAGGAGGAGAAAAGGGAGCTGAAGCTGTTCAGCAACCAGAGGAAGCGGGAAAACTTGGGCCGGGGCAACGTCCGGCCCTTCCCAGTCACCATGACGGGAGCTATATGTGAACAGGTGAGTATGGATGGACACGGGGCAGTGATGAGATTGCCCTCATCCCCTCACACTTTTTCATTCAGTCATCAACTGCCAGACATTGTTTGCGGCCTTGGGGGCTACAGTAGTGAACAAAGACAACAGTGTTATTATGTCCTTGTCAAGAGTTATGTTCTGAGAGAAGTCAGAGGGTAAATCAATAAATAAAATAGGAGAGAAACCAGCCCACTTCCAGGAAGGATGCTACGATGTGCCTGAAGTGTGGAAGGTTGTCATTTCAAATAACGTGGCTGAGAAAAGCCCCCACTGGGCGGTAGTATTTGAGTCAAGACATGCTAGAACTGAGGCGATGAGTCACACATACTTTGGAAGAGAGGAGACAGCCAGCTGAAAGGCCTGCGGGCAGAAGTGGGCCATTGTGTTCCAAGAGGCAGAAGGTGTGATGGGGAACAGCTTAGTGGAGAAGGTCAGAATCCTGGACTGTGATGGGAGCCACCAAAAAAAAAAAAAAAAAAAAGAGCAGAGTCCAATTTTTGTAATGACTTCTTTAGAAAACAGAATTTGCCTAGTTCATGGACCGACTTCTTTCCCAGAATCCTCCAAGGACCTTCTGGAAGGGTAGTAATATGAGCTGCTTCTGGGATTGAGGTTTCTTAAGCAAAAGTGCACGGAGTCTCCCAAGACCTCACTGAGTTAGTCTGGATTGCCGGTTCTCTTGCTCACAGTAGAGTGCTCTGGGTGTGGTGGGAGAGGCTTTTGAAGATCGGATGTGGAAACCCAGCCTACGTGGGTTCCCTCTGCCCCACTTCTCAGTTGCCAAACACCTTCCATTGCCAGTGGTCGCTTCCTGCATCTCTATGCCCTGCTGCTTTGTGTACAGCTTCTTCTAACTCTTTCAGCTCTTGATGGACCCAGTCAGGCACTGAAGTCAGCTACATACAGAAAAGGGGCCATACAGATGAGTATCCATGCTCCGTAAGGGGAATGGGTACTGTGTAGGGGCCTTTGTTTAAGCTCTCAGATGGGTACAGGGAAAGCCTCAGGTGGTTGGAATAGAGAAGTTGTTTGATGAGGACAGATAATGGACCAGAGATGTGGCAATGGGGTCTTCATCCTCACATCCTGGAGACCACCCTTGAGACGCAATAGTCAGTGACTACAGTGTGACTTGGTTGTGCTCGGGACCCTCTGCCATGCTCACACACAAGCCCCTGTGACCAGCTAAGCTGGGTCTGCCTCAGGCAGGAAGAAGATTGAGGCTTGTGAGCAGATGTCAAGGGCATTGCCAAGATCATGGAGACAGAAAGACATGCATTCGCCTTATGTTTCTGCCTTGTGACCTTGACCAAATGACCTCTCCTCAGGTTAGTCCTTTGCAGAATGGAGCACTGCGTGTCTATGTCTGAGCATTATGATGAAAATTAAATGGCATTATGTTGGTGGCAAGTCTGCCAATGTGACCATACAAGACAGGATAGTATTTTCTACAGTCCTCCTCCAGAAGAGTTGTTTCATGAAGGCTTTACTTCTCTAAATCCATACAAATTCTCTCAAATGAGAAAAGCTGGGGGATAGGTTTTTTTGTTTGTTTTTGGTTTTACGTTTGTTTTTTTACACTCTTTAGACATCATCTCCAGAGCTCGACCACTCTCAGGAAGCCATATAGTGCTTAACCCCCAGCTAGCCCGGAGTCAACTGTCACCATCCCCTTAGACCCATGGCTTCATGCTTGACTTCTTGTCAAAGACCCTCAGGCCACATCCTCCAACCTCTATCCTCCACCCACGAACATGGATCATTCTTATTTCACCTAATTAATTAAAAGTTAAGCATGAAATCTTCGAAAATGAGTGAGAAGGTAGGGAAGATGCTTTTTCATAGCCTGGTCTCACAAGTGGCATCTTTTCTATCATGACAATGTAAAAAGATGTTAAAGGAAAAGCGTGTGTGAAGGGTGGGTAAAGGATACCTGGTAACGGCAGAGCTGGCAGTTTTGAACCCCCCGGGGCTCAGCAAGGAGAATAGCCTGGTGATCTGCTGCCTTAGAGGTTACAGCTTAAAACCCTACGGCCTGTTCTACTCTGTCCTATGATCTCACTATGAATCAGGCACCAAACAACAACAACTAAGGATGGGCAGAGGTTGTAAAGGATTGCATGCCACAGTGCAGACCCCGCCCTCTCCCCTGGTCCTCTCTGAGTCCTCCACATCTGGCCCCCGCTTTCCCAGCGAGATCTTCCTGGTGTTAAACTTGGCTCTGCCTCTGAAGTCCTGTGAGGATCTTACCACTAACGAGCCTCATGTCCTGCAGGAGCCTCCGACCTGCAGAGTTCTTGTACGTTAGTATAAGGACAGCTCATTATAAAGAAAATTGGTCTTTAGTTGTTGCCCCAAGGAAAGGAGAAAAGGGGACGGTCTGGGAAAATCAGCCCCACCAAGTATTTAAAGCAGGTTCACACTGGAATGCATTTGAAAGTTATCTGCTCCCAGCTCTTGGGGAGCTTTGGTGGCTTCATGGTAAGGAGTTGGACTGCCAGGGCAAAGGCACATGGTTTGGACCCATCAACTGCTTTGTGGGAGAAAGATAGGCAGCCTCCTCCTGTGTGATTGCCCTGAAAACCTGCTGGAGGATCAGCTGTGTATTGGCTCTGGCATGACAGTACTCAGCCTCAACAAGCCAGCTATTGATGTGGTCTTACTGTTGTTATCACTGCCATCCTTTGTGAAAAGCTAAGGAGCAGACCCGGGAGATGGGGTGCTGTGGATACTGATGCCTCTTTGTCCCACAGTGCGGAGGCCAGATCAATGGTGGAGACATCGCTGTCTTTGCATCGCGCGCCGGCCACGGTGTCTGCTGGCACCCACCCTGCTTCATCTGCACTGTCTGCAACGAGCTGCTGGTGGACTTGATCTACTTCTATCAAGATGGGAAGATATACTGTGGCCGGCATCACGCTGAGTGCCTGAAGCCACGCTGTGCCGCCTGTGATGAGGTTAGTCCATCCTGGAAGCCCACCTCAGTGGCATCCTTTGTTCTGGGCCTTCCTGCACGGGGGGACATCAAGGCAAACCTCGCTCCCCCTCTTATTTTAGCCCTTTCAAAAGAGAAAATCTAGCTAGTCCCATCCATTCCTGGTTCCTAGAATATACAGAATTGTGGCCAGCTAACCAGAACAGCCATCTCCTGGACCTCCTAATGGGGTTTTTTTACGTAGTTCAGAAGTTCCCCAATGGCACCTTCTGGCACTAAGTCAGTTCAGAACTCTTAAGAGGAAAAAAGAATACCAGGAAGAGTGGTTGGCAATGGAGTGCTACTTAAAGCATAAAGCAATTCAGTTCTCAAAATGTAATGGGAGGGACAGACTGGTTTGGGAACAGAAGAGAAGTGATAGCGATATTTGATGGTCATAAAGGTTTTATTTAAAGTGTGGAGTGAGGATTTGAGAGACAGATCCACTTAAACATCTCTAGTGGAATTCTTGCCTTTCTTGCAGAAGACCTGGTGTCATTCATTTCCCAACTAGTACACCTCGTGCACAGTCACCACCTGTCTGTCAGTTGAGGCTTGTGTGTTGCTCTGCAGGTTTCAGTAGAGTTTCCAGACAGACTAAGGCAGAACAGGAAGAAAGGACCTGGTGGTCTACTTCTTAATATCAGCCTGTGAAAATGTTATGAGTCACATGGCCCAGTCCTGTTGTAGGAGGAATTGAGTAAGAGTTACCTCCTGTTGAATAGGAAGCAACTGACAGCAGCTAATAACAATAATTGTTGATAAGAATGTAGACTAGAGGCCCAGGCCAGAAGGATTTCTCCCAGGAGAAGCACACCCAAGTATGACTCGTAAGCTGAACAAACAAAACCTGGTTTTAGATTTGACTGTTTAGAGTAGAAAGGAAAATGTTCTAAACCTGACTTCTTTCATGGGAATAATTTTGGAGGAAATTGTGGTTGTCTCCTGTGTGTGGGAGGTCTTCGGGTCTTAACAGTGGGTTTCCTGGTAGCACAGTGTTGAAGCTCTCAGCTACTACCTAGAAGTTTGAACCCACCAGCCACAGGAGAATGATGTGATGTTTTACTTCTGCAAAGATTCACAGCCTTGTAGACTTTATGGGGCAGTTCTCATTTATCCTTGAGAGTCACTATGATCAGAAATGGCTTGATGTCACTTAATGACATTGATCCTCTCCATTGTCAACCATAGAATGTCTATTATTATGTGGCCATTGCTCTTACAACGGACTTTGCGCTTTAGAAGGTGATCAGTTTAATTAAGTTGCTTCTAATGCTATTAGTGGTTTCTGGAAAGACCTTCTGGGGAGACAGTAGGAACAATGAGTGGGGTTCCAACTCTCTGATTCTCAGCAACCACTTTATCTTCCTGCTTCAGTTATCACACCTGGAAATCAGTGCTCATAATAGGACTTTGTGTTATCCAATGGCAAATCGTGATTTGCCTTAAAATTGTTTAATTGATGTATAACTCACATGCCATAAAATCTACACTTAAAGGTACAAGGTAGTTGAGGGGTTTATTGTTCTGTTAAGAGTATATACTATACAGCCGTCCACACTGTCTAATTCGGAATCTGTTCACCATTCTAAATAGAAACCGTGGCTTTTCATCAGTCTATTCCTGTTCCTCTCCACCCCACCCCCACCTCTCCTCCTGACAATCACCATTCTGTTTTTCTTTCTCTATGAATTTGCATAGTCTAGATATTTCATATAAATATAGCTTGTAATCTTTTGTGTCTTGCTTCATTCCCACAGCATGTTTTCAAGGTTTTATCTACATTGTATGGAATACCATCTTTTTCATTCCCCTTGCTGAATAATACTTCATTATATAGACATGCCATATTCTGTTGGCTTGTTCATCAATTGATGGACATTTGCATTATTTCCATGTTGTGGCTATTATGAATAATGGTGCCGTTCACACTCATGTATAAGTTTTTATGTAGATAGACTTTTGCGTTCTTGTGGTGCGTTCTGGGAATGGAATTGCTGAATCGTAGTGTAACTCACTCGCTGAGGGGAGGACAGACTGCTTTTCCAGAGCACCTTTCCGTTGTCTTCATTAGAGCATGGGGGCTCAGTTTCTCTGCAGTCTTGCACATGCTTGTGATTGTCTGTCTCTTCCATAATAGCCATCCTCCGGGGTGTCAGGTGGCATCTGCTGGTGGTGTTTGATTTGCATTCGTTAAAGGGCTGATGATACTGAATTATTTTGCATGTTTATTGACCATTTGTGTAGCAAATCTCTTGCCTTAAGGAGCTTTGGTGGCAGAGTCTGTAACTAGAGCATGTTGTGTTGCTAACCAGATCACTTTTTTTTCGTTAGTGGGGCTTTTTTCTCAGCGCTGTGTATATGTTCTAGGTACGAGTCCGTTATCATTATCAATATATAACTTCCCAATATTTTTCCTTTATTCTCTGGATTATATCTTCATTTTCTTTGATAGTATCTTTTGAAACACAAAATTTTCTGCTTTTTAGCACTTCCACTTTACCTGGGTTTATTGGTTATGCTTTCAGTGTTGCACCTAAAAGTCACTGCCTCTTCTAATGTCAGGAAGCTCTTGGTGAGTTGGTGTTAAAGAACTGTGCTGCCAGGGGAGCTCTGGTGGCCTAGTGGTAAGGAGCTGCAACTACAATCCCAGAGGCGCACGGTTCAAATCCACCAGATGCTCTGCCGGGGAAGGAGGGACAATCTCCTCCTGTACCAGTCAGATCTGATTTGACAGTACATTCACACAAAAATAATAAAATAAAAATAAATAAAAGAACTGTGCTACCAAGCCAGAGGCACGAGGCCCAAATCAGCCAGCTGATCCACAAGAGAAGGATTGACAGTCTTCTCCCATGTGATTTACTGCCTCTGAAACCTGCTAGAAAGTCAGCTATGAGTCAGTTCCAACTTGAGACACAGCAGTCTAAGGTCACCAAGATGTACACCTATGCTTCTGCTAAGAGTTTAATCCTTTTTACCTTACAGTTGCGTCTGAGATTCCTTTTAAATTAATTTCTTAATGAAGGTGAGCTTGGGGCTCAGATACATTCTTTTGTGTACAGGCATCCCCTTTTTTGTACAGTACTGGGACAAAGGGCCCACCCATACTGTTTGTTGAAAAGAGTGTTCTTTACCTGTTGAATTGTCTTGCTGTCTCTTAGAAAAATCAAGTGTTTAGAAACCTGGGGGCCGGGGGAGTTGTTGGTGTTTGTTTGTTTACTTTGCATTCTGTTTCCTTGATCTATATGTGCATCTTGTTGCCAGTGTCACACTGTCCTGATTACTGTAACTGTAACTTTGTGCTAAGTTTGGTTGCTGTGCCTTGAATTAGGGAAACTGAAAACTTACATATTTGGAGCCAAAATGCAAACACTTCTTAGGTCTCATCTCATATTGTAAAGAAAGGTGATATATTTTGCGGCAATACGGAATACTGAAGAACCTGATCCGTGGGAGAAATTGCAACTTATCCAGAAGTACCAGCCACCTTCTCGCTCTGTCCTGGTGCCATATAGTCATGGGTTCTGAACATCGCCAAATGCTACATTTTTTAAAAGAGAAGCTAGGCTTCCAATGTTTATATGAAACTTCTTTATTTTTAAAAATATTGTGTACTAGCCCAATGAAACAGATGTGTTTGTGTTTGATGAAGGAGCCCATGAGCTATCAATTCATGGAACTGCTATAATTGTCAAGACAGAAAATTCTTTCTGTTTTTGAAATATGGTAAAATTTATCCCTGGCCAGTCCAGAAACTAGGTTTAATTTTGCTTCAGGCAAATCCTAATTTGGGAGCTCGTATAATAGATTGAGATTGTTAACAGCTTCAGTTTGCTTGGCTCCACAATCAACATTCTTGATACCAGCAGCCAGGACATTAAAAGATGAATTGCATTGGGAAAGTCTGCTCTAAGAGACCTTTCCAAAGTACTGAAAAGCAGTAATGTCATTCTGGAGACCAAGGTTCACCTGATTGAGGCCATAGCCTTTGACTTGCTATGCATCAAAAAGTTGGACAATGACTAGGTATGATAGAAGGAGAACTGATGTCTTTGAGCTGTGGTGCTGGAGAAGAGTATTGAGTATACCATGGACTGATAGGAGAACAAATAGGTTTGTCTGAGAGAGGGTGAGACCAGGATGCTCCTTGGAGGCAAAGATTCTGAAGCTTTGGACATTTTGCAAGGAGGGACCAATCCTTGGAGAGGGACGTCATGCTTGGGACGGTGGAGGAACAGTGCAAGAGAGGAAGACCCTTGATGAGATGGATTGATTCAGTGACTGGAGTAATGGGAGTAAGTATGTCAGAGACAATAAGGTTGGCATGGGATAGAGCAGAGTTTAGGGCTGTTGTACATAGGGTCGCTATGAGCTGCAGGCAACTCAATGGCACATAACAAAACAACAACATAATAGAATATACATATGCATTTCTATATTATTATTGTTTGATA
This sequence comes from Elephantulus edwardii, assembly GCF_000299155.1. Lineage (NCBI taxonomy): Eukaryota > Metazoa > Chordata > Mammalia > Macroscelidea > Macroscelididae > Elephantulus > Elephantulus edwardii. The sequence continues at coordinate 4,371,317 of NW_006399882.1, read as the reverse complement.
GGTCATTGCCTGGAACTGCTTTCCCACCACTCTAATACGAGGAGACCCCTTAGCTTTTCTTGTTTAAAGCAGGTGCATATGACTGGGTCTCACACACTGACCATTTGGCTTTTCCACCTCCAGATCATCTTTGCTGATGAGTGCACAGAAGCGGAGGGCCGTCACTGGCATATGAAGCACTTCTGCTGCTTTGAATGCGAGACAGTGCTAGGAGGTCAGCGCTACATCATGAAGGAAGGCCGACCCTACTGTTGCCACTGCTTCGAGTCCCTGTACGCCGAATACTGCGACACTTGTGCCCAACACATCGGTAAGGCTCCCCTCAGGGCTCAGCATGTTACTTGATCTCCACTGGGTCTGGAATAAAAAGAAGTCCTTTGGTTACACGGGATAGTGTCCCACTTCATACTAGCCTGTGTGGAAGAGGAGATTTCCTGGAAAGGCCACAGAATAGAGCTGGCTTCAGGAAAGGACAGATCAAGGATTCAAACAGAAGGTTGCTTTTTCCTCCATGACTTAGCTCACCTTGCTTTCTTAAGACCTCCATCCTCATGGGGAGAGAAGCCGTGTCTCTTCTAGTATCCGGTTCAGTCCCTCTGAGTAGGAATCTTACTGGCTTGGCTTCTGTCTTATGCCCACCCCTGAGATCACAAGGCTATGTCTTCCTGCCAGGGGGCCTACCTGGGAGGTGATGCTATGTGAGGGACAGCCCAGGACCAAAGATGGGAGGAGAGGTCTCAGAAGGAAAATCTTAGGGGAAAATAGGGATCAACTTAAGGAGAAAGCAGCTCTCTTGGTGAAGAAATTTACAGGAAACTCCAAGGGTAGGAAGACTTAGCAATGACTCTGACTTGCCCTTAAATGTTAAGTAAATTAACCTTCACTTTGAAAGTTTTTGAACCAAACTTACACCACAATCACTTTCACTTGCTGCAAGTGTAGTTTTTAGATCATTGAAAAGACTTTGAGACATTGCTTCCAACCCCAACTAAAGTCAGCCCAAATAAGAATCGTATGTGCTGATCCAGTTTGCCTACTAGTTCAACTTAAAGACACAGAAACTGTTCTCGTCTGTAACCCAGGCACTGCCAATAGTCAAGGAGAGAAAATGTCTTTCGGCAAGCCTGGCATTACAAACAGAAACATAGCTCAAGCTGACCCAGCTCTACTTAGCCAAATTCAAAGCAAAAGAATGGCAAGCCTGACATTACAAACAGAAAAGAAGCTCAAGCTGACCCAGCTCTACTTAGCCAAGTTCAAAGCAGAAGAATAGCGCATGAGCCATAAACTCCCCAAGTAAGTGGCAACAGATCTGAGATGGTAAAAATGATTTTCCCTTTGGACATAACCATTTGTTCAACCCTTTGATGACACCCAGATCATACAAAGTTTGTGACTCGCTCATTCTGCTTGACTTTCCTGGCACCTTGGGGATGAGCCGCTCTTTAAAATTGGAGGTGGCTGAATGTCTGAGACCAGCAGCACAGGCTCCCTGTGGCTCAGGCATTTGCAGGAAGTCCGTTCAGGAGCTGCCAGCTTGTGACCTAGAATGAGGAGATGTGACAGTCATCAGTTTCAGAGCCCGATTTGTACCACTTAAAAGATTTCATCAGGACAGAAAGAATTGGCTTTGTCTCCCTGGTCCATCTGGAGTACTAGATTTAGATGAAAAATTGTCTAGTGATTGGGGAGGATTCTGTTGTGATAAAAATCACTCCTTTATGCACCAGCCACCCATGGAGAGCTCAGTGGTGTGTGTCATTGGAGAGGCCTAGGCCTGCCTCCCTGGGGCCTTCTGGTCTGGAGTCCTGTGTCAGGACCAAGGGTGAGGGCTGTTTTGAAGACCTTTGTCCTGATGAGGGGGTTTGGTGACACACAGGTCCCTTTATCCTGAAACCTTTACCCCCTCAGGGTCTGAAGCCTTAGTCACGTATCCAAGAGCTTTCTTTCCTCAAAGACCAAACAGACAGAAAAACAGACTAAGAGGTAGAAGGGATCTGCCTCATGACGGGTGGCTGGACATGTGCAGAGGAGGAATGGGACTGTGTCAGGGAAGAAGGCACAACATACTGTCTGTCCAGTGTGGCTCATGCGTTCTTCGTCCACAAGTTATTGGTTGCTCAGAAGTGAGGGGTACAGAAGATGCACCTGCAGTGTCAATACCCCATCCATTAATATTTCTGTTTCTTCTGTCTTTAACATGGAAATTGAAAAACCTTTGAAGAAACTGCTAGATTTTCATTCAATGATGTGGGAGAGATTGAATGTGCCTTTAGCGCTACAGTGCATGCACCTCAGAAGGTTCTTGTAGTCCTTTATTTTAGCTGCTTAGCATTTAAGAAGACTACCGTGGTAGACAGCGATTGGTGGAGCTCCCTGATTCAAATAAGCTCGGAAGCAGGAGTAGCATCCACTTCCGAAATAGCTTGCCTCTGGAAACCCTATGAATGTGGATGAAGGATGAAAGTTATACAAGTGTTCAGGTCTTTCTTTCATAGGGTCACTATGAGTTGCCTATGACTTGACGGCACTTAACAACAACAGCAGCAGCCTGGTGTTATGGTTAAAGCATTAGGCTGCTGATAAGCAAAGGATTAGCAGTTCAAACCCATCTGCTGCTCCATGAGAAGAAAGTTGTAGCAATCTGCTTCTGTAAAGATTTACAGTCTTGGAAACCCTGCGGGCAGATCTGCTCCTACGTCCAGGGTCACTGTGAACCAGAATAAGCTCCAGTGGCAGTGAGTTTAGTTTGGTTTGGCTTGGTAGCACGTTTGGTAAAAGCACTTGATTGCTAACCAAAAAGCCTCGTGGTTGGAACTCAAACAGCATCTACAGAGGAGAGAAGACGTGACAGCCCCCCCCCCCTTAGATATCACAGCATTGGAAACCCTGTGAGCAGTTCAGCTCTGTCCTAAGGGTCCCTGTTAGACAGAATTAACTCATTCACACACAGCAGGAAGTTAGGCTTTGTTTGCTTCCGCTTCTCCTCTCTTATTGGTTGTTGTGGTGTGCCACATGGCTAACCCTCCAGCAGGTTTTCAGAGGCAGTAAAATGCTTGGAAGGAGATTGCCCATCCTCCTCCTACAGAGCAGCTGATGGATTTGAACCCTGTGCCTTTGAGATTGCAGTGTAAGTTCTTAACACTAGGCCACCAGAGAGCGTCTTTTTTTTTTTTTTAAAGTCCATAAAAAGACATTTGTACTTCACCAGAAAAAGAACCCACTGGGGGCTGCAGGATCCTCAGTGCTGTCACTGAAATGCTGCCCTTAATTTTTCTCTTTTTAAAAAGATTCCTTTTTTGGCAAAGCATCATTTTTCTGCACGGTCAAAGGGTCTCCTCTGAGCTCTGTACCTTCTGCACTGGCTACGTGCTCTGACGCTGCCCATACTGTGCAAACATCCCCTATTTATACAGCCGCGCAGAGCCGACCCTGCATCAGGCGGCTGTTGCCGGGGCAACGGAGCTTTTGCCTGCGCACAGCAGAGTAAACAGTCCTATAAACAGACCGAGGCTGTAGCAGCAGTAGACACACACCCTCGGAGAAGTGCTTAAAAGGCTTAGTGAGGGAATGAGAAGGAAAGCTTAGAAGTTGGGCAGCTGAGCCCTTCTCCAGATGTTCCGAGTTCAGGAGCAGTTCAGAGGACCATCTGACGTCGCTGATGTTTAGCAGGGACCACGCTCTACTGCCTGTCGGGCTGCTTTATGGCAGCGGCCCCCCGAACCCCCAGCCTGGGCCTCCATCCCAGAACCGAGGCCTCGGCTGCAGCAGCTGACAATGGCCCCTTGCAGAAGCTAAGGAGCTGCTTTTGGGGTGCAGGCCATGGGAACTGGGCTTCCTGTTATCTCTGAGAGGGTGTCAGCATGGTTCCAGCGTCTTGGGAACCTGAGATGGGCCAGAGATCACCACAGGGGTACCAGCTCAGGCTCTCGAGATATTTGGTGCGTGACAGAAGGGATCAGAGGGCAAGGAGGAAGACCCTTTGGGCCAGGTTCAGAGTGGATTCTGTATTCCAGCTGTGTCCCAGAAGTCACTCTCAGAGCAAAGCTGGAGACAGGCCCCCTGCCCTAATATGAAGAGTAATAGCAGGTCGAACAGTTCACAGCCACAAGTCTAAGCGTTCTGGGCATATTAACTCATTGGGTTCTCAGGTAACCCTGTGAGGTAAGTACTGTGATTATCCATGTTTCACTCCTGAGGAAACCAAGGCAGGGAGGGATGATGCAGCTGTCCGAGGGTCACAGAGCTGCAAAGAGGAGAGCAAAGGCCTGAACCAAAGCAGATGGCAGCAGCGCCCATGTCCTTGCAAACAGTGTAGGCCTGGGTTTCAGCAGCTGTTTTAAGGTGGAGCTGGGACTTGAACCTGCATTTGGCTGACTCCTGGCCTCCCTTGTACCTGCTGTGGAATCCTGTCCCCAGCATGCAAGCTCCTCAGGCTCCTGCTTCCTCCCAGGCATGGGCAGAAAGTGTGGTCACCCTCAGTTCTGAATGGTCTGCTTTGTAGCTCTGCCCGGACCTTTCTCATCCTTCTTGGAAATTCAGGTACTAAAGGCAAGGCAGCCAGTTCACACAGTGTCCCTCTCACCTCTGGGTGACTCCTGGGGCTGCTTCTGTCCCTCTAAGACTCCTTTCTGGTAGGATGTGGTTAAGTGCCTCCGTACTATGAACTCGTCAGCCACTCCACAACAGAAAGGTTTACAGCTTTGGAAAGTTCACAGGGCTGTTCTGCTCTTGTCACCATAAATCAGAACAGGCTCAGTGGCAGTGGGCTGTTAGGCCCAAAGGACAGGCTCCCAAACTGAGACATCCCTTAAGTTGGGGAGAAAACAGTAGAATTTACCTCACACCTCTCTCCTATGAACACCAATGGCATGTAAGTAACGAGCCAGCAGATGGGCCAGGGCCCAGGAATCAGGCTGTGGCTCCTTTGATCTTTTGTTCTTTGATTCTCTTTCCTGTGTAGTTTCCCTCCTGGCTTCCTTCTCTCCTCCTCTAGAACAGGCTCTCGAAACTGTTCTTTAAAAGTCCAGACTAGGAAAAAATTAAAAAAAAAAAAAAAAGTCCAGACTTGAGAATTCCCAGCCCCAGAAAGCGGCCTTCACAAAGGCGCTACCTTTCAAGAAAGACTCGTCAGTGTACATCAGGGGTCTAGAGGAGGCCCCCTTCCACCTTACACTGACTGCTTGGAGCTGAATTTCACAGTCTGCGAGTATCTCCCTGGATCCATTCTGCCAGTTTAGCAGCTGCTGTAAAGAAACAGCCTCTTTCTGTCAAATACCTGTTGTACCAGGTGACTCTCATTGGTCCAGTGTGGGTCACGTGTCCGCCGTGATGCAGTCAGTGAGGCCCCTGGCCTGAGGGTGGAGGCAGGTGAGGGCTCACAGGGGTCTCTAGCCAGACGATGCAGGAGAGATGGTGAGATGCACAGCGGGCGCTGGGAGACACCGTTGATGCTCCATTTAACAAGCCTGTGAACCAGGCACGGGGGACATGGGGTTCCTCCTTCCCTGATGAAGTTAAGCAAAGGGTATGCATACTTAGAGAAAGACAAACTACACGCAGGTTTTGGCTTGCTAAGGGCAACATTTTTCTTCCTAAGTCCACGGTTTCCTTTGCCTTTGAGCTGGGACAGTGAATTTCCCACTGAAATGGCACACTGGGGATGGAAATATGATAATCCCTTCACCCTCTAGGGTCCTAGGTCTAGGAGCTGCTGCAGAAATGTCATGACTGAATCCTCACAAACTTTTCAGTGCAGCGGAAGGACAAATAATAAACAGACAGACATGCCAAGTGCCGTTAATGCTGCATTTGCACTAGCAGGCAAGGGAAGAGAGTTGCAGAATTCATGCTGTTAAACAAGGTGGGCGGAGAGACGTCTGGAAGTTGTATCAGGGGTCTTGGTAAGGAGCAGGACTTCCTAGCTTACAGACAATGTTTCTGCTTCTTAGTTTTATACCTTTATGCAAACCTCCCTGTGCCTTCCTTTTCTCATATGAAAAAATGGAATAGGGGTAGAAATCCACTTTGTACAGTTGAGGAATTGAGTGGGTTGCCATATGCCAAGTAAGCTCCTAGCCCCCAGCCAGACCTCCTACCATGGAGTCAGTTCCAACCAATGACGAGCCTCCGTGGGGTTGCCATGGATGTAAATCTTCATGGAAAGAGACTGTCCATCTTTCTGCCTTGGAACACCCTGTGGGTTTGAACCACCAACCATTCAGATACCGGCCTAACTCACAACACACTGTGCCACTTGGCTCCTTTATTATATAGCAACTGAAGGAAACTTGGACTGTGTGATTATGCTCAAAACAAACAATCTATAGAAGAAGGAGCCCACTCATAGAGCAAGGGGGCTCCCATAGTGCCAATTACATGGTGACTTGAACATCGATACATGGCTTGTTTTGATGTATGTGGCGTTCAGAGGTAACGGAGGGCAGCGCTTGGCTTGTAGTGAGGGCTGAGCAGCTCACCAGCTCTCTCCTTCTCTCCCCAGGGATTGACCAAGGCCAGATGACCTACGATGGCCAGCACTGGCACGCCACCGAGACCTGCTTCTGCTGCGCTCACTGCAAGAAGTCCCTCCTGGGACGGCCGTTCCTCCCGAAGCAGGGCCAGATTTTCTGCTCTCGGGCTTGCAGTGCCGGTGAGGACCCCAATGGCTCTGACTCCTCTGATTCTGCCTTCCAGAACGCCAGGGCCAAGGAGTCCCGGCGCAGCGCCAAAATCGGCAAGAACAAGGCCAAGACCGAGGAGCCCGTGCTGACCCAGCACAGCCAGATGCAGGTCGGTGCCAACCTGCTGTCGGCCGACGTGGACCCCCTGTCGATGCAGATGGACCTGCTCAGCCTGTCCAGCCAGACGCCCAGCCTCAACCGGGACCCCATTTGGAGGAGCCGGGATGAGCCCTACCATTACGGGAACAAGATGGAACAGAACCAATCCCAGAGCCCCCTGCAGCTCCTCAGCCAGTGTAACATCAGAACTTCCTACAGCCCGGGAGGGCAAGGCGCCGGGGCCCAGCCTGACATGTGGGGCAAGCACTTCAGCAACCCCAAAAGGAGCTCGTCCCTGGCTATGAAGGGGCACGGAGGTAGCTTCATCAAGGAATGCCGAGAGGACTATTATCCGGGCAGGCTGAGGTCCCAGGAAAGCTACAGCGACATGTCCAGTCAGAGCTTTAGTGAGACCAGAGGGAGCATCCAAGTCCCCAAATACGAGGAAGAGGAGGAGGAGGAAGGGGGCATGGCCACCCAGCAGTGTCGGACCCGCCACCCCATCAGTTCCCTGAAATACACTGAGGACATGATGCCCACTGAGCAGACGCCTCGGGGCTCCATGGAGTCGCTGGCCCTGTCTAATGCAACAGGTAGGTGCTGTTCGCCGGGGAAGCAGGTGACAAGGTGGTCCTCGTGGTTTTCATGCAGACCCCACCATGTTGTTTCCTCTAACTGGCTGCTGAGGAAGGTGAATCCAGGTGTAGGTAGCTGTGTCTTTGATGTGTCAGTAGAGCCTGAGATAGGCATTCAGGTATCTCTGATGCACTGAGTGTTTGTTCCCAGGAGAAGCGTGAGGGAAGAGGGACGTGGCAGCGAAGGATGTCTCAGCTGGAATCTCACTTCAGGCAGATCCCACGGGGCTCTGCAGGATTAACTGCATCACAGAGCCGGCTGCTGCTTGAGACAAGGTGGCTGGCCTTCTGTGTCGTTGTGTCAGTCCGTGATTGGCCTTGGGCTGCTGGGAGTGAGTGCAGGTGAAGTGGATGTGAATGTGGCGTAAAGCAGCGCCTGGCGGCTCAGCTAGAGACAATGGTTAGTAGAAGGGGGTCTGTGAGCTGCGGGCTGTGAGCAGGAGCCTGGCCTGGGATTACCTCAGTATCAAAGCAGCTGCTGTCCCGGACGCCGGTCTCATTGGGGGGCAGGTTTGTGCAGATAAAGGCATAATGATGTGGATACAGGAGGAAAGAGTAGGCAGCACAAAAGGACAGAAGTAAAGAGAGAAAGAAGCTCTTTTTTATTTGTTTGTTTGAAAGAGTTTATTGTTTGTATTATTTTGGGTTTGCTTTTTTCGGGGTGGGGCAGGGAAGACGGTAGTCCCTTTTGTTCCAAATGCTGAGCTTCATACCCTTTGCACTCACAAACTTTTACTAAGAAGACCTCTTTGATATCTTCTGATACAAAATATTCTTTTTTTAAAAGGAATTTACAACAATATTTATTATATACATTTCTCCTTTTTTGTCCTTTTTTTCATTATTATACTAGTTTATTTACAAAATTGGAATACATTGTTTTTCAGACCAGATTCTTTCAATATCCCTCACTGCCCTCCACTCATCAAATTGTACAACCTCATGGTTAATCCCCTCACCCCCTGCACATCCTCATCCCTCTGTTTCCACCCTCCTCCAACCTCCTCCTTAGAGCCTCACACTCAGAGAGAAAGAATCTCTTGTCATATTTCCCCAGCCAGGTTGTCTGGTTGATTTGTGTGAACGTGTACACTGATGTCCTCTGTTGTTGTTAGATGTTATCGTGTATAACTCATAGTGACCCTGTGAGCAGCTGACCTAATCGCTGTGCCGTCCTCATCGTCTCTGACACACTAGAGCCCGTTGTTTAAGTCACCGTGTCAATCTGTCTCATAGGGGGTCTTCTCTCCCTTGTGGACCATCTTTCTAAGCATGATTTTCCTTTCCAAGGAATAGCCTAGCCCAGCTACATGTCCAAAATATAAAACGTGATGCTTCACCATCTTTGTTTCCAAGGAGCACTCTGACTGCACTTTTTCCAAGACATACCTGTTGTTGGCAAATCATAGGATATTCCGTTCTCTTCTCCAACACAACTAAAAGGCATCAGTAATTCTTCTGTCATCCATATTCATTGCCCAGTTCTCAGATGCATAGCAGGTGATTGAGAAGACCATGGGCTGAATCAAACACATCTTGGTCTTCAAACTAAAATCTAAGATCATTGCTCCCTCAGCCTCTGGAGAGGTCCCTGACAGTGGACCTCCCCAAATCAATACTTCTCCTGATTGCCTGACTGCTGGTACCAAGGTTATTGATTGTTGATCGGAGCAAGATAAAAATCACTGATAGACTCAAACCTTTCTCCATCTATCGCAATATTGACTATTGGTCCTGTAGTGAGGACCTATGTTTTCTTGATGTTAGGATCCAATCCATGCTGTAGGTAGGCTGTAGTCCTTGATTGGGGAGCTCTAGTGGCCTAATGGCAAGAAGCTGTGCTGCAGTTCTGAAGGCACATGGTTCAAGGCCACCAGCTGCTGTGAAGGGAAAAGAATGTAGTCTCCTTCCATGCGATTCACCACCTCTGAAAACCCGCCAGAGGGTCAGGTGTAGGTTGGTTCTGACTTAATGGTATACAACAACAACAGCAGCTGTCCTTGATCTTCTGCAGCCTTTCATATCCTCTTCACTTTTAGCAAGCAAAGTCATGTCATCTGCATAACGCTGGGTGTTGCTAAGTCTTCCTCCAATCCTAATACCACATTAGAAGACGATGCTATTTTAAGAATAGTCTGAGATCAAACCTGGCCTGCTTGCAAATGACTCCCAGCTCCCAGGGCCTTTACTGGAAGTGGTTAGAAACTCTTCGAGCGTGTCTGCAGCATCCCGCTGCGTGTTCAGTGGCCTCGTCTCATTGTCCGGGGTACAGAGCAGCCAGGAGTTTGTAGAACTCCCACAGTGAGGCCTTTGTGGTGTGTGGTGTCCATCACTGCTGCTCAGTGGGCCTGTTTGTCAATCTGCAACAGACTGAACATGGAAACAAGCTGGTCCTGCACCAAAAATAGCTCAAGAAGTATTGCTTTAAGATGTGACAGACTTCAGTATGTTGTTCTCAGTTACCCTCAAGTCAGCTCTGACTCATGATGGCCTGAGTGTGTGACAGAGGGAAACAGTGCCCAGTCCTCTGCCACCTCCAGGGCACTGTGACTTCATTGCGGGTTTTATGCATTCCAGTAGTACCAGCAGCCAGCACTAGAACAGGCACTACTCTGTGGTGGTCCATAAAGGGTTTATTGGCTAATGTTCAGCAACAGTCTTGGTTTGGCTGCAGGGAGCTCTGATGGAATAGTCCATAACACAAAGGTGGTGGCCCTCTGGGGGTTCGAACCCACCAGCACCTCCACAGGAGAAAACCAGGCAGTCTTCTCCCTTGCAGTTTACAGCCTCTCCATAACCTGCTGGAGGACCAGCTGTGAGTTCTGACTCGACAGCAATGAGAGAGAGCAATGGAGCCTTTGAGCTCCACTGATACATGTCCGTGGTGGGTGGCCCTGCTGGTATTTGAAATGCTGGTGGCATAGTTTCCAACCTCATAGCCACATACATGCAGGCCACCACTGTACAACAAATAGACAGATATTGGTGGGCGTGATGCTGAACACTGTGCCGTAGTCGTGTCAAATACCATAATGGTTACCCATCATGGACAGTATTTGGAGGAGCTTCTGGACTGATTCAGGTTTGGAAGCAGGAGTGGCATCCACTTCCTAAACCACATGTCTCTGGAAACTCTATGAACACAGAGAAATGATGTTAGTTATAGAAAAGGGTTCAGGTCTTCTGTTCATAGGGTCGCTATGAGTCTTACTCTGCTTGACATCTCTTAACCATTGCTAAGTGAGTCTAATGTTGTTACATTTTGGAGGAACATTCTTCTAAATTGTACATCACTCTTCTGTCAATTTGCTGTACTGAGGTAATCTGAGTTTGCTGAGATGCTGAACCTTGTGCCACTGAGGGGTCAAATGCCATAACGGCTGCTCATGGTGGACAATGTTTGGTGAAGCTCCCAGTTTATGACAGGTTTGGAAGCAGGAGTGGCATCCATTTCCTAAACAACATGCCTCTGGAAACCATGAACTTGGAGAAATGACAATAGTTATAGAAAGGCTTTAGGCTTTTTGTCCATAGGGTTGCAGTGAGTCTTGCTCGATTCAATGGCAATCAACAACAACACAGGGTAGGAGGCCGGGGTGGGGAGGGGCCGGAAGGTGGGGGAGATGGGGTCTTGCCTTCTCCTGTGGGGACTCCACAGTCAAATGAGTCTGGACGGTGACTGTGATAGCCAGGTGTCTGGAATTTCCTGGTGGTGCAGTCCTGGGGGAGACGCGCTGCTCACCCAAAGGGGGTGCCTCTCTGGCAGTTTGAGTCCACCCGCGCCTCTGAGGGGGAAAGATGGGCAGTCTCCTCCCATGCTGTTTACAGTCTCTGAAAACCCACTAAAGGGTCAGATGTGACTTGGTTCCAACTTAATGGCAATGAGTTCGAGTTTTTGTTTTGTAAACCCCTTTGGATGGGGAGAGGTGCTACTCAGCTCTGTCAGGTCCTGCCATGTGCAGGGGTATTTATTCAGCTAACACTTACACAGCTCTTCCCACGTGTCAAGAATTGCTCTGAGTGCTTTATAAATATTTACTTACGTAATGTTATCATCACATCCCTATAAGGCAGGTGTACTATTCTGATCCTCCTTTCAGAGTTGAAGAAACATAGGCACAGAGAGGTCAAGATACTCGTTCAAAGCCACCCCAGCTTCTAAGTAGTGGAGGAAGGTTTTGAACCTGTGCCTAGACTCCAGAGTGATGCCTTCAGTTCTACCAGGCTGCCACCTCCACAGAAGCCCCACACTGACAGATTCTCCAGCCGAGCCCAAGAACTTTAAGACATGGATTATTTTTCATGTGCGATTGACATAACCTCAGCTAGATTAACAGAACCTGTCTGAGTTATAGGATGTTGCATGAGTGTTTTACCATCTATCCCCTCTGCCCCAAATGCTTTCACATCTGTGCCCTCCTCGGTCCCAGAGGGGACAGAACCCTTGCTTCAGATGGAGAGATGAGGCCTCAGGGACCAGGTGCCTGGCCTGGTGTCACAGAAGTGAGCAGCCATGGCCGAGTGATGACTGCCTGACTGTTTGCCCAGCTTATATTATTCTCCAAAGGTTTAAGAGCCCAGGAGAGAAATACGTAATTTGGCATCTAAAGCTGAATTTCTCAAAGCTAGACCACTGGTATTAGAGCCATTGTAGACCTGCAACCTCCCGCCACCCCACCGCCTGTTCCCTAGATTTGTAGCATCAGACTTTCTGGAGGCAAAACCCAGGAATCTTTATTCCAGGAATCTTTAATCTTTATTCCGCCCCTTGTGCACTGTTTCCTGAGGGCAGTGCCCCTGAGTTTGCCTCTTCTGACTGTTGTCTTCACACACTGGGGGGCAGAGGGTGCTGGGGAAGCCAAGATGAGAAGAATGAACCATCTCCCTTCCTAAGGAAGGGTTCCAGGGAAATTACCACCTGGTTTTTTAAAAGAACATTTGGGGAAGGTGAATGTTAGCACAGCGAATTGGATTCTCCCTCAAACCACAAGTGAGCCTGAGCCGTCAGAGTGCTCATCACCATTTCTTCTTCCTCCAAAGCACAGTCTTCCACAGTTTTGGCCCCTTGGGTTGTTTGAATTGCTACTAACTTCTCCCAGCAACTACCAGTGGAATAAACGCACATTTTGGGGATTTAAAAAAAATGCACCTGTGTATGTTTTTTACCAGCATGAGAAACAGAACTAAAGAAATGTATTTTGTGTCTTTATTCGCCCATGGACTTGTCAGACACAAGTGTGGAAGAAAGATTGTGGCTGATATTCTAAGCACAGCAAGCTGTCAGCCATCATCAGAGCAGACCATAAATAGCTAGCTCGCTTATTCTCTTGCTCTCCTCACTTGTGCTCTCTCGCTCTCTAGCTCTCCCTAGCTCTCTCTTTCTCTCTCTTCTCTCCCCCCCCTTCACACACACACACACATACACACACAAGCCCAGGACGTGATGTCAGCTAAACTTGCAGAGAGCCCTTCCTGCTGCTCACTCTCGCCATTGCCTTTGAATGTTGCTGGAAATTTCTGTAATCTTCTGAGAAGACAGAGTTCTGTACTGTTTCTCTTTAAATCCTAGAATCACAAGGTGTGAGTAACCAAGATGTATCACAAAAGGCTTATTGTCAAAACACCTTGAGCCTTTGACTTCATCCAGATTTTAAGAGAAAGCATTTTCCCCCCTTCACTGGTCGATACCTTATGTTAGTAAATAAGTCTGTAGTGTTTAATCTGGCAGGAAGCTGGGTCTTTTTGTGGGCAGCATTTTTCCTTAGAACAGACCTAGGAAAGCAGTGACTGGCCAGCCTAGGGTTAAAGAAGCTGCACTGCAATTCCAAAGACACGTGGTTCAAGACCACCAGTTGCTCCACTGGAGAAAGATGGGCAATCTCCTCCTGTGTGATTTACTGCCTCTGAAAAATCCACTGGAGGGTCAGCTATGGGTTGGTTCTGACTCGATGGTACACAACAACAACAACAACGTCTTTAGTGGTAGGAGTGTCTGGTGTGTTCTCCCTCAGTGCACAGTCCAATACTTGGTACACAGTGAGTCAGGCAGGCACAGGCTGCTTCTGCAGGACCTCTGCCTGGTTCCCACAGCAGCTCTAACCCAGTGTCTCCTTCGCCAGCCTGGAGAGCAGCCTGGGCTGTCAGTTAGAAATAGCAGCACCAGCAGCATCAATTGCAACTAGCGTTATTGTATTTAGTGCCAGGCACAGTGCTAAGCACGTTCCCTCAACTGACTCACTTCATCCTCACGACTCCGAGGCAGGTCCAGCTGTTCCTTCCTTTGAAAGGATGGCGTCGTGAGGCATGGAGAGATACAGTAGCCACAGGCCGGGCAGCTCGAAGGGCAGAAACAGGATTCAGAGTTGAGCTCTCTAGCTCCAGTACCAGGGTCCCCTGGCAGAGTCGAAGGATGAGGATGAGGATGTAGATCCTGCCAATAATGATAATAGAACAGAACACTGATTAAGAGCTGGCACACCAGAACGTCGTATAGAACACCTCTTCATCCTTCACAACAGCCCTCTATGACAAGCCCAATTGTTCTACCCATTTTATAGATAAGAAAACTAAGGTTCATAAAAACTGTGACTTCCCCTTATCATTTCACCAGAGGTGGCCAGGACTTGAAGCCCAGGCTGTTATCTGCTCACAGGAAAAGTGATGGTCACCATCGGGATAAAGAGCCATGCAGTTTATACCCACTCGCTTATCTCTCTGTCTGGCTTATCAGACAGACACGCATGAAACCTGAGAAGCATATGTATCAAGTGAAACCTAAATACCAAGCAGTGGAGTTGGCACCCCCGGTGACGTGTCAGGGTCAGAGATAGGAAGGACAAGTTGTTGTCAGTGTGTAGCATCGAGTCGGAACCGACTCATCGCTAACCCTCCCGGGGGTTTTCAGAGGCAGTAAATCGCACAAGACTGACTGCCCCATCTTTCTCCCTCAGATCAGCTAGTGGTCTCGAGCCATGAGCCTCTGGGTTGGCAGCACAACTCCTTATCCACTATGTCACCAGAGATCCCTGTTAGGACAGAGAAAATTGAGTCCAAGTACAGATTGTTCAGGAATTGGTGAGCAGACAGGCAGCACCATGGCTGTAGCTGCAAGTTAGACTCAGGGTTCAAATCCTCCTCTAGGAGCAGCATTGACACTGGTTACCTCAAGCAGGGTACACAAAACAGGACAGATGGAGCCTGTCAGGGGGTCCCATGTGAGGGACCCTGCTGACGGTGTGGAATGATGCAGCTGGGAATGTGGCTGTATGGGAATGAGGGATCAGCAGGTTCCAGTACAAGGTGGTTAAAGAAGCAAAAACTGGCATCTAAGTGGGAAAAGAATGCAAGATGTGGGCAGGAATGAGGGAAATGGAAGATGGTTTCTGTTTATTCATTAGCCAGGTGTGGTTAGATTAGCTCCTCTGTGAGTTACAGCATAATGAATTGAGCCTACGGCCTATGGACCAGTCTGCAAGAACTGGGTGTTGCTGTTCAATAGCAATTAGAACTTGGGCAGCTGATGTCTATTTCATGTCTCTCTGTCTTCATCTTGCAAGCAGGGAGCCAGTAGTGTACTTGCATTAGAGAAGTGTTGTAAGCATTGAGTTTTTTCTTTTAAAGAGTTCAGAGAAGTGACAGGCACCCTCTAAGTGCTTGAAGATTGTTAGTTAAAGGTAGTATTATCCAATGCCACTGTCTGCCCTGGGTGCCCGGTACTGACTCCAAATTGGCTTGGGCCTTGGCCTCTTGCCCCCTGTAGTGTAATGACGTTGACAAGCAGTAACAACTGTTGTTGTTAAGTACCATCACGTTGGACCTGACTCCTAGCTCACCCTCCAGCTGGTTTTCAATCACGCAGGAGGAGAGAGCCCATCTTTCTCCTGCAGAGCAATTGGTGGATTCAAGCCATGTGCTTTCGGGTTGACAGCACAATTCCTAACCACTAAGCCACCAGATCTCCCTAGTAACCAACTAGTCAGCATAAAATTGCATCTGTGAGTTCATGGCAGTAGGAGAGCATACAAAGAGGGAAGGAGATGACACACTGCACAGACAAAGAAGTCAGAAAAGGCAGCACTAAGAAGTGTTGCTCAGGAGAACATGTCCTCACTCGTTGCTGTCAAATCAGAAATAAATCACACAGGAGGAGAATGCCCATTATTCACCCAAAGAACTAATGGTGGATTCAAACCACTAGAGAGGCACATCCTTTGGGCTTACAGTGCAACTCCCTGTGGATGAAGCCTTCAGAGCTTCTATTGAGTAATAAAGCAATCTTTATTTAAAGTCTTTCTCCTACAAAGCACCTGGTTCAAACCACTAACGCTTTGGATAACTGAAGCCTTAACCATTGCCCCACCGAAGCTTTTCTGTGGATTCCAGCCTTGGAATCCATGGCGCAGTTCTCTTCTATCTTGGGGTCACCTGAGCAGAATCAGCGCAGGACAGTAGGTTTGAAAGAAGGCACTGGAAACCGTACAAATAGCAGGCTATGTGGATAGGAGACGTGGCATGTCCTGTCCACACTGAAAAAGCTGGCTTTCCCTGCTGAGTGGGGAATTGACTGGAATTAGAATTGTGCAGGGCGGTGTAGTCCTCAAACTACAAAAGGGGCAGCCCCCCAGGTGTAACCAGGGAGATTTCTGAAATAAAAGGACAGCATGGCAACTTACCAGAGGAAACTGACAAAGTTGTGTGTATACACACACACACACACACACACAGAGCGAGCTGAAAGTGCGTGTGTCCTGGGCTTGGGTATATAAAAGAAGAGTTTGGAGACAAAGTAAGACTGAAAGGGCTTGCCTTTGATCAGTGTTGCATATTTGTGGCATGTCCACACCCTTAACACGCATCACCTACACACCCTGGCCAGGGAGCCTGGGTTGTGCAACACCAGGACATCCTGATTGCTAGGAGGCAGTGGGGCTGATTTTTCCAGTATGGCTGACAAACCGGGAATGAATCAGAAAACAACCGTGTGGGGACCTGAAACAACAATTAGAATGGTTAATTTTACCAAGAATATCTGAAATGTTGTTTTTACAGCACTTGTAATGCAAAATGTCTTCACATTTTATTTGGGAAAACTATTTCCCTATCCTTTAACCTAATTTCTTTGTACAAATAGTTGGGTAAAAATACCTAACCAGCTATCCGTGTACAGCCACCCCTCAGGCATGCCTACAAATGGTACAGCCCAGATCTTTTGGTTTCTTCTCTTAACTGAGGAAGAAGTGTGCTAGAGTCTGTCTTTGAAAAGTTAGACCTTACCTTGAGTTCTGACCCAGCCTGGGAGATACTTGGAAACTGGAAGGTGGTGATCCTGGTTCATTGCCATTAGGAACTTCTTTTGTTTGTTGTTGTTGTTGTTGTTGTTATGTGCCAACGAGTCACCTGCAACCCATAGCAACCCTATGTACAACAGCGCTGAAGCCCTCTGTCCTGAGCCAGTCTCACTGATTCTGACACACCTTCCTCCATTGCCCCATTTACTGTATCAATCCGTCTCATCCAGGGTCTTCCTCTCCTGCGCTGCCCCTCCACCCTCCTGAGCATGATGTCCTTCTCTAAGACTTGGTCCCTCCTTGCCACATGTCCAAAGTATGTGAGATGGAGCTTCCTAAGGAGAAACTTGATTTCACTCTCTCCAAGACAGACTTATTTGTTCTCTTGACAGTCCATGGTATGTTCAAGACTCTTCTCCAGCACAACTCAAAGGCATCAATTCTTCTTCTGTCATCCTTAGTCATTATCCAGCTCTCTGATGCATAGCAAATAATTGCAAAGACCATGGACTGGATCAGGCGCAGCTTAGTTGCTAGAGTGACTTCGTTGCTTCTCAGTACTCTGGAGAGGTCCCTGACAACAGATTTACCTAATGCAATTCGTCTTTTTATTTCTTTACTGTTGATGCCAAAAGTGCTGATTGTAGAGCCAAGCAGGCTGTAACTGTCAAGATCTTTTGTTTACATGTGTCAAAATCCAAGCTCTAACTGGTGTGTATGCAACCAAGCGTGTTTGTTTTTCAAATCAAGTAAGTACAAAATTCACAAATAGTGGGTTTCAGACTTAGCTATACAAGGCATCTGATGATGCCACCAGGACTCAGTTTCTTTCCATAGTCCAGATCTTGTTTTCTTACTTTGCCCTAATTCTCAGACATACTCTTTCTTGGAGTAGCAAAGATGACCATCAGCAGCTCCAAGCTAAAATCCATTAGCATCAAATGAGAAGAGAAGTGCTCTTTCTCAATAATGTCAACAAAATCCTAGGTTTAAGTTTCATTTACCTGACTTGAGTCAACTCCCAAGTCCTGTGGGCAAGCGGAGTGAACGGCTCTGATTGGCCAGACCTGACTTGCATGCCATCCCTGGAGCCAGTTGTAATGAGATCCAGCTCACAAAACTAAGTGATTGACATTCCCCTTGAGTGGGCAAGGACACCCACTATCACTGCTCCTATTCAAAATAGTATTAGAAATATTAGCAAGAGACGTAAAACAAAGAATACAAATGGGCAAAGAAGAGCTAAAACTATCTCTATATGCACATAATATGGTAGTATACTGTGAAAACCCTAAAGATTCAGCAAGAAAACTATTGCAACCAATTGAGCAAAGTTGTAGGGTACAAGATCAACATGCAGAGATCAGTTTGAGGTCTCAACAGTGGCAAAGAGAATATAGAAATGGAGCTAAGAAAAACAATACCAATTATAATAGCTAACCACAGGATTAAATAAATACTTTGGAATCAATCTAACTAGAGACACAAATTACATATACACAGAAAATTACAAAGCATCATTACAAGAAACAAAAAGAGATTGGGAGAAGTGGAAGAATATATCCTGCTCATGGATAGGAAGACTCAATATTATGAAAATGACAGTTCTACCAAAGGCAATCTACAAGTTGAATGCAAACCCAATGCAGATATCAATTCCATTCTTCAACAAGTTGGAAAAGGCAATTTCCAATTTTTTCTCGAATGAAGAGACCCTGAATAAGCATGCAATTCCATGTCTATTGTTGCATTGTTCACAAAAGCAAAAAGGTGGAAGCAACCCAAGTGCCCATCAACAAACGAATTCATAGAAAACCTATGGTACATTCACACAATGGACTACTATGCAGCACTGAAAAACAATTAAATAGTAAAATATTACACAACATGGAGAAGCTTTGAGTGAAATATCTCAGTCAAGAAAGGACAAATACTGCATAACACTGCTGTTAGAAAATAGGGAAGATTGGGAAGAGAATGGGGAAAGAGATAGATGAGCACTGCATTAGAACAGATGAGGGGAAGAGCTGTCCAAAAGGAATATATGATTAGGCATTATATGTATGAGAACAATCTAGAAGAAGGGATTCATTGCAGGGTGGGCTGGGTGGCAGGGAGAGAGGAAGGGAGGAGAAGAGGTGCAACAAGTAATAAAAAAAATATTATTTAGATATTCATCATCCATAAAAACAAAACAACTGCACTGATTGAGAAGGTTGAGAGAGTGATTGAGAGGACATAGGTGCCCACAGTGAGGGTGTCAAAAGAAAATCAAGGTTCTGTTTAAGAAGGAAGAGGATAGTATTCTGTGGGAGGTGAAGTCCGCCTCATCTACTCCACGCCCTTCTCACCATCCATGCTGACCTGCAATTTAGATCCTTCCTTCAGATGCCCTAGCATGCAAGATGACATCCAAGTTTACTTAGGTATGTTCACCAAGGGCTTCTGGAAGATGAAACTTTGTTGTTTGGGCTATATTCCCATGAGGATTTATATACATGATATTCAGGCCAGTGAGATGTTTTGAAAGACTGGAGATCAGACAATATGGCATCCAACGCCCATCAGATACAAGGCTGACTTTCTGTTGTGGTTCTGACTGTAACTGAGGCGTATGGTCACATGGGGTGACCTCGTCTCTGCTCCTCAGGGAATCTGTGCCCTTCCATGTGACTTTTCCTGACCCTAAGCTTCACTCCTGTCTCCCCACAGACCTGGGGCCAGATGAAAACCCTAGTCATTTCTTGTCCTTTTTGTCTCTGTCTGTCTGTCTCCAGTCCTGTCAGGGAGGCCCAGGACATTGCCAGGGCCAGGTGAAAGGGAAGTAGTGCACAGGGCACAGCAGACCCAGCGAAGCCCACAGCTACTTCGGAATGTCATGGTCTCATTGCATTTGATGGGCCCGGGGAAATTTTGCCAGTGTCTTGGTTTTTGATAACCATTCACCAGGCTTATTTATAACCTTCTTGGGCCCAGGCAGTCGTGTGTGCTCAGAGGAGTAACCGTGACTGCTGACAAGGGAGAAAAGAGTGCTGATTTGATTAATTTTATTTCTGAAAAAGCAACGCTGGGAAAATAAGTTCTTGACTAGATAGGAGACAGTGCTTCCGTCTGATACAAAATTTTACAGAGTGGATTTTTTTTTTTTTTTGCATTACTGGATGCCAAGATCTTTTACTCTTTTTCAGGGTCCTCCCTGCCCGCTACATATGGGGGCAGCCCTGGTCAGAGTGGATTTTTAAAGACAATTTAAAATATGTTTTGCTTAAAAGTTTTGAATCTGTACAACTCATGGAAAAAAATAAGATGGCTCTTTTCAACTTGTAAATGCCCCTAAAACCTAGATTTTTGTAATTTTTTCCTAAACCTGGACAGTTAGGAAAATGTCAAAGAGAAAAATTAAGAACACAGACATGGGGAACAAATATTCCCATCTCTCCTCTAAGCTAGTGCTAACATTATGTGGAATGTCGATCTGTGCTTCATTGACTATGCAAAAGCATTTGACTGTGTGGATCATAACAAACTGTGGCTG
>NW_006399882.1:4273171-4350493 GCF_000299155.1 Elephantulus edwardii | reverse complement strand
TGGTCTTCACAATCACTTGTTATGCATCAGAGAGTTGGACAATGACCAAGGAGGATAGAAGGAGAATTGATGCCTTTGAGCTGAGGTGCTGGAGAAGAGTATTGAGAGTACCGTGGACTGCTAGGAAAACAAACAGATTGATCCTGGAAAGGGTTAAACTGGGTGGCTCCTTGTAGGCAAGGATTCTGAGGTTCCGTCTAACATACTTTGGACATGTTGTAAGGAGAGACCGGTCCTTGGAGAAGGACATCATGCTTGGGAGGGTGGAGGGACAGCACAGGAGGGAAAGGCCCTCTATGAGGTGAATTCATTCAGTGACTCAGGTAATCGGGATGGGAGTGTCAGAGACAGTGCGATTGACACAGGACAGAGCAGAGTTTAGGGCTGTTATACATAGGGTCGCTATGAGTCGCAAGTGACTCAATGGCATATAACAACAGCAACAACAACATAAATTTGGGGTTTTCACTAACTTAGTTGTCAACGTTCTGAGTATCTAATATCCCGATGTCCTGGTATTTTCATCTCCATTCTATCAGTAACTGATTTTATAGCTTTTGTAGCCATCTCTTATTAATGGCTGCATTAATATTCATTTAACTGGGTGTTACCACACCTCCAGAATTAGACGTTTAAGCAGTTTCCAATAATATTTCTTTTTAAATATTTTTTCTGTTGATTTTCATCAGCATAATGTTCTTCTAGGCCTGCCTTTTACTTGTGAAAGAGGTCTCGTCCTTTTACTTGTTTAAGGGTGGCTTAGTGTTTGACATGCTGCACTATTAACTAAAAGGTCAGCTGTTCAAGCTTCATAAGAGGGAGAAGGACAGTTTCCTCCCTGAAATATTTACCTCCTTGGAAACTCTGTGGAGGATCATTATGAGTCAGAATCGACTGGACAGCATTGCATCTGGTTGGGGTTTGATTTACTTTTAAATACAAACAAGCCTTTTCAATATTTTGTCTTAGACGTTAGCCAGATCCCTTACACACAAGACCAATTGCTGCCAAGTCAACTCTTTGTCATGGTGACTCCTTTGTGTATCAGCACAGAGCTCTTAAGATTTTCTTTTCTTTCTAATTATGATGTTCAGTGGCTGCTTTTTGGGAAGTAGATCATCAGACATGGCTTCTGAAGTTCCTCCACGTGGACTTGAACTTCCAACCCTTGGGGTAATAGCTGAACATTGTAACCCCATCCGCCCGGGGACTCCTTCATAAATACATAGTATAGATTAACCATGAGAGAGGTTCCTACCTGAACAAAAGCATTTGCTAGTCTGGGAACTGTCACTGAGTACCTCAGAAAAGAGTGAACAAAACAACACTGGTCTCCAAACAGGGCCTGTTGCAATTCTAGAATTAATTTTAAAATCAGAAGGTTTCCTAAAGTTTGGGTGATTTTTTTTGTTCATTCTCATCAGTTCTCTCTAATTTCCGACTGGCTTCGTCTGGACATCGTACTAGGTCTCTATGTGTGTCTTTCCCAGACTGATCTGCCAAGCGTCTCTGCCAGCCTGCCCTCTCCAAATCAAAACCAGACCGTGACACACTTCTGAGAGGCAGCTGCCACAAAGCAGGCTGAGCAAATAGATGAGACTCCAGTCGCAAGTTAGAGTCTAGATTTTCCAACACAAAACCCCTTTGGTGTCCTTACTGGGAAAACCTAGTGTTTTCTTTGGTGCAAAACTACGGTAGCATAAAAGTGCCATGTTAGATCCCCATTTAGTGAAGGAGGATGTGTCTTCATGTGTCTTTTCTCAAGGATTTGATGTTCCATTTTGTAGATTAGCCAACCTGTCTCTTTACTTTTCTTTTTATTTTTCTAAAAAGTAGATGCAAAAAAATCATTAATTTTGTTTCTTGCCCATTGGAGCAGAGACTCTTGTGTGTATTCTGTTTTCCAGGTCTTTCTTTGGAAGAAATGTATGACTGTCAGCTGTGCTAAGTCTAAGCCATTCTTGCCTCATAGAGTCCGTTGTCCAACCTCATCAATCCTGCCTCTCTGAGGGTGTTATCATCCAAGGCCCCCTGTGAGAGCTCGTGCCTGATTCTGGCATTGTGCTTCTGGGGAGTGTGCAGTCTCCCCAGTGGCTGGTTTACAGTGGCAGCCCAGACTCCCTGTTTCTTTTCTGAGCAGATGAATTTATAGCTGATATTGAGAAAAGGCTTTCATCCTTTTATTTTTGAATACTGGATCCTAGGTAAAAACATGAAGAGGAGGAGGTTCACTTTACCCTAAAATGCTGGTGTTAATGATCATGGACCCCTGACTCATAGGACCCTCATGCGTACTGGAACAAAATGACCCTTGGTCCTCTCCCATTCCTTGATGCTTTGAGGATAAGACCGATATGCTCCGTCAGTTAGCCACTGGCTGACCACCAAGCCTCTCTTCCTGCTGCCTCAGTATGGACACTGCTGAAACACGTGCCATCACAGCTACAAAGACACTTCCACTCACAGGTGGCTGGTGGCTGTGCATGAAGTGCATTGGCCAGGAATCGAACCTGGGTCTCCTGCTTCAAAGCCAAGAATTTTACCACTGAACCAGCTGTGCTCACTGCCCTGAGCTACAGCCTCATGTATATCTCACTTCACAGATGTGAGCAGGGTGATCTATGTAGTGGTTCACAATGGGGCCTGATTTTGCCTCAAGGACCATTGGGAAGCTTTTTGATTGTCACAATCTTGGGGGCCAAGGATTCTCCCTATAATTTTTGAGTGCAAGTCAGAGACATTACAACGCACCCTACTGTGCACAGGACAGCTCTCTCAAAGGGCCCTGGTGGCACAGTGGGCGAAGCAGCTTGATTGCTAATCACAAGTTTGCCTTTTGAGCCTACCAGCCAATCCAGTGGCCATCTACTTTCATAAACCCTGAGGGACTGCTCCACTCTGTACTGTAGGGCTGCTGTGATCAGAATTGACCCCCTAGCAGTGGTTTCGGTTTTATACGTAATGCCAAGGTTGTGAAAGCCTGGTCTAGATAGATGCACAGAGAATTTCATTGGAAATTTTCTGTCTCATCAAACCCAGATCCGAGGAGGGCACACACTAATGTTAATAATCGCTTCCTCTGTTGGTCATTGGAAGCCCAACTCCTCTGTCCCGGGTGAAAGGGCCCTATTTTGCTTCCTGTTCCAATCCCAGCTGCAGTGTCCTTTGGAGGTCAATGTTTAATGGTCAGAGCCTGGCTGAATCCTAGCACGGCACTAACTGTGACCTTCCATCATAAGTGCCTTCCATCTCTCTAGACCTCAGTTTCCTTAAGAGCCAGAGTCTGCTCTGGGGCTGTTGGAGGGAATGGGGCGCTGTGCATAAAGCCCTTAATTGCATGTCTGGTCCCCAGCAAACTCAGTATCGGAAGGTTATTATTGCTCGTGTTATGAGGTGCCCCGGAGTGCCGACCTCCTGCTACCTTCCCCTTAGCTCTGTCTCAGCCCACTGCTCCCTCAGAGGGAGAGGAGAGATTGCCTGGAACTCAGGAATAATTACATTTAGGTGGGGAGCGCCTGAGTCAATGGACGATTTGATTTGGTGATTCTGTGGATACCAAGGATATTGACCCCTCCACTGGGGCGCTACCTCCATGGAGAACTGGACTTTTCAGGATTGGGCGTCAACACGAAGTCCTTTCTCCCCCAGTCATAGCTAAAAGCATCCACCAGCAGCAGCATCTGCAGCCTAATTGTTCCTGGGCCACACCTATTCACACCAATGGAGCCCGCACTCCCTCCTTCAGACAGTAGACTGTTGGCTCATAAACCTTTCCCCTCTGTGAGCTGATCCCCCTCCCCAGTATCAATTAACTTCTCAGAGAATCCCCATTTGCCACAGCTTAGTGGAGTTAATTTGTTCTTTGAGTCTGTGCATGAGAAGCAGGCTAAGCAGTGGGCCTGCAGCTGGAAAGACAATGAGAAATGTACAAAGGAAGCTTTCCTTTTATCAGTTCCAGAAATGCACCCTGTCATTGGATCCTTTTCAAGCTCTGGGCCCCTCCTCACAGAGAGGAATTCCTGCCTGGGCTGAGTTTCCTAAAAAGCACATCTTGACCCAACCCAAATCTGGTCTAGACTGGGTGAAGCGAGGCCTTTGGATGGCCAGGCTCTCTCCCACCCGAGCAAGGCTCTCTTTCTGTTCATGAGCCGGTCGGTCGTTGTTAGTAGTTACAACCCAGCCTGCCCCAATCACGGTGACACCTGTACAGTGGAAGAGAAAGCTGCCTGGTCCTGCTTCGTGGTTAATGGCGGGCTTGAGTCCATGGCTGTCTTCCATCTGGTGGGCTCACCTTCCATCCAGCTCTACAGTATTCTCTGGTGTTCTGTAAGCATTCAATAGCTAATTACTGGCAGTTAATTGCCAGTGTTTTTCACTAGTCTTTCTTGGTCTGGAAGCTCCACTGAAAACTACCTAGCATGGGTGACCTTGCAGGTATTGGAAGGCCCAGTGGTGGCACTTCAAGCATCACAGCAAGGTGCCTACCATCACAGTTTGACAAACCGGCAAATGAGTGATGGATCCAGGAGTCAGGACAGATGGCTTTCTCAGTCACTCTCCACCCTCTGCCACAGCTATTTTTTGCAGAGGAGGTCTGGGCTAGGAGCATCTGGGCAGCACATCATTATCTGATGATACTGGATGCAGCACGTCAGATTAAAGGATGCATTTTATTCCAGCTTTCCTCTGGGCTCAAGGACTGCTGCCAACACAGAGTTCTGCATACTCCTAGTGAGCTCAGGAAGCTTAAAGGAGGACTTGGAGTTCAGCATTGAGTTGTAAACGGAGTGAATTGAGTTGATGTTAACTCCCGACCCAGCCTCTACTATAGTGTATCCAAGTGCAGAAGCTGCCCAAGATGCCACATTCTCCTTCCCAGTGCCCCCTCCCTCCCATACATCCTTGGGTTTCTATGGAGTTGCCTTTTGAAAGAGGGCTGGGTCTCTCCCTCCTCCCCCTCTCAACTCCACCTACCTATTTTTATCTGTTTTCTGTACCAGAGTTTGATGCAGATTTTCCTGGGAACAAAAAGAATGAGAGTGACATGAAACTCTGCCTTCTGCGTTGTTTTGTGTTCATTTGTTCAACCAATATTTATTGAGTGCCTACCAAGTGCCAGGCTCTCTGCCAGCTGCCAAGGGTACATGGGTGAATAAATCAGATACCGTCCCTGTGTGGATCAGGGCCCCCACTCCAGGAAACAGATGGCATGCTCCAGGGGTGATTGAAGGAAGAGTAATAAAGGAAAGGACCACGGGGCAAAGAACTAGGGCCTTAGATCGGCACAGCCAGCATGCAGCTGGCAGGGAGTGAGTAAGGCAATAAAATCTCCTGACCTTTCTCCCCTTGTGCCCTCTGACCTCCTTCTGTCAGGCCCCATGAGGAACCAAAGGGCAAGGGAGCCACTGGTGGAACTTTGGTGGTAGGGTGAAGAAGAGCTTATAATCTGAAAGGAGCTACATAACATGGGCATGAAGACAGATTGCGATGAGTATTACGGAGGAAGAAAGCAGTCCTTGAGCATTTCAAGGTTAATGCAGTCAGCTGCTAACCAGAAGTTTGAGGGTTAGGATCTATGCAGAGACAATTTGAAGAAAGGCCTGCCAACCTACTTAAAAAAAAAAAAAAAGAAAAAGCCTATCATTAAAAACTCCATAAAGCACAGTTCTCTTTTGACACACATACCATTGCCTTGAGTTGGAATGGCCTGAGAGGCATTTGGAGCTGAAGTAGCGAGCTCACCATGCAGAGGAAAAGAAGAGAGATGGAAGAGGTTAAGTGGTCTCAGGAGTAGCATATGCAAAGGCCCTGAGGCTGGAGAAAATTTGTCTGAGCTCCAGGAGCTGAAAGGAGGCCAGTGTGTTGAGAGTACAGACGGGGAGGGGAAGAGAGCTATAATTGGAGTTGTGAAGAACTTTTTTGTTTCTGGCTCAAATGTATCCTCTTGGTATCCCCCTGAGAATGTTGTCCTGGCCCCCTTTTTCAGTGTTTTTCTTTAAGCAGAAAAAAAAATCTGATGCCCTGTACCATGAGTTGAGGATGTAAATGGGTACCTGCAAAGAAAGAGCAAGTTAGAAATAACACTTTTGTTGAAGGCTGTGGAGAAGAGAAGCTGCCCTTTAGAAATGAAAGAAAACAAAATAGGAATTCTTTTTCTTTGTGTATTATTAAAGCTTATTTTGCCTCTCAGCGATGATTTCTGGCTGGTTTATCTCATACCTTGGATTTCATATATGCAGTGCATTTGAATTTTACCCCACGCATCCTGGCTTAAAGAGCCCTGGTAGTATGGTGATTCAAGCACTTGACTGCTTCTCAGAACGTCAGTGAGTCAAAGCCCCAGCTGCTGTGTGGGTGAAAGATGAGGCCGTCTGTCTCCATGGAAAGGTCCATCCTTGGGAAGCCTGTGGGGCAGTTCTGCTCTGTCTTCAGGGTCACTGTGAGGTGAAGACAGCAGACTCAGTGGGATCCTGTTTTAGGTAAACACCTGGTATATAAACGTGGTCACAGCAAAAGCCTTACCTGAAATAAATACATGTTGTTGCTAAGTGCTGTCAAATGTACTGTGACTCACACCAACCCTATAAACAGCAAATCAGAATCTTGCCCTATCCTGTGCCATCGTCACCATTCACTAATATTTATTTCATTATTAGCCTTTAAAATATCAGGTTAAGCAGAAGTGTGGTTCACCAACTATGTTGATAGTCTTCCTTTATTGCATAGGTTAGCCAGCCCTGGGCATGGTTAGAAGATGCCACAGCCCTTCAGACATTTCATCGTTTGTTTATTGTGCTTTGCGTGGTTACCGAGCCACCAGTTTTCCATTCACTCACTCACACAGGTTTTGTTCCATGGCACTAGTCCACACACTGGCACAGTGTCTTCCCTCTGCGTCTCTATGATTCATGCTTCCATTCGTCCCTCCACCCCATCCTTTCCTCTCCTCTGAGCCTTCTCCCCTGCAAATAGTGACCCTTGGCTGGTGCATGATCGATTAGTTGTCCTAAGGAGTGAGCACACACACCCCTCCCCTCTCTCCCCCCCCCCACATCATTGTTGGGCTGAGAGCTGCAGGGAGAGACTCCTGGACTCTGCATGTATCAGCTGGTTCCTCAGAAGGACTGAGCAGGTGTGGTTTCCTGGGAGGATGTCGCCATGGTTTCAGAGACTCACTAACTTCCCCCTTTCCTGAGACTGAGCCTCGGACTTCAGCAGGAAGATCTTTCGTTGTTGGAGGGAAGTTATCATCTGATATTTCCACCTAGAATGGCGTCACTGCTGATGTAACAGGAGGCAGTATCAGCAAGTGTGTACTTTAGGACGGATACAATGGCCCGTGACCCAGGGTCAGTCCTGACAGCCTTTCTAAAGGAAATGTGAGGTCCTACAAATCCCAAGGGTGATCATGTTAGAGCACCAACCTGGCTGCTGGCTGCAATCCACTTTGTTCTGGTTACCATGATAAAGGGGACTGTCCTGTGCTGTGAGTAACCCTAACCCTCTACCTCTAAAGGGCTGCAGTGAATATTTGACACTCATCCTAAATAAAACGGTGGCCAGATCTTCTCCAGCTCTTTTAAGGGGCCTTTGATTGAGCACTGTTGGGTTTACATTGACTTTACCCAGGGAATTTGGTCTTTGTCCTTACTTCCTGAGAGATAATGCTAAACCCTTGGAATTTCCTGAGTGAGAGACGTGCTTTTGTTATCCAAGGCCTCAGACCAATCCTGAAATGTGTACTAATGAGGGAAGGCTGACCTGGACAGAAAGACCACTAAGGGGGTCTAATAGAACTGTTCCTAGGAAAGAGAGGCTTGATCCAACCAGTTAATTAATTATGCCTGTGCCTGTGCACTGGGAAAGTCTGCTGTCAGAGATCTCTCCAAATTATTGAGGAGCAATGATGCTAGTTTGAGGACTAAGGTGCACCATATTCAGGCCATGGTCTTGTCTTTTTTCTTTTTAGTTTTTATTTTATGTTGGTTTACTTACAAAGTTTGTATACATTCTATACATTCGCATACATTCTATTCATTCATATACACACTATTCTTCATTCACATTGTGTTTCATACAATTATTCCCATGCATTATGATTGGTGCTTTTCAAAATAAAATTTTAATTGTGATTTTAACAGATGTTTACAGAGCAGTTAGATTTTCATTCATTCAGCCATGATCTTTTCAATCACTTGCTTTGCTGCTGAGAGCTGGACAGTGAGTAAGGATGACAGAAGAATAACTGACGCCTTTGATCTATGGTGTTGGAGAAGAATACTGAATATCCATGGACTGCCAAAAGAACAAACAGATATGTTACGGAGAGGGTGCAGCTAGAGTGCTCCTTGGTGGCAAAGACAAACTGCCTCTCACATAGCATGTTGCTAGTAGATGCTAGTCATTGAGGAAGAACATGATGCTTGGGAAGCTGGAGGGACAGTGAAAGAGAGAAAGCCTTCGACCAGATGGTCTGACACAGTAGCTGCAGCAATGGGCTCTCGTGTGTCAGAGATTGTGAGGATGATGACACAGGATAAGAAACTATGAAGTGCTGATAAACACTCTCCACCTAGGACCTCTGTGGTCTTCCTGGCTGGTGAAAGACATCTTTACAAGTGAGAGAAAGCATGCACCTTTTGGGACATAGAAACTTTGTATCCAGAGATCTCCCAGACCTCACACTGTTGGTCATTCTTTCTGCTAATCTTGCTTTGTAGCTTTCTTACTGGTGACCTAGTGGCAAGAAGCTGTGCTGCAACCCAAAGGCACGCAGTTAGAATCCACCACCAGCTGTGGGAGAAGGATGCAAGTCTCCTCCCTTGTGGTTAACCACCGCTGAAAACCACCAGAGGGCCAGTTCTGGTTCAGTTAGGACTCAATGGCACACAACAATCTTAAGACTAGCTGTTTTCATGAGTTCTGTGAGTCATTCCAGTGAATTGTTGAAGTCCAAAGTGCATCTGGCTTGTACTATGACCTTTTCCATCTCTTGCTATGCATCTGAGAGCTAGACAATGACTGAGGATGACAGAAGAAAAGTTGATGCTTTTGAGCTGCAGTATTGAAGAACAATATTGACTATCCATGGACTGCCAGAAGAACTACAGATATGCCTTGAGAAAAGTGCAACCAGAATCCCTTTTGAGTGCAAAAATGATCTTCATCTCATATACTTTGGACATCTTTACTAGGAGAGGCTGTCCCTTGGAGAGGGACATCGTCCTTGGAAAGATCAGCAAAAGAGGGAGGTCCTCAACAAGATGGTTTGACACGGTGATCGTAGCAGTGGGCTCAAATGTGTCAGAGATTGTGAGGATGGCACAGGTTAGGACAGCGTTCAGATCTGCTGTTGTAGGGTCACTGTAAGTTGTGCTTGACCCCATCTGACAACAGCAAGGGAGCAGTGGGAGCTAACAGTCAGCAGTGAGGAAGCCCGTGGCTGGTATCCCGAAGGGTTAGGAGCATTCCCCAAGCGTGGAGCCAACAGTTGAGGAAAGGGATCTCCTGGCATCCTAAACGGATAGTAGGGAAGCCACAAACTTGTAGCCAGCAAGTCAGAAGCATGAGGATTCTAAAACATGTGGCTGGAGCGAGGTCTCGGGCAGAGCTGGCCACAGGAGGCCCAACGTGACTTCTACTCAGGAGAGCAGAACAAGCTCCGGGTGACTGGGGTCAGAGGAGGAAGCACTGTGTGATCGGCAGGTGCCAGAACTGAGCCAGAAGAGAAGGGCAAAGTTGGGGAGCTGATAGTTGACTAATGATTGATCCTCGTGGCTGGTATCCAAAAACAAGTTGCATATTTGTCCACTCAGGTATCCACCAGGAAGAAGTAAAAGTAGACCCTAAAATACTGAGGCAGTGCTTCTCAGTCTTCACCACATGTTGACATGATCCGGAAGTGGTCTGACAGTACTAACAATTGGGCCTCACCCTCATGATTTCCATATAACTGGATTTTTAGCATGGGCAAGGGGGAGCTGTCAATCTCCTCAACAGTGCTACCTAGAAGACAAGCTATTAAGTCACTGTATGAAGGCAAAAGAGCCCTAGTGGCATATTTGAATCAAAAGGTCGACAATGTAAATCCCCAGATCCAAGAGAGAAAGATGAGCAGTCTACTCCCGTAAGAATTTGCAGCTTTGAAACTCAATGGAGGGTCAAACATGAGTCAGAATAGACTAGAAGGGAAAGGCTTGAATATGAAAGCAAACAGAATTCTTCATCACACACGTTTGCATCTAGCAACAGGGAACATTTCTAGATAGTTCTGTTTCCACTGCCCTAATTTGGTCCTCTCTGTGTCAGTGAATTAGCCCACCTCCTGAGAGAGAGCTCACTTTGGAGCATACAGAATGCTCTCCAGTAGCATCTTTGTTCTACTAAAGATACACAAAGCATCTCAAACTTGCAGAGGGTGACTATTACACTGCTGGTAAAGTTCTGGTCTTAAGAGTTAGAAAGAATCCTTTTCAAATCTTATCTCTGTTTTTTATTAACTCTATTCTTTGGGCCTTCATTTCTTTATCTGTAGCAATCCTTCCTTCGTGGGGTTAAATAAAACAAACAAACAAAGAAACACCCAATACTTAACAACTAGGTCACACGAAATACAGCCAGAGCAGTTGCCAAGAAAATGTCTCAGGATGCCCCGTCAGTTTGGGTTCTTCCTCCTGCTAAGGAAGGATTGTGAAACAAGAGTCCAGGCTTTTCTAGAAAAGTGTGGAAAGAAGTTTATTTGGAAGAAGACTTTGCAAAACAAAACTATTTTGCAAAGGGAGACACATAAAGGCAAAGCAGCACTAGCCTGTGGCTGGCTTACTAGACAGAAGTATTGTTCAGGTTTATAAAGACTGACGGGAGAAGGGATTTCATGTTTATTCCTAAAAGAAGGTGGGAAATTCCAGAAGGCTGTCCATATAGGCGGGTTTATGATAATTAAGTGCAAGTGTAGCTGGTGCTTTAAGATGGTGCTATTGCAAATGCTTCTGGGTCCGGAGACATCACTTACTATGGGATGGTACGCATGTGTAACATCTGTGGGCACCAGGTTGAGTCCCGTTTGAGCAGAACTGTTCTACCCACCTCTTGTCATTTCTGTCAAGTCGAAACGGGTTCATAGCGGACCCTGCAGCAGGTTTTCAGAGGCTGTGAATTGCACAGGGGGTGATTGCCCGTTTTTCTCGCACTGAACCAATGATGGAAAGAGACCACCTGAGGGGCTGCCACCTTTCGGTTAGCGGTGCAGCTTCTCTATGGACTAGACACCTGAGCACCTTGCTTCATCTAGGAGAAATAGCAGCAGGAAGGTGGAGGACTGCGCATGCTCAAGGAGTCAGTTCAAGCAGGTTCTGCCTGGAAAGTTGGCCTAGTGGTAAGAAGCTGTGCTGCAATCTCAAGGACACGCAGTTTGAATCCACCAGCTGCTCTTTGGTAGAAGGGTGAATAATCTCCCACGTGATTTACTGCCTCTGAAAACGTGCTAGAGGGTCAGCTATGGACTGGTTCTGACTCGACGGCACAGAACAAGAAGTGTTCATTGTGATATGGTGTGAGACTGTTCTATTGGGGGGAAGCATCTGCTTTGTAATTTTCTAACCTAGCACTACACACCCTTCCTGAGATCTGCCTGTGGCTGCCATATCTCAGAAACACTCCAGATTATTCACTGTTGTCATTACCAGGAGGTATAGCAGATGCTCTCAGGACCCCTGGATTTCAGCTAAGAGCAGCATTGGGGAAATCAAGTGGGCTGCAATAACCATTCTAGCTACCCATCTCGGTGGTGGGTTCATAGTCGCGTGGCCAGTGACTGGAAGACCGAGTCGAAGGCCAAGTTTGCTTTCTGCATTTGTGTTTTCACTGCTGTACATCCACTGTTCTTTATTTCCCACAATCAAATACAAGCTGTGGAAGGAAACAGGGAAGGGAAAGACTCTTGGTGACAGTTTATAATCCCTCCTGAGAGAGTTTACACAGAACTCATCTTTATGGGGAAAGTGCCCCGGGGAGACACCAGCAGGTGACACACAAATGCTGCTGCCTGAAAGGTTGGAGGTCTGAACTGATCTAAAAGCACCTCCAAAGCAAGGCCTGGCAATCTTCTGCCAGTGAATCAGCCATGAAAAGCCCAAGGAGCACAATTCTGCAGACACATGCAATCGCCACGGGCCGAGCTCAACTCAGTGCAACGGATAACTGGTGTAACAGCTTGCTTCCTCATCACCTTGAAGGCTATTGGTTGATTCTGAGTTTTCTCCACTGGCTCACAGCTGCTGAGCCCGTGTGACTGATACATGACTTCAGCCAGAACACAGTCTAGACTGAGCCCACAGCGCCGCAACACTGTCATTTCAGAACAAGGGCGATCCACTAAATGGAGGGTGTCTGTCTTCTCCCTCCAGCTCATTGCTTTCCCTCCCTCTCAGAAAAGCAGAAGGAGCTCTGGTGGCCTAGTGGCCAAGGAGCTGTTCTGCCAATCCAAAGGCAAGAGGTTCAAATCCATTAGCTGCTCTACGGGAGGAAAAATGGGCAGTCTCCTTCAATGCAATTTATAGCCTCTGAAACCCCACTGGAGAGTCAGTTATGGGTCGTTTGTAACTCGACAGCATGTAACAACCACAATAAGAAACTCAAAGGGAGCATCGGTGGTGTATTCAGAGAGAGAGGGCTGCGCTGCTGACTGAAGGCTGTGTCTTTCTGGCAACTTGAATTCACCTGTGGGGTGAGCGGCATAGGAAGCCTCCTCCCTTGCTGTTTACAGCCTCCAAAACCCCACCAGGGGGTCAGCTCCTCTGCCATCGGCTTTAGAGAGACTGGCCCAGGCCAGTAGATCTCAGGCTTTGTTAGGTTTTGGTTTTTTGTTTTGTTTGGGGGTTTTTTTAAAAAAAATTTTTTTTTAAGTCTGTTCTCTTTTTAGCAAACTAAACAAGAGGCTCTCCTGGTTCCCTCTCCCACTAGTGTTTCTGATTCGTCCCCGCTCTCTGGTCCAGGTACCTTCCTTGGTGCAGCCCCAAGGCAATGGAGATCTGCTGCCTTTAAATAGCAGCAACAGCTGTGGGGCTTTAGTAAGCGAGACACTGTGCTAACTACTAATGCGTAATTACCCCGGCTAATCTTTGCGGTGACGCTGAGAAGTATTGTAACCAGATGATGGTGGTTCCATTCCAACTCATAACAACTCTGTGACTGTCAGTAGAACTCATTGTTCTCAAACTGCCAACCGTTCTGTTAGGGTTTGAGCTCATTACTGTGTACACACACCCACACACCCACCCCAGGACCTCTGTATGTATTTACGCCTGTTTTACAAAGTCTTGAGTAACATGAAGAATCATAAAGAAGCAAGACTTAAACCAAAAGACCCAACTCTGAAGTCTCTTAACTCTTCTAAACTGTCACTCAAACAATAATTTTTAAAAATATCATAGCCTAGGAATTCCTAAGAGGCAGATTTACCATATGAGCTGGACTCTACTCCATGATATACGTTGACAGTTTGGGGAAGGAGCTATGCTGACCACATTCCGTGCACTTTCTCGTTGTAGAAGAACTGTTTCAGCATTTGTTCTTTGAGTGCAATTCCCACCAAATACTTACCCTCTTTCATCTTACCATTCCTGCTTTTCTCTCTATAGAACCATCTGATATTCTGTGCATACCTGCTCCTCACTTTTTGACTACAGTGTTACCCAGCTCTATATTTACAGTATAGTGTATTTGAGCTGTGGTGCTGGAGAAGAGTATTGAATATACCATGGACTGCTAATAAAGTGAACAGGTTTGTCATGGAGAAAGTGAAGCCAGACTGCTCCTTGGAGGCAAGGATTCTGAAGCTTCATCTGACATACTTTGGACATGTTGCCAGGAGGGACCAGTCCTTAGAGAGGGACATCATGCTTGGGAGGGTGGAGGGACAGCGCAGGAGAGGAAGGCCCCCTATGAGATGGATTGATTCAGTGACTGGGTAATGGGGGCAGGTGTGTCGGAGATAGTGGGATTGGCACAGAATAGGGCAGAGTTTAGGGCTGTTGTACATAGGGTTGCTATGAGTCGCAGGTGACTCAACAGCTCGTAACAACAACAACGTAGTCATTTACAGTAGCGAAAAACTATTGTCCAATTACTTTGTGCATGGACTTGAATTTCCTCCCTGAATCCATCTCTCAGCCCACAGAGCTCCCATGTCTGTCAGACTCTGCCCCCCCAAAAGAAGCAGCTCTCCCAAAGGTCCCATTCCCACTGCTGATGCCACTTGCTTTTGCTATTCATGCCAGAGTGGTAGATATTGCAGAAAACCTGCTGAGAAAAGTTAACAAGTAGCGTTCTACTCAAGGACGCTGGAGGAACTATGTCCTACAGCAGAAAGGACACTGGGAGGAACTCGGGGCCTGGAACTGCCATCAAAGCCAGCCAGCCCCTCTTCTGAGACAACTGAGTTCTTATGGATGGTTGTGGAGTTCCAGGCTCTAGGCCTCAGTTTTCTCCCCAAACTGGCAGAGCTTCACATGTTTCTTTAGGATTTTCACAGCAGCAGCAGGTAGCTCGGGTCAGGTAGAGGTGGTGATGGTGGTTTGTAGAGGTTGTGTTGTGGGGCGGCACAGACAACAAATCCCATAGACCATCTCCCCAGGTTCTGGTGATTGCCCAACCTCTAGAACTTTCCAACTCTCCCACCAGCCCAGCCACCAAATAAGTTGGCACATATTTTGGGAGAACACAGTTCAAAGCCTCAATTCTTGAAACCAGCCCCAACTGCAGGGCCTTGGAGTTCAGAGAGCAGTGGTGCTGGGGCTTTGCACTGTGAGGGTCTGAGCTTGAGAGCCGCCTCTACACCATCCTCCTCCTCACAGTCCAGTGATTTTGCTCAGTGACCCCATCTTTGGTCCATGAGTGAGGAGTGTGTTTCGCTTATTTTGCTTGTCTGTCTGTCTTTTGTGCATGGTCTGTTTCCCCACTGAAAGCTCTGCAAGGTACGGAATTTGGGTTGGTTGTGTTTTGCTGTTGCCTGTCACCCCAACATCTAGAACACCACTCGACACATCACCTTAGTGACCTGCTGGTTGTCTTATTTACCTGTTGTTGTTATGTGCTGTTGATGCAGCAATACTTAGCTCTTAGCTGGCCCTGCAGTGAGTTTTCAGAGGCTGTAAATCATGGGAGGAGAGTGCCCACCTTCCTCCCCCAGAGGAGCTGTGCTGCCAGTTGTGCTGATGGGTTCAAACAGCACATCTTTGGGTTGGAAGCCCAACTCCTTACCGTTAGGCCACCAGTGCACCTTCCTTACCTAGTGCTGGTAGAACAGAAATACCACAAGTGTGTGTATTTGACAAATTTTTTTCTTCTGTTGATTCTGGGAAAATGTCCTTGTCTCCATCATTTATAGTCCCTGTGGATGATGAATGGCATTCCTTAACAATCTCCACGTGTCTTGGCCTTTTCTGGTGTCAAAGTGTCTCCCAGGGACCTAGGTGAAAGACCACTGTTCACTCCTGGTCTTCTTTCCCGGTGGTACTGAGATCCCCACTCCCACTCACCTCTCTCTCCTTTTATCTCTTGTAAGAATGGATGTTCCCAGGGATATAGGCCAAACCCAGGGATTCTCCCCTTTCCTCAGATCAGGCTAAGACCTAACTATGGGTATCACAGCGCATCATGATCCCTTTACAGCTGACTGGCAGATCATACCATGGGGACAAGGAACACCAGAGAGATTAGAATCTAAAGCACGTAAGATGTAATTACACTACACTGAATCGGAGCCAAGCAAAATTGACATGTATTTTGGGGAAGCATAGTTCAGTTCATGAAATATTTGCTGAACAAATGAACCTCCGTTTTCCATGGTGGCTTAGAGGACTTAAAGAACTTGCCAAAGACTGCATGGCTAACAAGAGGCAGGCCAGCCCCTGCCCCGTGCAGTGTTGCTGACCACAGATTCAACGTCCTCTGGCACACCCTTCAAACCAGCTGGTGCTTTCCTGGGCTTTGTAGCTTCGAGACAGAAGTGTGGGTGGTTTGAGATGCCTGTAAAACCTCAAGCCACCTGCCCTGGTTTCTTCTCTCTTCCCTAAGAACTCCAGATATTTTCAGTTGCAAAACAGCTCTGAATAACTTAGCACAGGATTTGGGGGAGGAATTTGTTTCCTTTGCTCTGCCTCACAGAGTCTGCGTCCTAGACTCTATGTCAACCTTCTAGAATAGTTTCCAAGTTCCAGTCCTCCTGAAGAAGAGGTCAAGGTGAAAAGGAGTAATGTCATCAACTTTTTCCAGAAAAAAAACCCAAACAACATTTTCTTAGAGAGACCCTAAAACTATAGAAATGCATACTATATCAAGTCTAATGGACCCATAAACTCCTTTGTCTGCCATTAGCTATTTCCTTTGGTGTTTATCTTTGGGCACGTCTTTTTTTTTTAGTTTGTATTTTTCTTTTTTTATATTTGTATTTTTCTTTTGATTTATATTGGTTTGCCTACAAAGTTCATATACATTTCATATCATAAAAGGTGTTTTACACCTTTTTTCATTCGCATTGTGTTTCATACAAGCATTCCCATACATTGTGTTATATAAAATTAATCCTCATTTAATTATGGACATACCTTTGACACGAGGCAATTTATAAAGAAAGGTCATCGTATGTTTTTGCAATTTGTTCACTTGGTAGTATATCCTGTTCTGCATTCCCTGTGACGCATGAAACCCTAATTCATCTGAAGCTGTGTAGTCCTCCTTTGTATGATTTTAGCATCATTCTTTTAAACCATCTCCCATAACTAGACAATTAGATTCTTCTCTGGTTTCCCACTGTGATAATGTATGTTGCTGTGCAGGCCTTTTCTACTTGTATGTGTGTGCATGTTTCGCTCCACCCCATGGCATATGTTCCCAGAAGTGAGGTTCTTGATTAGATAGAATATGTATACCTTGGACTTTCAATCCAGTCACCTGACCATTTGTCACCAAGCCAAGTCCACCTCACGGCAACCCTGTGTTTCAGAGCTGACCTGTACTGCTGTAAGTGTATGCTTCTAGAAGGCAGGTTGTTCTGGAAGTCTATCATCAGGCCTTTATTCTGAAGTACTTCTGGGTGGATTTGAATCCAGCCTTTCCACTAGTAGACCCATTTGCACAACCAGAGGCTTGAGGAGCTGTAATAGATAACTATCAGATTGTCCTCCCAAAGGTTCTATCAGTTGGTCCTTGCATCAAAATCTGAGCTGGGTGGTTGGTAAGACCAATTGCTTCCAGCACGGCATGCCCCAGCAGGGTCACCTGCCCCCTCCAATATCCAGCAGTTTTAAGCTCTCACAGCACAGCTCTGGTGGCCGCCCAAGTCCACGTCCCTGTGTCTCAAGCAGATCTGCAGCCCTCTGCGGGATTCCGGGGGTGTCAGCCATCTGACTCATTTCCAGGGGAGTTAGCTGGGTTGCCATCCACTCAGGCTGAGTTGGCACAAGAAGCACAGGAGCGGAGGAATTAAGTCATCAGTCTTCACCAGCCAGGATCTGGCGGGAAGGGTGACACAAATTGCCCAGGAAATCCTGAGTCTGACAGCAGCCCGGGGCTTCCTGGGTCGCAGGCTCCTCCCATCCTGCTTGGCGCAGGCAAGGAAGTTCCATGGCAGGCAGCTGCCAGACTCGGAATTCCAGGCTGGATTTCAACTTGGGCATCAGTTTATTTATTTGTGAGCATATGACTTTGGAATAGTTGGTCCTGATCTTTAAAATAATCAAAATCACTCAGAACTTGTTGGAAGTACAGGTTCTTAAGCCCAGGACCCAGGAATTTGTGTTTAAACAAGCACTAGGGGACTCTGTTTTAAGTGAACCTTGACTGTCAGATTAGGACTTCCTGGGGAGAAAGCATCACATGACTTGGATCTGGAAAAGGTTTGCACAAGTTGGTAAGGTAGACACAACTTGGGTTTTGGTTTTCTTTCTTCCTGTCAAGATTGCACCTTAAAATGTGTCAACTGCCTACGAGTCGCCTAGCCGTTGCCAGTTTTGACTCTCCGGAGTCACTCCAGCAGTCTCCTTTCTCTCCTCTTTTCACCCTTTAAAAGGAGGGCTGGTGGTACAGTGGTTAAGTGCCCAGATGCCATCAGCCCCCCGACAAGAGACAGATCAGATGAGGCAATACGTACAAGTAATCAAGATAAAAACAGTATTTTACCAGGAGGCAGTCGTCAGAACAGAGTAAGGGAACACTGCATGGTTCAAAATTGGGAAGGGCGTACGCCAGGGATGCATCCTATCTCCATACCTTTTCAACCTATATGCAGAACAGATTATCCGGGAGGCTGGGCTCTATGAGGAGAAATGTGGGGTCAAGATTGGTGGATGATTTATCAACAATCTGCGTTATGCGGATGACACAACCCTGCTTGCTGAAACTGAAGAGGACCTGAAGCACCTGCTGCAGAGGGTCAAGGACTGCAGCCTTCAATATGGATTGAGGCTCAGTGTCAAGAAGACAAAGATTCTCACCACTGGGACAATTGGCAGCATCAGGATGGATGGTGAAGAGATTGAGATTGTATACAGCTTTAGTTTGCTTAGCTCCACAGTCAACACTCTTGGTACCAGTAGCCAGGAAATTAAAAGGCGCATTGCCATGGGAAAGTCTGCTGTTAGGGACCTCTCCAAAGTACTGAAGAGCAGTGGTGTCTCTCTGGAGACTAAGGTGCGTTTGATACAGGCCATGGTCTTCACAATCACTTGTTATACATCAGAGAGTTGGACAATGACCAAGGAGGACAGAAGGAGAATTGATACCTTTGAGCTGTGGTGCTGGAGAAGAGTATTGAGAATACCATGGACTGCTAGGAAAACAAACAGATTCGTCCTGGAAAGGGTTAAACTGGGTGGCTCCTTGGAGGCAAGGATTCTGAGGCTCCGTCTAACATATTTTGGACATGTTGTGAGGAGAGACAGGTCCTTGGAGAGGGACATCATGCTTGGGAGGGTGGAGGGACGGCGCAGGAGAGGAAGGCCCTCTATGAGGTGGATTGATTCAGTGACTGGGATAATCGGGATGGGAGTGTCAGAGACAGTGCGATTGGCACAGGACAGAGCAGAGTTTAGGGCTGTTGTACATAGGGTTGCTATCTATGAGTTGCAAGCGACTCGAACAACAACAATTTTAAAGTTAAAATCAATGTCCTGAATCCACAAAATAACAAAATATGTTTAAAGGACAACATGGTTGGTGGGTGCCATTAAGTTTCCAACGACTCACAGCGACCCTATGAACAGCAGTTCAAAGCCTGCCCTACCCTGCACCGTACCCCAAATCTCTGCAGTGCTCAAGGCCATTGTCATAATCACTGTGTTGATCTATCCCATTGAGGGTCTAATTTTTCCTTTCAGGCTGTGGTGTGGTTCAACACAGCACTGTTACAGTATCTAGGAAGCCGTAAGCAAATATGTTTGGATTTTAACAAGGATCAGTGTTGTAAAATTGATGCTCTCCACAGTGTGTTGTTTGAGTAAAGATATGGTAGAGAAGGAACTCTGTTGTCAAAGTATGAAAACCCTTTGCATTCATTTTCTCTCTTCTTTCCAAAAAGTCTCACTGCCCTGAGTTAAAGGTTCCCAGAAGTCCTACAGAAATTCCCCAACTTTATTTGCCAACAGAATTCTTTCTTGTGTAAATCAGAGAGGATGCTTGGAAAGGGCTTCCTTAACTCTCAAGCTGGATCAGAGTGAGGTTTGCAGGAAAGGAGGGAGGGAGTAGAGGGCCCTGGAGGGTTCTTCTGACTCACTCCCACCAGGTAAGCAGCTGCTTAGTCCATCTGTGTGCAAGGAGAGGCTCGCCAAGCCCGACTTGCCTGGCGAGGCTGTGTGAAGGGCACAAACTGACTGAGGCCAGAATTAGAGCCCAGAAGCAGCAAAGGAGGTTTCCATGACCTCGTTCAACTTCTTCGCACTCTCTAAGAATCCAGCTTCACTGAGGTTTTCTGCTGAGCCACATAATAGAGTGGGGGCACTTGTGGTCTTGCCACCTGCCTCACATATGCAAAAGCTGGCCAAGGACGAGTAAGGAAGGCTGACGAAGAACTGGGTTATGGTGTTGGCGAAGAATATCAGATATACTATTGATTAAAAAAAATCTGTTTTGGAAGTGCAACCAGAATACTTCTTAGACATCAGGATGACAAGATTTCATCTCACAAACCCAGGACTTGTTATTTGGAGTGGTCAGACCCTGGAGAAGGGATATGACACTTGTTAACATAGAAAGCCAGTGGAAAAGATACTGACTCTTAATGAGATGGGTTGACACAAAAGCAGACTCAGTCTTGGTTGTAAAGAGAAGATGGCACAGACAGTGTTTTAGACCATTGTGCATAGAGTCGCTTTGAATGGGAACTGGTTCGATAGCACCGAACAGCAACAGTGACAGCTTTGCTTTTGCTGATGAGAGCAGTAGGGAACAGGCAAGCAGACCATCTTCCTCATCCACTCAGAGGTTTCCAGCTCCCTGATCAGAGGTCTGGGGCTCTTCCTGGCCCAGATAAAGCCCTCAGATTGACCTCTAAGCTGCACAACCTCTGGATATTGGGAGAAACCAGGGAAACGAGCAGTTATTTCCAACTTCCTCACTGCTCTAAGTGTGGTCTGCTCACCAATAGCATCAACATCTCCGGGGAACTTGTTAGAATTGCAGAATCTTGGGCTCCACTCCAGATGCACTGGGTCATCTTACACACACACATGATCACTTTACAAGGATCCCTGACTGATTTGCTTGCCTGTTAGGGTGTGAAAAGAAGCCGCCTAGAAAATCTGGGGACTTGATTGAAACTGGCTGTGTCACCCACTCCCATCATCAGCCCTGACCCTGGGCAAGTTGCTCAGCCTTTTTTTTTTTTAAGAGTATTCAGTTCCTCAATTGCAGGTATGAAAATTTCCGTCTCTCAACATGTTTTCTGGAAGCACAATGATTACCTGGCAACTTAATTCTTACCGAAGGAATTTTAGTCCACAGCTAGGAAAGTGGTTCTCTTTTAGGAGCCCCAAATTATCTCCTTCCATGCATTTATCACTTTTGCCTCCATTCATTGATTAACTAGTCCATCTTCCCATCTACCCATCCCCACCCTTCGTGTGTATTTCATTCGATCTGCTCACCTATTTAAGAGCCATTTCACATACTTATCCCCCATTGTATATCCATCCATCAGCCCCTTCACTGGTGAGGCATTGTCTCTGCATGCATAATGTCATGAAATATTATAAAAAGAATGACACTATGTCAACTCCCAAAACCACCAAACTCACTGCTTCAAGTTGATTTCCACTCAGCCCTCCTATGGGAAAATACATTCTTGAGATACAGTGACCTCAAAAAACTACTTAAATCCATGAAGTGCTTTCATCTAAACTTAATCTTCCTTATCAAACAGACACTGGTGGGAAGTGCCTGTGCCTGTATGGCAGTGTGGGCGGGGTGTGGACCTGCAGACAAATGCTAGATTCAACCATAGGTAAGACTTACTGGGACTGAGTGGATTGTAACCCATGGCAACCCTTCATTGGATTTCTAAGGCTACAAATCTCAAAGGTGATGCCCGTCATTCTCCCTAGGAGCAGTTGATGGATTCGAACCACCAGACACGTGTAGTCTTTGATTAGCAGTGAAACATAAACTGCACCACCAGAGATCCGAGGAGTAAGTACCTGTGAATTGCAAGTAAAAAAAGAAGATAAGGACATTTAGCCCTAGTAAACCTATGGTAAGGCGTTGCACTGCCAACCCAACAGCAGGCAGTTTGAATCCGCCAGCTGCTCCATGGTACATGGATGGGCAGTCTCTTTATAGCCTCTAATGACCCACTGAAGGGGCAGCTATAAGTCAGTTCCAATATGATAGCACACAACAACAACAACAGCAGCAACCCTGCATATGAGCTGCCAGTTTGAGCCATGCTCTTGAAGGAGAAGCAGGAGGAGGAAGTTATTCAAGTTCACTTCTTAAATTCTTGCTTTTCTTAGTGATAGCTTTTAAATAATTTTAATAGATATATAATACATGGTACTGTACAGCTAGTGGATTGCTCACACACTAAGTGGTATAAACCTTTAATGTACTTTGCTGCTAACCAGAACGTTAGAGGTTCAAGCCCACCCAAAGACATCGCAGAAGAAAGGCATAGAAATGTAATTCCAGTCAGCCATTGAAAACCATATGGATCAACACTAGTCTCAATCCACAGCAGATATATAGGCAGACAGGCAAGATGCACAGATAGGGGCAAGTGAAAGGGACTGTACGTAGCGATGACCCTACATAGCCTTGTTGCTGTTAGGTGCCGTCGAGTCGACTGTGGTTCTTGGCAAACCTGTGCGCACAGATGTGACCCTTGACCTGTCCTGCACCGTCCTCGCCGTCTCTGCCATGCCCAAGCCCACGTGGTAGACAGTGTCCGTCCATCTTGCTGAGACTTTCCCCTCTCTCGCTTCTGACCCTCTACCTTCCCAGCTTGATTTCTCTCTCCAAGGACCAGATCCTCCTGAATCCAGACCCAAAGTAGGTGAGGCAGAGTCTCACCATCATTGCATCCAAGGACCTACTCTGGTTGCACTTTGTTCGAGACAGACTTGGTTTTCCTTTGGGCAGCCCGTAGGACTCCTTGCCACCACCACGAATCACAGGCATCAGTTCTTCTGTCACCTCATTCATTGTCCAACTTTCAGATACATTTGGCATAGCTTTGGAAGAGGATATTTCTACATTCATATCTGTATATGCTGTATATACAAGAAAAGTTACCTGGGCTTTGCAATCATAGCCAAACCCCCAGAGAGAGTAAGTTGTTGATCCTAGGGCGTCAGGGCCACAGTCCAGGGATGTCAAAGTTGAGTAGCATGAAACAGTCCACAAAGGCAACGTGCTACATCCTGCTTTGGTCAATAGCAACTGTTTGGTCTCTCTTTGTTCAAAACAAAGAAGAGCGAGCAAATCTCCCGTCCATAGCTCAGTTTGCAGTCAAATAATAGACTTTCCTATAAGAGGAACAGTAACTCTCACTTCATGGAATAATCAGCCTTATAAGAGTATTGGAAAGGGTGGGATCAAAGGATTAATGGAAATGGGAATCACAAGGAGTGACTAAGAAGCGTACGGTTACATTACATGAGTTGTAATTGTCATCAAATGAAATGGGTTTAAATGGTTGAATGGACAACCAGTTAGCTTTAGAAATTATCACTCAACTCGCAATAAAACCCAAAGAAAATTTAGTGGAGCACAGTTCTGCCTTGACAGGCATGGGAGTCACCATAAGTCAGAATGCCTTTGACAGTAAGTAGTTAATATATATTCTTAAAGCATACATTATCGCTCATTATTCAGACCCACCACCTAGGGTGGAAAAGTACCCAGAAGCCCCCAGTCATGTACAGCACCTCTCTCCTCTTCAAAGTAAGTCTATCCTGACTTCTAACGGTATGGATCGGTCTGAGCTGATTTTTTACTTTACAGACATGGAATCACTTTCCCCGGTGTCTGGTATCTGTCACTCTCTACTTACGGGAGTCATTCATGTGTTGCACAAAGCAGTCGCTCATATTTATACCAAAACAGCTGTAGAAAACTATACCTCAGTCAAGAGGATTTTTGAAGAATAGTTGGTACGACTTAGAAGCTGGGGTGTGTCAGTGGGCTTTGCCTCCTGTCCCTCCAATCTCTGGCTCCCAGCTCTCCCACAGTGCTCCTTGTATTCTTTCAACTAACAACAGTAAAAGGTAGGAGAAAGGTTCTGTACTAGTGCCTGTGTGATCCTGGGTAAATCATCCCCACTCTCTGTACCCACTTGAAGATCTGCATAACAAGGCCTATGTGAAGTGCCGTAACAGTGACGACACTGGAGTGAAGGATATCGCCCCCACCCCACAGTGCCACACTGTTTTATACACTGTGTATCCACCCACTTAATGCTCACCTCCCGGCTTAGGACTCTACCTTATGAAGGAGTCTTTGATTGTTCCCATTTGCCTCCTTCCAGAAGACATGCTGATGCCCCCAATCTTTGTCTGTGCATCTGTTATCAGCTAACATAAGGTCATTTTGAAGTTGTTCAGTCTCATTCCGCCAACTAGGACTTACCGCAACTCTATGAATGAACAGCCAATCGAAACTTTGTTCTTTTGGCAGGGCATGGGATATTCTTCATCAAAACCACAGTTCAGAGCTACCAATTTCTCTTACGTCTTCCTTGTCCTTGCCTACATTTTTTGGTAGGGTAGGTCGTAAGCTAGTATGAGTGGTATGCTTATATGAGGAGGAGAGAGACAGAGAATGACCATATTTATGGAACACTTGGGTTCCCAGGGCTGGAGGAGGCAAGGAAGGCTCTTCCCCTAGAGATTTCAGA
The DNA here is from genome assembly GCF_000299155.1 of Elephantulus edwardii. NCBI lineage: Eukaryota > Metazoa > Chordata > Mammalia > Macroscelidea > Macroscelididae > Elephantulus > Elephantulus edwardii. The sequence goes on along the minus strand of NW_006399882.1, from coordinate 4,326,111 downwards.
AGGAACATGACCGACCTCGTACCGATTTAGACTTCTAGCCTCCAGAATTGCAAAACAATGCCTTTCTGTTTTTATAAGCCTCCTTCCCCATTTGTTGTTGGGTGTCATTGAGTCAGAACTGATGCATAGCTAACCCTCCAGTGTTTTTTTTTAAAGGCAGTGAATTGCATAGGAGGAGACTACCCGTCCTCCTCCCGTGGAGTAGTTAGTGCATTCGAACCGCGAAGGTATGTGGTTCAAATCCACCAGCTGCTCGGCAAGAGAAAGATCATTCTGACTCAATAGGACATAACAACTCCCATTTGTGGTGTTTTACAACAGCTCTAGGTAACCATTAAAGGAGCTGATACACCTCATCTTGCCTAAGGAAGCGTAACTATAGGGATAGAGCTCCAGAGCCATGACCTTGACTGCTCCCCAGTCCTGCCTCTTAGATGCTGTTATTAATCACAGCTACAGCATGTGGAGGACACTCTGAAAGCACACACTTATTTCCTGGCTGAGGAAGAGCCTGTGTCTGGTTCCTGTCCCCCTTGCCTGCTGCACCCAAGCCACCTTCTCCAGCCACTTGTCACCTCTTCATGGTACTTTCTCTGGTAAAAGAGGTGTTCTCGTCCTCTCTACTTAGAGCACTCTCTCTACTCTTTCTCATCCTTCAGATCTCGCCCTAATTATCACCACCAGAGATCATTCCAGCACCGTCTAGGTTGTTAATGTCCATGGAGTTGGCCTTGACTCTGGCAATATCATGCACAGTAGAGTGAAATGCTACCTTGTCCAGCACTGTCCCCGTGTTCAGGTGTGGATTGAACCTCTCTCATCCATAGGGTTTCCAGTGACTGATTTTGGGGCGTAGTTTACCAGGCCTTTCTTCTTCACCTGTCTTCAACTGGAAGCTCTACTGAAATGTACTCAGAATCATAGCTAGAGGCTGGGCATGGGATTCATTGACTAGAAATGGAACCAAGGCCTCCCATGTAGGGAGCGAAAATTCTCCCAGCGAATCACCACTCCCCCCCCCCACCCCTCTTTGATTCTCTATCACTCTAGAATGATTCTCTACGCAGCTAGAATGAATATCGTAAATACTGATGACACTCAAAAGCAACAACTCTGGAGTGAAGGATACTATGTCCAAGCATCTCCTCTTCCTCACCCTGCACTCCCACACTGTTGTGCCTCTGTGTATTCACCCATCTAATGCTCACACCCAGCCTTATGATGGAGGGTCTGTGATTGTTACCATTCTGTAGATGAGTCTGTATCATGAGCCTCGTGAGGCTCCTTCTAGTACTCGCATCCTCACACCTCTCATTTGTGATCATTGTACTGCTCTGTGAGTTAACCGCTTCTATAGAATATAATATCCCTTTAAGGCTTTACTTTGAAGGGCCTTGCACACGGTTGTGGTCCCCTCCCAGAGCCTGGCAACAGTAGAGATTGGACAATCTTTGAAGACTCTAAATGGATCTCCAGTCCTTTGGCTGCCCGCCCCTACCCACTGAGGAGCCATTGAGCTTCTGCCACGTCGCCCAAGTGTTTCCTGAACAAACACTCCAGTGTGGTCTGCTTGTTGACTTGGGCAAAAGGATTCTGGAAAGCGGCATGGGGTCAGTGTGAGCCCAGAGCAGACTCGGTCCAGTGATCGTCAACTGGCTTGGATTCTTACACGTCCTTTTAATTAGCAGTAGGCTCTGTGGCAACACAGGCACAGTCCCCCGTGGGGCTGAAGAGCTGTTCCAGTTGACCCCACATGTTTTCAAAAAAGCCCCTCTCTGGTATTCCCCATTGTGACCTCGTCCAAGCACTTCTTTGTTGGAGCAGCGGGTCTTCAAGAAGTTAAGGAAACAAACCAGTCAGTGGGTGGAAGGCCAAGTTGTAGCCTGGGTTTTTCAGAATTGTGCTTTACGGTTCAGGATTATTCTGGTAACGGTACTGGGTCACTCAGAGAAGTGGCGTTAGTCCTACTGCAATGTTGTCACTTCCAGGCTGAGCTGGTTCAAAGGCAGGGCCCCAGTGAATGCTGCAGAAACAAAACGCAGTGCTTCTGTTGTTGGGAAAAACAACATCAGCTTTGGGCCTCACTGGGAACAGCTGGTGGTTAAAACAAGAGGTGCTGTGGGGCCCTACTCCGTGCTTTGCCTGGGGGAGACACCCCCTCCTTGAGTGGGGGGCAGGCCTGGCCTTGGAGGATGGGACTCCAAGCCTGAAGTGCACTCGCCCCCAGGCCCCCTTGCCTGGCAGCAGCTGACAGAAGGAAATTGTTTGATGCGTCTGCCAGCACTGTTCTCAGTCCGAGGAGCAGATGGCAGGCGTGTGAGGGCTAATACACTGCTGACCTGCTTGCTGGCCCCTGGGGACCCAGTCAACAGTCCAGTGGCCAGCTTAAGGGAGTTAGAAGGATCTCACCCATGAGATCATGCTTTCAAAAGCTCACGCAGGGGCAAAAATGCCTTAGCCACAGAGAACTCCTGAAACCGATAAGGGAATACAGTCTGGCAGGAGCAGGAATGTTGAAAGGGCTTTAGAGAGAGGAGACAGGCTTGCATTTTCCAGATTTTGGAGAAACATTACCACTGCTCCCAACCTAGCAGAACATGTTCATTCTTCCCCGGACAAAGGAAGGGCCAGCCTGGTGCAGTGCGCAGGAACAGAGCCACTTGACCTTGACCTCTGCTGCTTTCAGCCACTGGCAGGTAGATAGGAACCAGCTCTTGACCTCTTAGCATGCAGCAGCTCAGGGACTGATCAACCAGGACAGCATCACCTGCGGGGACATGGCGGGGAATATTTGGAGGCATCATGACCCAGGAGGGAGCTCTTGTGGCCCTGCAGGGAGTCACGCTGCTGTCCCAAAGGCCAGGCCTCTCTTGTGGGTCCAATCCACCAGCGGGTCCTAGGGAAAAAAGATGGGCAATCTCCTCCTGTACTGTTTGCTACTGTTGTTCTGTACCATTGATTCAGAAGTTACTCATAGTTAACCCACCAACAATTTTCTGAGGCTGTAAATCACATGGGAAGAGATTACTCATCTTTTTCCCGTGGAGCAGCCAGTGAATTCAAACCTCATGCTTTTGGATTGGCAGCACAACTCCTACCACTAAGCCACTGGACAGCTCCCTATGTGATTTACAGCCTCAGAAACCTGCTGGAGGCTCAGGTATGGGTCAGTTCTAAGTTGATGGAAATGTGAATGAATGAATGAATGAATGAATGAATGAATGAATGAATGACAGGGTAGCTAGTTGCTCCTCACATCTACTCAGATTCTATCCTGTGGTGGTGATGATGTGGTTGGTGCTGTTAAGTATGATTCTGACTCATAGCAACTCCTGTAAAAGAGTAGAACTGTGTTCTGTAAGATTTCTAAGGAGGGACCGGTCCTTGGAGAGGGACGTCTTGCTTGGGAGGGGAAGACCCTCTATGAGGTGGATTGATTCAGTGACTGGGGTAATCAGGATGGGTGTGTCGGAGACGGTGCGATTGGCACAGGACAGAGCAGGATTTAGGGCTGTTGTACATAGGGTCGCTATGAGTCACAAGCGACTCGACGGCATATAACAACAGTCTTTATGAAAGCAAAGCCTTTTCTTCCATGGAGCGGACAGTCTCATTGCCATCAAGTCAGCACTGACTCATAGCTGACCCTCCAGAGGGTTTTCAGAGGCTGTAAATCATGCAAGAGAAGCTTACCCATCTTTCTCCCACAGAGCAACTGGTGGGTTTGAACTACCAGAGAGAGAGAGACAGTTGCAGCTCCCTACCATCTAGGCCACCAGAGCTCCTGGTGAATTCAAACTACCAGCCTTGGATGGTTAGCAACCAAAGGTTTAACCATTGCCAAACCCACAACATAGACTCAATTCTCCCTTAGCGTGACCAGGTCTCCAAGGCTGTTAATCTTTGCAGGAGCAGACCACCCATCTTTCTTCCTGGGGCAGCTGGAAGATTCAAACTGCTGACCCTTCTTGTTAGTAACAACACACATAGCACATTATACCACGAGAGCTCCACTGAGCTGCCAGTATCTGAGATCGGTCAAGGTGGGACCTGAGAATCTCATTTTACTTCCAGCCCATAGATCATACCATACTTTAAGTAGCAAGAGACCTCAGTGTTTCACAAGTTTCCCCCTCCTTCCCCTCTCCATCTCTTCCCATCCGTCCATCCAGCCTTCTCTGTCATACTCTTTTTGAACCTATTCTGTGTCTGTCACTAAGAAACATGTGACATTTAAACACCACTATTCAGGTGACAGTCTCTCTCCAGCTGTTGCCAATGTTGAAGTTCAAAGTGTTAATGATATCAATTGGCTTAGTTAAAAAAAAAAAAAAAGGATCCCATGGGATTTAGTCAAACTCTTCCTCTACTTTAAAGAAAGGGAGCTCTGGTGCCTTAGTAGTAAGGAATTGTGCTGCCGACTCAAAGGTATGTGATTCAAATCCACCACTTGTTCCACAGGAGAAGGATGGGCATTCTTCTTCTATGCAATTTACTGCCTCTGAAAAAATCTACTGGAGGGTCTGCTGTGGGTTGATTCTGACTGAATAGTATACCACAACAACTTTTAAAGAACAACTTGTACCTCAAACATTCTTGAGCATGGCTGGAAGCACATGGGCTGTGGAACACCCATTACCTTAGGAGTGCTGCGGCCAGACACATCTTCATAAACAACAGGTTTGCTCTCCGAAGCCCAGGCTAGTAAACTGTCCCTGTAAAGCACCAGAGAAGTGAATACTTTCAGCTTTGCTGGCCATATGGCCTCTATTGCTGACTCTTCACCTCTGTTGTTTACCAGGAACTCAGCCACAGACAATATGTAAGCAAATAGATATGATTGCGCTCCAATAAACTTTTATTTACAAAAAGCAAGCATAGAATTGGATGCTGCCCATGGACTGTTTGCAAACCCATGTACTTACAATTCCTCCTCCTTCATGCCTCTGGCCTGGGGCCACAATTTGCAGACCCCTGTTCTGAACAATCAGTTTTGTTTTATGTTCCTGACACAGAGGGGGGGAAACCTTACAGAAAGGGAGCAGGATCAATTCTAGGAGTTCTAAATGTCTGGAGGGCAGGGGTGAGTAGATGCTGTTCCGTTTACAGCACAGAGATGTGAAATGTGAAGGCATCTTTCAAGTTGGCAGGAACACAGCTCTCTGTGTTCCAGTGCCAGATTTTTTTTTTTAAAGTAGGAGTAGCCAGGGTAATAAATAAGGAGCAATGGACTGATGAACAAAAGGGCTGCTTTAACTGGAAGCTCAGTTCTCTTCTTCCTGGATTGGAGTGGATACCTTCTCATTTTAGAATGGCGTCTGCCATCAGATCAATACTGGTGGTGTCAGAGCAGAGCTCTGCTCTACTGAGTTTTCAGTGGATTTCTTTTTTCCCAGAAGGGGAAAACCAGGTGCCTTTCTTTGGAGATGTCGCTCAGAGGACTCAAACCAGCCTTTCCATTAGCAGCCAAGCGTGTTGACTGTTTATCCCACCCCGGGACTCCATCGCACACCAGCCAGGTTCGCCTGGCCCTCTCGTCAGAAGGCGAACCAGAGCGCTCTGTGAAGGCATCGATTTCTCTCACATTCACTGGTTTCTGGGAAACCTCGAATCTGCAATCAGGGAGCCATTGCTTAGACTGAATGAGATGCTGGTGTTGCTCACAGTGCCTCTGGCTGCACCTTCGTGTCAGCAGTTTAACCACAGGCTGAATTGCAGACTGACCTCTTTGTTGAACCAAGGCCTTTGGGTCCTCGGGGAAACTCACTGGCCCAGTGAGACGTGGACATGTGTAGTTCCTGGCCATGCTGACCCTTGCAATGGGAATAAATAGAGGCCTTTAGCCTTCAACTGCCGTTCGGTACCTCTCACAAAGCTTGCATTATTTGGAGAGGGGTGGAAACACTCTCTAGTCTATGAGTAACACAAAGTCCCACTTGAGGAAGACGGCCTGGCATCTGTACCATTACTGTTGGGTGGGATTTGTCTGCCAGGTTCTCTAGACTGAGGAAAGCCACTGATGGTGACAGTGTTAAGTGTGGCTCAGGCTACAGTGTTTCAGCTAGTGAGCTTTGGAGAATTTATAGTTTACAACTCTACCTTCTCCGCCATACATATGATCAGGCGCACAGGTGTGCATGTACCTGTTTGTACATGTGAGTACGTATAAGACAAGCATGTGTTCACCTCCACACACTGTGCACACCTGCACACATGGCTTGGATGGCAAACAAAGTCCATTTATTATAAGATAGAGAGGTTGCATTTGAGTGTCTCATTTAGTCAGACTATCTTGTTTTGTATTATTTGAACATCGAGGCTAGTTCCAAATTGGTAGATGGAAGAGAGTTGAATCTCATTGGCATAAAGAAGAAATCTCTAACAGCAATTTAAAGGCACAATTATCGATCATAGATGTTCCATGAACATCGCTGCCTGCCAGTCGCTAAGTGGTGTATTCAGTTCAGTCATTCACACCTGGAGTCATGTATTCTACAAGCAGTTATTTGCCTCCCAAGTTGGCTGGATGTAAAATTCTGGGGCCATACTTTCTTTTGTTGGGGGCTGTGAGAACTTGTTCCGCTTTCTTCCAGGATGCTGACCCCCAGTAGAATTGCACCCCACAGGGCTTCAAGGCTGGGATCTTTGGGAAGCAGATCCACGCCTTGCTTTCGAGGCACTATGGGTGGGTTCAATCCACCAACCTGTCAATTAATAGTCAAGTGTTTAATGGTGAATACCATCCAGGGGCCCTAGATTCTGAGACAGAGAGTGGCAGATACATTACAGTTTTTACCCTCTCAGAGTTTATAAAAGAGCGAAGGCAATAGAGATTAAACACACTGTGCTCAAGTTTGTTACAGTCCTAGTAAGTGCTGAAAAAAAACCACATTTTACCTCATCAAACTATCACTACAGCTTTCTGATTATGATCCCCATTTTACAGATGCATCTCAAAAAAGTGCTTTGTCACCCAGCCTGGAAGAACCTCTTCAGTTTTGTCTGTGTTAGAGAGAAATTGCGTATTTTTCACAGAGGGGTTTGAGCTGAGATAGGACAGTTTCATTGTTGGGGACATAGGAGCTGCTAATTTAAGCATATCTTCAGAGTTGTGATTAATAAGGCAGAACATTTTTGCAGATTGGGGAGCTAATTATAAATCACACGTTCTTCAACTTTAAAATTGGAGAAGCCCCAGATGGTGTGCTGTATAATGAACCACAAAAGACAGTGAGATTGACAGGTGTGGTCATGGTATTTTGGTTCCTGATGTTTGGAATCCCACTCAAGATTACAGTCCTTGTTTTATAATCTTGGCCTCTTTTTTTTTTTTTTAACCCAGACGTTTTGTTGTTGTTTTTTTTTTTTAATTTTTAATTTTATTTTTGTGTGTGTACCATCAAATCAGATATGACTGGTACAGGAGGAGATTGCCCCCTCCTTCTCCAGCAGAGCATCTGGTGGATTCGAACTGTGTACCTCTGGGATTGCAGTGCAGCATCTTGCCACTAGGCCACCAGAGCTCCCATAATCTTGGCCTCTTGAAGGTCAGAGAGTGATTGCTCTCTTTCCTTGCTGTGAGGATTCACTTATCAAGCATTTACCTACCAACTCCAATAGACTGATGTTTGTTGTTATGTGCCATCAGATCGCTTGCGACTCATAGCGACCCTATGTAAAAGAGCTCTAAATGCTGTTCTATCCCGTGCCAACCTAGCCATCTCAAACACACTCATTCCCACCACTCTAGTCACAGAATTGATCCATCCCATCAAAGGTCTTCCTCTCCAGTGCCGTCCCTCCACTCTGCCAAACATGATGTCCCTCTCCAAGGACCAGTCCCTCCTTGCAACATGCCCAGAGTATGGCAGACGAAGCTTCAGAATCCTTGACTCCAAGAAGCACTCCAGCTTTACCCTCACCAGGACAAACCTATTTTTTCTCCTAGCAGTCCATGGTATAGTCAACACTATTCTCCAGCACCAAACAAAGGCATCAATTCTCTTTCTGTCATCCCTATTCACTGTCCAACTCTCTGCCGCATAGCACGTAATTGTGAAGATTATAGCCCGGATCAGGTGCACCTTAGTCTCCAGCCTGACATCGTTGCTCTTCCGTACTCTTGAGAGGTCCCTCACAGCTGACTTTCCCAGTGCAATTCGTCTCCTGATTTCCTGGCTGCTGTTACCAAAGAGTGTTGACTGTGGAGCCAAGTAAACTAAAACTGTTAACTATCTCAATCTCTTCACCATCCATACTGATGCTGCCAATTGGCCCAGTGGTAAGAATCTTTGTTTTCTTGATGTTGAGCTTCAATCCATAAAGGAGGCTGCAATTCTTGACCTTCTGTAGCAAGCGCTTCAGGTCCTCCTCAGTTTCAGCTAGCAGGGTTGTGTCACCTGCATAACGTAGGTTGTTGATGATTCTTCAACCAATCCTGATGCCACATTCCTCCTCGTACAGCCCAGTGTCTCAGATGATCTGTTCTGCATACATATTGAAAGGTATGGGGACAGAATACATCCTTGACGAATCCCCTTCTTGATTTTTGAATCATGTAGTGTCTCCTTGCTCAGTTCTGACGAATGCTTCTTGGTTCAAGTATAGGTTTCGCATTAGCACAATCAAATGTTCTGGGATTCCCATTCTTCTCAGAGTCAGCCATAGCTTTTTGTGATCCACACAGTCAAAAGCCTTTGCATAGTCAATGAAGCACAGATATACATTCTTCTGTTATTCTTTGCTTTCTGCCAAGATCCATCTAACATTAGCTATAATATCCCTAGTACCATGACCTGTTCTAAATCCAGCCTGCACATCTGGCAGTTCTGTGTTGACATATTGCTCCAAACATTTTTGGATAATTTTCAGCAGAATCTTGCTTGCATGTGATATTAATGATATTATTCGATAATTCCCGCACTCTGTTGGGTCACCTTTCTTTGAAATGGGAACAAACATCAATCTTTTACAGTCAGTCGGCCAGCTGGCTCTCCTCCAGGTTTCTTGGCACAACTTAGTCATAGACTTAATATAGACTGATGGAAATGAGAATTATAAGGAGGAAATGGGAAGAGTGTGATAATTGTGGGCTTTATCTTTAATGTCAGAAAAGAAAATGTAAGTGGATAGTTGAAGGTAAAATCAGTTTTGCTTGGTAAGCTTTCACTCCAATCACTAACTGAATGGGGGGGGGGGGCGATGTTTATTGAGCACTAGTTGGGTACCTGACACTATGCACATCTGTTGAGAGTGTAGGGAATAGGGAGTAGATTACTACCCTCCACACCCATTGCTGTTGAGTGATCCCTACTCCTAGCGACCTTGTAGGACAGAGTAGAGCTTTCCCAGAGGGTTTGCTAGGCTGTAAATCTTTACAGAAGCAGACAGTCACGTGTCTCTCCTATGGAGCCACTGGTGTGTCTGAACCACTGACCTCTGATTAACAGCTGAGTAATTAACCATCAGGGCTCCTTATAGCTGATGTTAAGGGGGATCCGTTAGCTATGAATGTACCATGTCCTTAAGTCGAGGTGGACCTGGTAGGGCACTTTAAGAAAAGTTCATGCGAATGACTAGTTGATGGAAGATGTTTTAGGAGGGAAAACCAGTAACCACTCCAATTACTAAAAGTCAAAAAGGTAGTTTATTCCAGCTGTAGAAAAAGGAAAAAGATAGGTAAGTAAGGAGTGGGGGGGGGGGCAGCAGGCCAGCTAACCCCTAAACTCCTGAAGGTTACACCTTCAGAAGGAATTATGCAGGTGATGGAAGGTCCATTTACATCATAATGATAAAGAAAAGGGTTACTCAGACATATGGTTTCCTAGATAAGAAACCTTTTGATATGGGTTACAACCTCACCTTATCAGAGAACAGAACATTCTGGGTATTTTCATAACACAGAACTGGATAAAGACATGCAGACCACTAACTTTGTTTTCAGGGACTACTTTGCTGTTAAGATGTTAATGCTATTTGTGCATAATGAAGGAACTTTGCCAGCAAGGTGGATGAAACTCCTCCTCCAGTCCTCCAATCGACAGCATGGGGGTTTCTGTGAATTGGTTATTGGCCATAGGATTACAGAATCAGATCAATACTCAACAGAGATTTCTGCTGGGCGGCATGCATGGTATTTTAGCACTTAAGCAAAGACCACTTGACTGCAAGGGATGTTCAGGAAGGCACAGTCCTAAGGGGTAGCATTCCCTGTCAAGGGCCTTATGGTCAGAAGTCAGCCATACAGAGGGGCGAGTTTTCCAAGAAGGTCTGGAATGAGCTCACTGGTATGTCTGAGGAGGAAGACGACTGTCATGTGGCTGAAGCAGAGCGAGCAGGAGGAGTGCTTGGGGAGGATCTCAGGGGGTGAGGAGCAGCCAGGTCACGTGGGACCCTGAGGTCTGCAGGAGGATCTGGATCTCGCCAATAATCAGGTTAACCACAGAACCACCCCTTTTAGAGGCAAGAGCATAACTCGTGCTCACCTGTGGACAACATGGGCCTCTCAGTTCATGTCCTGTGTGCAAGACGACCCTGGAGAGAAATCCAAGTAAATAAGAACATAATAGAAAAGTTACTCTCTAGAGTGAGCGGGTAGCATTTCCAATGGCAACCCACACATCTTGCCCAGGGAGCAGCTTCTGTTCAGGTAAAAATGATGGGGAACTTCTGACTTGAACCACAGGACTCTCCTGATCTTGCCATTGGACTTCCTTTTGGAAAGGACCCTGCTCTTCTTTTACATTTGCCTGCTCACTGGCACGTGGCTCTGCCCATATTCAGGATGTTCTCGGAAGGGTTTCATTTTGGCACTTATTTTTAAAAATTATTCCGGAAGAAATAAAAGTGTTTGGGGATTTATATTTACTAGATTTCTGCACTAACTCCCTGGTGGTACACTCTCTGCTACTAAACCAAAAGGTTGGAGGATTTACATGTACCCAGAGAGGCCCCGAAACGGCCTGGCAGTCTCCTTCCAAAAAGTCAGCCACTGAAAGCCCTGTGATCGACAAGAGGGGGTATCCAGAGTCAGTCAATTCTGTGACAAGTAGTAAAGCGGTTAAATGATTACGTAAGAACCAAACCCAATCCAGTGTTTGTTGAGTCTCTTCCAACTCATAGCAATTCTGCACTGGTGGTTTTGAACTGCCAGCCATTTGATTAGAAGCTTGAGACTGTGCCACCAGGTTCTTTATACTGAGTCCAGTTTCATCTCCGGGAGCTCTGGTGGCCTAGTGGTTAAGAGAGTTGCACTGCAATCTCAAAGGCATTCGGTTCAAATCCACTAGGTGCTCCATGGGAGGAGGATGGGCAATGGCAATCTCCTCCCATGCAACTTACTGCCTCTGAAAGAAACCCTGCTAGAGCGTCAGTTATGAGTCAGTTCTGATTTGACAGCAAATAACAACAATAATTCTATTTCCAGGTTTTAGCAAAAAGACCTACAGAGATCATGGGGCCTGCCTGGATGACTTTTGTCCTTAGATGCGATTTTAAAGATTGGTTTTCCCTCCCTCTGTCTTACTAGAGTTCATCCACTCTTGCTGCTCATTTATCATCTGGGGTTGATGTCTTTTCTCTCTCTCCCTCCCTCTCTGCCTTCAGACAGGGAGGCTCTGGAAGTGATTAGGCTGTTGTAAATCAGCTTTTGTGATGTGGGTGTCAGAGATAAGCAGCAGGGAAAGCATTTGGAGGAGGCAATTCCTCTTGCCCTGAAAATTATCCCAGTAATGAAATTTTAAACATTACTGGAGAGAGTATGTCTGGCAAAATAGTTTCTCCGAAGGCATATCCATTGTTTAGATGTGACTCCTTAATGGGTTTTATGTTATTTTTAGAATGTATTATTCAGGTATAACTTCCATAGAGCAAAGCACACAAATCCTAAAAGTACTCCTCAGTGAACTTTCTATGTAGGTCCCTATGTGGCACAAATGTTTTGTATTGAATTCCTTTCCTAAGGAAAAGTGTGGATAGATAATGAACACTGCATTGGAACAGATGAGGGAAGAACTATATGAAAGGGACGTATGATGAGGAATTGTATGTTTAACAACAATCTGGAACAAAGCATGCCTTGCAGAGTAGACTAGGGGAGAGGAGGCAGGGAGAGAGGGATGGAGGAGAATGCAACAATGAGCAGATGAAAACCCAAACTTTCTGTAAACTTTGGTTAAAATTCTAATTAAAAAAAATGCAGCTGAACTAAAAGGTCGACAGCTATACCCACCAGCCTTTTGTCAGTAGCCTAGTGCTTAATGGCTGCGTCACCAGGGCATGGGCTCCACAGCCACATTATCTATCTATCTATGTGTATATGTAGTACTGAGCTTCTGCCAGTGATTCTAAATGTTTTCCCAGAGTGCTCAATAGTACTGCTCTGCTTTGGTGAGTGGGGAAAAGCCATAGGTTGCCAGGGACCTTGCAGAGGTGTGTTGTTTGCAACCAGAAATGGCAAAATTGCTAATCCTTTTAACATGTAAGGAGTAGGCATTCAGACTTTGCTGCTATGTAAGAGTGCTGCTTTAAAATCCAAGTTACTAGAAAAAAATCAACACCTCCGTTACTTTCAGAATGGTTCATCTCCGATACCAGGAGCCCATTTCCCTGTTTTGGGCAATTTAGGCCTACTGCCAGAGATGCTGCTGTATTTTTAAAAAATGCCTCCCCAGGAGAAGGCAGGAATGCCCGAGGCCCCCATTCTCATCTCTGGGATGCTGGGGACCCATTTAGAACCCTGAGGCAGTGGTTCACTTGGCAACTTGAGAACTAAATAACCCTCTAAGAGGCCTGAATTAGTTCTAGAGAATCAGTTAGAGACCAAGTCATTGATGATAAGCAGGTACCAACTGCTTGGGGACAGCAGCCAGCAGGAGCCTGAAGAGACGTGAAAGGGTCCAGGATCCCCCACCAGTGGTTAGTTTCTTGTTCTGTGTTGGTTTGTGTAATGCTGCAAGCTGTCTACTGGTGTTTCAAATACCAGGGGGACAGCTTTCAGCAGAACTTCCAAACTAAGACTAGGAAGACATGGGGTGCTCCAGAAATCAGTCATTAAAAATCCTTGGGTCACAACAGAATATTGTTGGATCAAATAAGCCCCATAGGTGGAAGGTACTCAAGTACATAGAGGTCACAAGTGATTCAAGTGGACTAACACTGAAGAGGACCCAGGGACAGGCAATGTTTTGCTGTGTCTTTTGGGGACCACTAGGAGTTGAGAGAATATCTGATGGCAGCTAATGAGAAGACTCTAAGCTCAGGATTGCCAGCCATTCCTTACGCCTGATCTGGCCTTATAAAGTTGTCCAGCGTGGCAGATGAATCACTCTGTGAAGTCTAATTCTAGTAAGAGCAAACAGGCATTCTGTATTGAATGGAATTCTTGGTGACTTCATGAGCCACTGAAGGAATCTGAAAATATAAAACACCTCTCCCTTAATCTGATTGTACTTTTGGCAAGGGTCCCGTCTAGGTGGACACTGTCCTTCAGTGTCCTTGAGAGCCCTGGTGTTCCCAGTACAGCCCACCCACCCCCAGAGCACCTTTTGCAGCCAGCCTGTGGCTGAGTGCAGCCACACTGGATAGATGATGTTGGTGTTGACAGGGACTGCCAGCGAGGCCCATTTGTGCTGACTCTGTGATCCTCTCCTCTCTCCCGCAGGCCTCTCCGCTGACGGTGGCGCCAAACGCCAGGAGCACCTGTCCCGATTCTCCATGCCTGACCTCAGCAAAGACTCCGGCATGAACGTCTCGGAGAAGCTGAGCAACATGGGCACCCTTAACTCCTCCATGCAGTTCCGGAGCGCGGAGTCAGTGCGCAGCCTGCTGTCGGCGCAGCAGTACCAGGAGATGGAGGGCAACCTCCACCAGCTCGGCAGCCCCCTCGGCTACCGGGACCTGCAGGCCCACGGCAGGATGCACCAGAGCTTCGATTTCGAAGGCCTGGCGGGCGGCAAGCTGGCCGGGCCCGAGGGCGCCAGGGCGCAGCCCATGAGCGAGCGCACGCGCAGGAGAGCCACCTCTCGCGACGAGGGGCGCCGCTTCAGGCCCCACCGCTCCCGGCGCTCACGGCGCTCGCGCTCGGACAATGCCCTGCACCTGGCCAGCGAGCGCGAGGCCCTCTCTCGATTGAAAGAGAGGCCGCCTCTGAGAGCCAGGGAGGACTATGACCAGTTCGTGCGCCAGCGGAGCTTCCAGGAGAGCCTGGGCCAGGGGTCCCGGAGGGACCTGTACGGCCAGTGCCCGAGGACTGTGTCGGAGCTGGCCCTGCAGAACGCCTTTGGGGAGCGGTGGGGACCCTACTTCGCTGAGTACGACTGGTGTTCCACCTGCTCTTCCTCCTCGGAGTCCGACAACGAGGGCTACTTCCTAGGGGAACCGATCCCGCAGCCTGCGCGCCTGCGCTACGTGACCAGCGACGAGCTGCTGCACAAATACAGCAACTACGGCCTCCCCAAGTCCTCCACGATAGGAGGCCGGGGACAGCTGCACAGCCGGAAGAGACAGAAGAGCAAGAACTGCATCATCTCCTAATAGCACTGGTGTGGGGGCGTGAGGGGCGTGGGGAGCTCAGAATGTAAACCCGGAAACTTGCACTGTTTGCAATGTCCAATGCTGGGGGTTGGGGGGGGGTAACGCGAGGAAGAGGTGAGGTTACACATTGCCGGTTACAGATCATGGTTCTAGGCATGTTGAATATTATTTGCACATTTCACTTTGGAAAAAACACTTTAGACTCTCTCGGGCCGGGGCCACCGCCCGCAGGTTCTGTGCAGAGTGGCCATTGCGAGATGGCCTGTTGTTTTCTGTCCACTTGGATTCTTCGGTTCTCTCACTTTTAGGAGCCCTCTCCTTTTTTTTTTTTCTTCTTCTTTCCATTAAATAATTTGTTTATTAGCCAGGACCCGAGACTAAGTTATTTACATGTTCATTGTAAATGCAATGTAAATGAGAGTTCTGATAAAATATTTTTGTATTTTGTAATATCAAAGGAATTTCTATATCGTAGGACTCTGTGGGGACTTGCATGCACGTTTGGCCTTGTCTTCGAGTAGTAGTCAAAGGTGGGCCAGAACCACCTGGGGTTATTGGTTTTTGGGGGTTTGTTTTTTTTTTTTCCTATACAAATTTGTTACACGTCAGTTAGGCCTTTTTCAAAGGAGCATATTCAATTTGGCATTTTGTGGCTAGGGGGAAAATGAACTCCTACACCCAAAGCTTTTTCTGTTTCTCTCCTCATAAGGAGCTATCCTTAGACTGCTCCACCCTCAGTAAGATTTCCTCTCTACAGAGTAATAGTCATCTTCGTCTCTGGTTTTCCATGCCAACGTACCTTTTGCCAAGTAGAGAAATTAACCAGTGTCAGTCAAGTTCCGTGAGAAATGCCATCCCTGCCGGGGACATTGAAGTTTCTTACTGTTGATCTATCCCTTGGGGAAATTACAGTGACTGTGAGTGGTGCTGTTGTGTGATGTCAGCATGACATTGTTTTGAATGTGGCATTATTTTCTGGTGCTCATGTTTCCTGGATTGTATTATCTGCTTTCCTTTTACAAGGCAGACAGAACCACTGCCTTAGCCTGGCAACCAGTTGTCCTCAAAGCAAATGAACTTAAGCATTTGGAGCTGAAAGGCAGGAAGGTCCTGAGGGGAGGGGTCTCTCAGAGCAACAGTGTTTTCCAGATTGCATGTCATGGATGGGAAAGGAAGGTGCCGTGCAATTTTGAACTGAAAGGAGTCAAGGGGCAGAGCTAAGGGGAATAAGAAGGAAGGTCAAAGTCAAGAACTTTTAGGAATGAGATAGAGGAGTAGTGGCAGCCACCTCGATGAGCCCCCTCCCCCGCCCTAGCCAGTGCCAGTAGAAAGAATCCCATTTGAAAGACTCTGGGTTCTCGGCAAGGTAGAAATCTCAGAAGATTTCAAGGTCATGACTTTGAAAAACTGGCTATGTTCAGGGGAGGATTTATATTTGGAAGTTGAAGACTGTTGATCAGACAGCAAATGGGCTCAAAAGTGAGTTTGCTTAAAGAAGACACTTAACGGTTGTGCTGTTTATAGTAAAATAACACTTCCTACCTTGCTTCCATTTCCGGTGAAGCACTTGTTTTTTCTCTCCCATCCTCCTCTCCCCTTAATTCCTGTGGCAGGTGAAGTAATCTATAAGGACCCACTTTTAGTGAGATGTTCCGTCTGTGTAGTGCACGGTTTATCTCAGTGGCCATCTGCCATGGTGAGGTGAGCGTGACCTCTTTCAGTATAGTAGTTATCATATTCTAGTATTTTCTTATGGAGAGAATGTGAAAAGTGACTTTTCAGACACCATCCCAAGTGGGTCTGGGGAAAGGAAGGCTGTAAAAGACATGAAAATGGCACTCTATTCAGGATGTATTAAAAATAATTTGCTTTTCAGGTATTAATATGACATTTGTCATTGCCATTGATTTTTTTTTAAATAAAAGCAGTGCAAATGTCAGTTGTGGCTGTTTTCCGCATGCTATCTTCATATCTAAATGCTTCATTAATTTTCCGAGCCTCCGGAGAATTAACTATTATGTTTGTATAGTAAGTTTGTAAACTGCTTGGCAGACCGATTAAGAACTAACATGTAACGCCCACTTCTAAAGTGGCAGGTTTCTGGTAGAAGTCGAGCAAACCCAATTTGAAGTTTTGGGATTGATGAAAATAAAAGGGCATTTTTGAGAAAAGAAACAAAAGGAAAAAGATTATAAAAAAAACAAAACACAAAACAAGTGGATTGCTTGGCAAACAGCTGGAAATATGTCTGTCCTCTGTGGCCCCAAATCCAATGAAAAATTCTCCTGGTAAAAGTGACTTTCCACGTCTGTGCTTTTCAGAGTACCTCTTCCATATCCCAAATGAGGCTTCAGCCACTCTCAGTAGAGAGAAGCAAGTGGTCTGGAAACTGCCACATAGCCAGTACCCTAAGGGACCAAGAACAATTTCCTGTCTAGCTGTCCAGGTTGAATCCAGGGGACCAAAATGGTCAGAACTTGAGATTCAGCCTTCCAGATGAAATGATTTGCAAGCAAGATTCCCTCCATCTTCACGGCCTTTGCAGATTTCTCCCCACCCACCCCACCCCAGCCAGGCACTTCAGAACACAGGTAGAGGAAAGCTGCTAGAGGCTCCTGGTTGCTGGTGGCCTCAGTCAGCTGCCACGCTGAGGCAACTGTGCGTGTGTCAGAGAACTGTGAGATTTTCAGTGGTTGAATTGTCAGCAACAGATTGTCAGGCCTTTCTTCCAGTGCACTTCTGAATGGGTTTGAACCATCAACCTTTGGATTAATAGTACAGTATAAAACATATGTGCCACCTAGGGATTACTTTTTTTTTTTTTCCTGTATCCAAAGTTCAGGGTCAGGGGAGGGGTGTTGCTAATCATCTTTTGTTGACTCCTCTCAACATTCCTCTTTTCTCCTTCCTTTCCACCCCCAGCTGAGGAAACGTCCCCTCTGGGGCTCTGATATGAGCTCTGGAGGAACTCTTAGGGTGAGGATTCCTCCTTCCTTAAGATCTCATGCACCATAACAAAGTTACTTTCCCCCCCCCTCTTGTAACAGCTTTCTGCTGTGTGGGTGTTCCTAATCATTTTTCACTTCACATAAGACATCCCCCAAAAATAAAAATTTCTGCCTCAGAGACCCTATCGCAGAGAATAAAAGTGCCCTGTAGGGTTTCCTAACTCTTTATCTAATCAGATCACCATGCCTCCTTCCTGAGGGGCAGTGATGAGTCCTCTTTTTCATTTCCAGCAGAGCACTTAACCACTGCATCACCTGCACTTTCAAGTAGGATTCCCACCCCTGCCCCTTCCATAACAATCATTGCCATCAAGTTGATCTTGGCAATTCTTCAACAAGCCAGGAGCAATTGATCAGTCACAGAGCAAACTAATTCCTATTTCTCTAGGCTCTCTCGCCATTGACCAGAAACAGTATCCGGACACTTTAGGAAGTATGATTCACTGTGGGTGCAAAGGAAGGTGCTATCTTTAGACCAGATGAAGACAAGACTCTTTGGCCTCCTTTCCCCAGCTTATGTTCTTTGTCCCTTCTTCTAGACAGCCTAGCGTACATCCTTTTACAGAGGTCAAATAACAGTTCCTATTCTCGCCTTCTAACAAGAAATCACTAAATTCCAAGGAGAAGTGCCAGACCTATGCTTCTGCCTAACAGAAGCCAGGTGTAAATGCCCAAGAAGGAAGATTCATTAATGACAAAAAAAATGTGAAATTGAACCAGTTACCTGAATAAGTCACGCTAGAAGGATTTCTATGAGCAACTGCTCAGCACCTTCTGGGGCTTTCAAGGGACTTGAAATGGGCCCTGTGTTCATCATTTCATAGGCAGAACTCACCAGGCGGGCCCACTCTGCTGGTGTTTGAGGGCACGTTCAGAGTGCTGCCTTTTGAGGTTCTTTTAAGTGCAAGAGAACAGGATGAGAACGGAGCTCTGTCCCTCTGCAGCCTCAACACATAGCAGCACTTGATTGGTCATTTGGAAGCAGCCATCAAGGTCAAGAACAAGAGAGGGTTGGATTCCTTTCCCATGTTCTCCTAGAGGCCCAGTCAACACAAGACTCCCATAAAACCTGACTCACGGCTAGGAGCCGTATTATTTCATAAGCTCTCTTCCTGCTGACAAAACTAGCTTTCCCCAGAGGGAATGAAAAGGAGAAGGGGAAAGTCGTGCAGTGTTAGGAAAAGAATTCTCTGATTAGATACCACAGATTCTTAAAATGAAGGGGAAAATGTCTTGTCCTAGCCCGAGAATTGCCTGATCCATCCCTTGACCCTACTGGATGTTGGGCCATCCCTGTTTTCAATAGTTTGTTGACCAAGCTTTTCAAGATATTTTACAACGAACCGTTCACCAGTACAGTCTTCTCACAACTCTCTAGTTTATTTCATATTTTCCTGAAGAGCATTTAGATTTGCTCATGAATCTGGTAACATTTAAGGCATATGTGTCTGCCATCTTTTTGGCAAATTTTGACCTCTGCCATGTTCCTCTCTCCTGAGCACATCTTTCCCTTCACAGGGTTGCTTGACCATCTCCCTGCTTTCATTTCATCCACAAGACCTCAGAGGGCCCAGGAAGTGGTACAGGCCAGAGTCAATGTTGTGTATCGAGAGTCAGGCTTGTCTGATAGGAAGGTCTGCCACCGGCCTTGGGGTGGGCTCTGCCAGAGACTGCTGTCAACATTTTGCTTGAGATCTGTGCCCTGTACAATGGATATGATGTTTTACTGGTGTCTGTAATACATTTGTAAACTTCCAATAAAATTTGAATAAAAGAAATGATGCCATTCTTCTCGGCTGGCCCTTTCTTCCCAGGCTTTCAGGATGGCCTTTGCTTCTGAACTTCTCAGCAGAGAAGAGGGAGACAGCTCACGTCAGCAAATAAGGATCATGGTGACAGGTAAATCTGATCATTCTTCATGTTTCTCTGCCTCACAGTTACATTTTGGATCCAATAATTCTTTGTCACAAGGGGCTTCATAGAACGTTTAGCATTATCTCTGGCCCTTCCACTACATGTCATTAATGTGTGCCCACACACATGCACACACACAAATGTGTGATTGTCAGTCGTGACATTATCAATGTCCCCTGGCGGGGGGGGTGGGGGGGGAAATCTCTCCCTGTTTGAGAACTCCTGTTTAAAATGCATCTTTTTAGAATCTCTCTTCCCTGAGGATTTTTTAAAGTGACTCCTACCCAGCCACAGTTAACTTTCAGTTATTAGCAGAAACTGAAACTGGCGGATGTCCCCAAAATACTTGTATTTGCTTTAAAACAAATAATAAGTGGCTTGCCTGGAGAGTTACATCCGTGGCTGTGTTCTGGTGAGGAGAAGAGTCTTAGTACTTACTGTCTGGGAGCAGGACCAAGGCAGCATGTGAATTCCTTTTTCTCCCATCTGGTTCACCACACGTAGGAGTGGCTGGATGCTGCAGCGTCCAGTCATTCATTCAACACATCCAGGTAGAGGGTCTGCACTGTGTCAGGCACTGTGATGGGTGTTCGGAACACAGCAATGTGCAAAATAAAATCCCGGCCCTGATGGAGCTGACAAGCTTTACCTTGAAAAGGATGATCTTAATCTTTAAACACTATTATCCATTGGGAAAGACATTGGACACACCAGCTAGTCTCCCCTACCCTAACGATGAGGGAGTTGCAGGCAACAAGATCGACTGCATTCTAAGCCATCCTGCAAGTCTTTGGATGACAACTTCTGCAATATGTTGAAAGTGGTGACTACCATGTTTCCTGCTCGCAGACCCTGGTGAGGTGTTGTCTTCCTCAGCCAAAATGATGATGGAATGGCTTTTCACCAGCAACCTCCAAGTGGTCAGCATAACACGTTTTATGAACTGGACCAACCAGAGCTCTCCTCTCAAGAATCTAGGAAATTGTGAGAGGAGGCAGATGGCAGTGGGCACTAAAGTGAAGAGGATGTGTGGGGGTGAGAGGCCGTAGGTGGGATCAGTGAGGTGAAAGGTGAGGAGCAGAAGTAGAAGCCCAGGGTGAGAGCAGCTCCAAGAATTATGCCAGTCACCCTGGAGCACGTGATCAGAATTGACCCAGCGATACAAAGGGGAGCCAGGGAGGAGGTGGCCCCCAGGACAGCCTCGCTTCCTGACAGATCCCTCTTCCTGCCCCCACAAGTCTCAGCAACCCTGAGGGGACTGTTCCAGGATAACTAAGATGTCATCCTTCACACTCCTTCATGGGCGTGTGGATTCTACAATGCACACTTACACAAACGCCCGCTTGGACTCGCGTTGTCCCACAAACCTAATCACAATATGTTGCAATCGAGTTAATTCAACTCCTAGTATTCCCAAGTCTCAAATCTCAGTTTTGTAATCTTGGGTAATTTCCCTATCCTCCATCAAAGGGAATAACAGTGGAAGAATCATGTTGGCTTGTGTGGACTTACTGGAGTGGCGCATGTAAAGCCCCAAATCCCGTGTCTGCCACGGTGGGAGCTCAGACACAGAGCAGCCACCGCCACCGCTCTTATTACTGTGTTGAAGCCAGTGCTGGAGAGCTCGGGTGGGATGGTCTCAGGAGTTGTGCTGAGAATCCAAAGGTGTACCTCTCTAGTGGTTCGAATCTACCCTCCAGAGGAAGACAGTTTACAGCTGGTGGAGGATCAGCTATCAGTCACTCCAACTGCACAACAATGAGTTTGAGGCTCTTCTGTTCTTGTTGCCATTACTATCATACTGATAGAGAGAAGAGGTGGTAGGGCTGGTGCGCCTTGGTTTCCAGGCTAAGAATGATTGTTTTAACGTAGCATTAGCACATTTAGACACATCTGCCCGCAAGAGCGCCAATCCATGTTAGCTTTGAGTGAATTCCAGCTCGTGATGGCTTCAGGTGCTCCCTAGCAGAACCACTCACAGAGTTTCTTCCCTGACATCTTTATAGAAGCAGATGGTCTGTTGGTCTGGTGGTGTTGGGTAGATTTGAACCAGCCACCCTTCAGTCAGTCCAGCACAGTGAATTTACCCAACCAGGAGTCCTCTGGACATTCCAAGAAGACAAATGTATTATGTATGCAATTATATATGGGGAGCTCTGGCTGGTGGCCTTACGGTAAGAAGTTGCGCTGCAATCCTGAAGGCCTGTGGTTCGAATCTATCAGCTGCTCCACAGGAGAAGGATAGGCAGTCTCCTCCTGTGTGAGTAACAGCCTCTGAAAAGCCACTGGAGGATCAGCTTTGGGTTAGCTCCAACTTGATGGTACGCAACAACAACAACAACAACTTGTATGAAAAATACCTACAGAGCTTGTGAAGAAAAGTAAATGTCCAACTTCCAGTCCTACACCAGATGTTCTGGTTCAGTTGATTTTGGGGTAAAACCTCAGAATGTGTTAATTCAAGTGGTTTAGGATCTTAGTTTTAAAAATTCTGCTTTTGGATTTTGTTTGTTTTCCCCAAATCTAGGGAAGGTATGTCTTCAGCCCCACCTGCTTGCCCAGTGTCCAATAACAAGACCCTGCATCTGGAGGGAGAGACCTGAGCCCACAGTCAGAGTGCAGATTTGGAGTCTCTGAGGAACTGTCGGGTTCCCCCTCCGCCCCCAGGAGCAACAATCTTCAAAGCAATGCTGTTTGATTGCCTTTAACTTTCTGATAGATACACTACAGCTGCATTGAAGAAAAGGGAGTTTATTATGAAATGAAGTCTAACAATTTATGTTTGGATTTAGAACTTGCTGATCTTGGCACTTGACCAATGCCTTTCATGCACGTCAAGGAGCGATTTACTGTTCAGAGCCCCAGCCTCTTCTACAGACACTGAATTTGTCAGCCTCCAGCAGGAGCCAGGAAGCTGTATTTTTCATAGGTATCCAAGTGTCCAAGACTACCCTTTGGGAAAACCACCCTGAGCCTCTTTATCCCAGGACATCTTTCTTCGTGGAGAGACCTTGTCAGGGAAGGCCATGCCAAAGCACTACAGTATGCACTAGTCAGCACCCCAGACACTCACCTGCCGTGTGTGTGAGCGCGACCTGTCCGTCAGACTGTCACACCGATGAGGACTTGTGTGTGGCTGTGATGCTAGAAGCTATGTCACCAATATTTCAAATGAACAGGCTCCAGCAGAGCTCAGGCTAAGATAAGAGGGGAAGAAAGGCCTGGCAATCTCCTGAAAATTAGCTGATGAAGACTACATGGATCACAACAGACGGTTGTCCAGCTGTGGAGAAGAAAAGCCGCTTAGCTGGACAACAATGAGTTGTAGACAATCCTACACAACAAGGGAGTCAGATGGACCAATGATCTCAAAGCGAGCATAGAATCAGCAGCATTTTACTCTGTTTTGTACAAGGTCAGTGAATGAGAGCCAAGTCCACAACTACAGCAGTGTGCAAAGTACACACTGATTGACTGGCCTGGAAGGAGGAACATCAACCCCTTTGGGAAACCCAGCTTGGCATCACTCTCACCACAGCTGTTGTTTGTTTGCGAGAGGTCAAGACTTCAAGAAAGAAATCCCTTACTTAACCACCCACGTGTCATCTCAAGTTGTACAGCAGCACATTCCATGGAAGGTAACGCAGAAATTCAGTTCTTTATTCCGTATTGTGTGACTCGAGAGCTATCTCTCTACAAAGGCAGAGTTAATAATATCATATACATTTCCCTTCATTTTTAGAATAATATTCCAGCAAATAAAAACTTAACTCTCAACTATTTGGATGATGTCATTTCCAAAGGCTACCCTGGGGCCTAGCAAGAATTCAGCAAAGTTTATCTGAACATACAAGGGAAATGATTATGTAGATTGTCCAGATATTGTTTAAGATGATACATTATTAGAATAAATATATATGAATAAATAATTTGTTATTGTATGGTATAGTCTGGTAAAATCAGAAAACTGTCCATAAAATAAACGATAATTACTTTTATAAAATAGATAGATAGATGATAGATAGATAGATAGATGATAGATAGATAGATAGATAGATAGATAGATAGATAGATAGATAGATATAAATAAATTCCAAGAAGGTGCGGTGGAGGGAATGTGTGTGTGTGTGTGTGTGTGTGTATCCAAAGCAAGAAACAGAACAAAGCTTAGAGGCAAATAGTCACGCTGTGAAATGACACTATCATATTCAGCAGGAGACAAGATAATTTAACTATCTTCTCAGCAAAAATACTAGCAGGTCCTTGTTCCTACAAGCAAGTTGATGGACTGTAAAAGTAGACCATCCAGGTTGATGGACCACTCTATGGCATCAGTACTTGCACAGTCACTGTCAAGTTGAAGCACTCAGAGCTGACCCTGCAGCAGGTTCTCCAGGCTGTAAACAGCGTAGAAGGAGAATGTCTTATCTTTTGTCTATCTTTCTTCCTTGAAGCTGCTAATGTATCCAAACCACCAGAGAGGTGCTTGGCAGCACAATTCCCTGTGAACTATGCCCCAGTGGCAAATACTGGCCTTGGAAGTACTAGCAAGTAAATCCAAAAACCATGAAGAATTTGAGCCAGAAGGAATAATTGTCTTGGACCAAGTCTTTGAGTTTTACATAATTGAAACTCCAAACTCCCTTGAGCAAATATTAACAATTTCTTTGAAATTTATGATGTAAATCAGATAACGTATTGTGCTGAACAAATAGGCTGCTTAAAGTGTTAAAGAGCAGAGATGTCACTCTGAGGACTAAGGTGTGCCTGACCTATACAGCATGGTATTTTCAATCACTTAATATGCTTGGAAAATATGGAAAATTAATGAAGAACGTTGAAGGCAAAACAATGTATTTTAATTATGGTGTGGGAGAAGAAGATTGAATATACCATGGATTGCCAAAAGCAAAGCAAGCAAAGAACAAAACTGTTTGGGAAATGTACATCTTGTAAATGTACATCTCATGTGCTTTAATCTGTTATCAGGAGGGACTTGGTTAAGTAGCGGGTCAACAAACAAGAGAAGGACTGTCAACAAGATGGACTGGCACAGTGGATGCAGTAAAGAGCTCACACACAGTGACATTCATGAGGATGAGGCCGCACTCTGCTCGTTTGTACAAGGGATCATGAGTCTGAACGAGCTCAACAGCACCCAGCAACAGGAGTCACACGTGAGGGCTCAGGGCAGCAGCTTCAGGGTCTCCGAGCCCGACAGGAGAAAACCATAAGCTCAGAGGATTCTTCCCCTCAATTGTTTTAATGCTGTATTTACTTTATAGCTTGTGCTCTTGAGATCCTACACCATTTCCACTGTGCCACGCATACAGTTGAGTGACAGGACGTTGTGTAATCTGTGCAGTCATTCTCACACACTTTTTCCAGGTTGTTCCTCTGCATTAACACAAAATCGGTGTCCCCCAAGTTCCCACTTGCTCCAGTTTGTTTAAACCTTGCTTTCTTTCTATTGTCTTCTCAATCTCTTCCTCGGTTGATCTGGTTTTTACAGAATTGGGTACTTTAGTTAAGGGGCTCTTCATGGCTCCCATTGCCATCTCCATTGACCTTTGTTATTGTTATGTGATGTTGTGTCAGAACTGACTCATCTCGTAGCTGAACCACCAGTAGGTTTTCAGAGGCAGTAAATCACATGGGAGAATTGCCTACCTTTCCTCACAGAGCAGCTGGGGGGTTCAAACCACCTGCTTTTGTATTGGCAGCACAACTCCTCACTCACGAGGCCCCCAGAGCCCCCCTACTGTCCTGATAGTCGCAAAAAAGACATTGTGAATGGCCTCACTTGGATCAGACCCAGTCAATTCAGGAGAAAAGGGGATGGCATGCAGGAGTGCTTGGTGTACTGGCACAGTGCTTGTTAGGAGAGAGAGAGAGAGAAATGTTCAGTCAAAGGAAATCACATGCAGTTTCTGTCCTGTTGTTAATAGCCATCAGTCAGCACCAACTCACGGTTACCCCCTGCAAGACACAATAAAGCTTTGCTCAGTCCAACACCATTTTCATGATCATCAGCTAAGTCCATTGTTTCATCCACTGTGTGTTCTGAGCACCTGCCATCGTAGGAGGCTTATATCTCCAGCACAATTTTGGTCAGTGTTGAGCTGTGATCCACAAGGTTTTCACTGGCCGATTTTAAAAAGTAGATCACCAGACCTTTACTCTTAGTCTTAATCCGGAAGCTCCACTGAAACCAGCCCACCACAGGTGACCCTGCTGGTATTTGAAATGCCAGTGGTCTGACTTACAATGTCACAATAACATACCAGGCACCGCAGTAGAATGAATTGCTAAATGGGTGGTGGATGTGTCGGGAAGACGCCCCATCGTGTGTCATCTATAAAAAGGATCCTAGTAACAACGTGGGAAGAAGAGCAGGGATATTATCTATCGGATGTATTTCTAAGTAATCGTTTATACTCTGCTTACTGAAGTGGAGCTGCAATCTCTGAAGACACTTCTTCAGCATCCCAGACCCTAGCACTCTGGTAGGCCCATCCAGGTGTTGCATGCAATGAAACACAATCCATGGGCCACAGAGTATTATTCAATATTTCAAATCTGAATCATCTTAAGAAAATGCTTAAGGAAGAGGTAAATTCTTAGTTCAGAGAGAACACTTAAAAATGATTTGTCCCCATTGTTTGCGCTCTCACTGTTGCAGATAACATTTCCCCCAAAATCCTGTTTCCTATTCTCAACTTCTGCCTAGAAGTACCCCCAATGCTGGGGGGCTTTTGCTGCAATCTCCCCTCACCCTACCCTGCTTCATGTTATGTAAACAATGGTTACAGTGTCATCTTTAATTTTGCATCTGCTTTACTCTATCAATATTCACACATTCTGTGTAGTTCCTGATGCCAAGGCCATTGTTTACTCTAAGGTCCAGGAACCAGAGAGGTTTTGCCTCCTGGTTCCATAGTCTATGGGAATTACACTCAACTGGTGGCCTGATGCCAGTTAAGAGGGAAGTTCTGGAAAAATGGCTGTGGCTGTTCTCCTGTTGTTGTTAGGGGCAGGCAAGTCGACTGTGAATCTTAACGACCCTTGCTCTACACTGCACCACCTTCTCATGCCGCAGTCCATGTGTCCATCCAGTCACCATGTGAGTCCATCTCGTTGGGGAGTTTCCTCTCTTTTACCGACCCTCTGCCTTTCCCAACATGATATGATACCTCTTTCCACGGACTGGCTTCTCCTGAAAATATGTCCAAAGTATGTGAGATGAAGTTTCACCATCTTTGCCCTCAGGAAGGACTCTGCTTGCACTTCCTCCAAAACAGATCTGTTTGTTGTGTGGATAGTCGGTGGGATATTCAATAGATCCCATTCACAAGGCCAGGACACACTGGTAGACCAGGTCTCCTTTCCGTCTTTTTTGCCGTCCTCTGACAAGCCGTAATTGCAGTGTGCCTAAATATACAAATGTCATGAGAACACAACCAAATTTATCTTTACGTTTCTCAGCAAGGTGAGAAATCTCTTTTGTACATGGGCCTTTGTACTTGCTGTTCCGTTCACTTAAAACGACTCAATGTGTACAATGGTGCAACCACTCTGGAAGGCAGTTTGGTGCTTCCCCAAAAAGCTAAACATAGACATTCCATATGACCCAGCTATTCCATTTCTTGGAATATACCCCAAGAAAATGAAAACTGAGGTGCAAATGGAAACTTGTACACCAATGTTCGTAGTAGCATTACTCACCATCACAAGAAAATGGAAACAGCCCAAATGTCCAACCACAAATGAATGGATTGAGAAGTTGTGGTACATTCACACAATGGAATACTATGCAGCACTCAATAGCAATCATTTTGTAAATTACTGCCTAACTTGAGAGGGACTGAAGAGCATTATGCTGAGTGAACTAACTCAGTCCCACAAGGACAAATACTGGGTGGAAATGTAGGGGTGAGGATGAGGAGATAGGGTGTTAATCATAGGGTTGCACAATTCGATGGGTGGGTGGGGTGAAGGAAATGGCAAGGATCTTTTGTGGAAAAACAATGTATTCAAACTTTATAAATAAATCAGAAGAAAATAAAAACCAAACAAAAAGAAAGACTCAATGGGGACTCAAAAAAATGGAGTAATAATAGACAAAGATCAATAGTAATTAATTGTGTAAAATACAAATCCAAACCACAGGTGGAAATACTTAAGGATACTTTGGGCAGTATATTAAATGATCCAGAAAGTATCAAGAGAAGATGGAAGGAATACACAGAGTCACTGTATCAGAAGGAATTGGCTGACACAGAAGAATTTCATGAAATGACATATGAGCAAGAGTCTATGGTGATGAAAGAGGAAGTTCAAATTGCTCTGAAGGAGTTGGCAAGAAACAAGGCTCCAGGAGTTGACGGCATACCAATTGACATATTTCAACAAACAGACACTGGCCTGGATGTGCTTACTAAATTGTGTGAAGAAATTTGGAGAACAGCCAGCTGACCCACTGACTGGA
Source organism: Elephantulus edwardii (assembly GCF_000299155.1). Classification (NCBI taxonomy): domain Eukaryota; kingdom Metazoa; phylum Chordata; class Mammalia; order Macroscelidea; family Macroscelididae; genus Elephantulus; species Elephantulus edwardii. The sequence continues at coordinate 4,298,169 of NW_006399882.1, read as the reverse complement.
AAAGATCGATATTTGTTCCCATTCCAAAGAAAGGTGACCTAACAGAGTGTGGGAATTATCGAACAATATCATTGATATCACATGCAAGCAAGATTCTGCTGAAAATTATCCAAAAACGTTTGGAACAATATGTCAACAGAGAACTGCCAGATGTGCAGGCTGGATTTAGAAGAGGTCGTGGTACTAGGGATATTATAGCTAATGTCAGATGGATCTTAGCAGAAAGCAAAGAATACCAGAAGAATGTCTATCTGTGCTTCATGGACTATGCAAAGGCTTTTGACTGTGTGGATCACAACAAGCTGTGGCTGACTCTGAGAAGAATGGGAATCCCAGAACATTTGATTGTGCTAATACAAAACTTATACTTGGACCAAGAGGCAGTTGTCAGAACAGAACAAGGAGACACTACATGGTTCAAAATCAAGAAGGGGGTTCTGTCTCCATACCTTTTCAATCTGTATGCAGAACAAATCATCTGAGACGCTGGGCTATACGACGAGGAATGTGGCATCAGGATTGGTGGAAGAATCATCAACAACCTGCATAATGCAGATGACACAACCCTGCTTGCTGAAACTGAGGAAGACCTGAGGTGCTTGCTGCAGAAGATCAAGGACTACAGCCTCCTATAGGGATTGAAGCTCAACGTCAAGAAAACAGATTCTAACCACTGGACCAATTGGCAGCATCAGCATGGATGGTGAAGAGATTGAGATAGTTAACAGTTTTAATTTACTTGCTTCCACAGTCAACACTCTTGGTAAGAGCAGCCAGGAAATCAGGAGATGAATTGCATTGGGAAAGTCAGCTGTGAGGGACCTCTCAAGAGTACTGAAGAGCAACGGTGTCAGGCTGGAGACTAAGGTGCGCCTGATCCGGGCTATAGTCTTCGCAATTACGTGCTATGCTATGCATCAGAGAGTTGGACAGTGAATAGGGTTGATAGAAAGAGGATTGATGCCTTTGAGCTGTGGTGCTGGAGAAGAGTGTTGAATATACCATGGACTGCTAGGAGAACAAACAGGTTTGTCCTGGAGAGGGTGAAGCCAGAATGTTCCCTGGAGTCAAGGATTCTGAAGCTTCGTCTGACATATCTTGGGCATGTTGCAAGGAGGGACTGGTCCTTGGAGAGGGACATCATGTTTAGCAGAGTGGAGGGGAAGCGAAGGAGAGGAAGACCTTCGGTGAGATGGATCGATTCTGTGACTGGAGCGGTGGGAATAAGTGCATTTGAGATGGCTAAGTTGGCTGACTGTGCAGTGGGTTTTCAGCCATCTTTCTCCTGAAGAACAGCTGGTGAATTGGAACCACTGCCTTTTGGGTTGGCATTGCAATTCCTTACCCACTATCAGTATCGTAAAAGGATGGAGCCTTAGTGGTGCTGTGATTAAGTGCTTGACTGATAACAAGAAGCCTGATAGCTGAAACACAGTGAGCAACTCCACAAAAGACCTGGGTTGGCTTTGAGCTGTGGTGTTGGAGAAGACTACTAAATTTACCATGGACAGCTAGAAGAACAAACAGGCTCATCCTAGAGAGTGTGAGGCCAGGCTGCTCTTTGGAGGCAAGGATTCTGAGGCTTCATCTGACATACTTTGGAATGTTACAAGGAAGGACCAGTCCTTGGAGAGTGATGTCATGCTTGGGAGGGTAGAGGGACAGCACAGGAGAGTAAGACTCTCAGTGAGATGGATTGATTCAGTGACTGGGGTAATGGGGTAAGTGTGTTGAAGACAGGGGGGTTGGCACAGTAAGGTTTAGGGTCGCAGGTGACTCGACAGCACATAACAACAACAACAACATATTGTTCGATGTGTATATGCCTTTGGGATTTCGTACGTATTATTTTCTTATTTTCAATTAAAAATATCTGTACATCTCATGATATGAATAAACAATATGTTTTAAAAAGGGATGGAGGTGAAGTTCTGATTGGCTAATGCATAAAGGTTAAAGCCAATATAAGCCTGTGGGGCCATTGTGTTCTCACCCAGTATGTCACTGCAAGTAAGAACAAATTAGAACACTTGAGTCACACAGTCCATAGCGAGTCGTACTACTAATTAAAAGTTTGCAAGTCTCTAGAGTCTCTAGCAGTTAGAATCCACGAGCAGTTCCTCAGGAGAAAGATGGGTAATCTATTGTGAAATACAGCCTCAGAAACTCAGTGGAGGTCACTGTAGGCCAAAATAGACTTGACAGCAGTGAGTTTGAACAGCAAAGCCACAGGAGAGAGGGGAGAGTCTGGGTTTGGCCTTTCCCACTGAAACACCCTAAAGAACCAGCCTGCCTTCTAAGATGAAGACTAATTTCCCCTGGTTAATTCTACAAGGCAAAATTTCACTCCCAGTGACTGTATCTTATATCATATTTGCATTGCTGAATTTCTCTAAAATTGGTTGGCATATTTTTAAAACTCCAGCTAGGCATAGAGTAGTTTCCAATTTGAGGAGTAATAGTGCCCTCGGACTCTGTAATGAAGCTACAAGCTTTTCAAGTGCTATCGACTATAAATACAGAAACAAGAGTCAAGAGTTCATGCCACTGAATTCTAATCAGACGATTTATAATATAATGAAAGAACTGTCACTAGGAAATGAAAGTATAAGAATAACCGAGCCCATACTGATCTGGAAATATTACTTAGGAATCAACTTATATTAGCAAATGGAATGCATTTTCATGCTGTAACATATTTCCTTCATGGGCCCAGTCTTAATTTCAGGGCACACTTAGCAGGTAATAAAAATTTGCCACTAAATTAGAAATAAATGAGATGCTATAACGCTTCATTTAGTAAAAGGCCCAATGGCAAAAGAAACACAAAGAAAGGAGTGTTTCTATCTAATAAAGCAAATGTTTTCTAGCATTGCAGATACAATCAGCTGAATATTTATTGTCACTTGGAGCTCAATGGTCATAGGTTTGCAAAGGCATACATTCAAAAAATGGATAATGCTACTGCTGCAAAGCTTTGAGAGATAAATTAATTTCCCCCCTACAGTCTTAAGGTGTTTCTCTTGTCCTTTAAACAGCAGTGGGAAACAGACCTAGATACCTGAGCATCTACAGTTTAAGAGGCCGTTTTCATGGCCCTAGAAAAGAAACAAGAAACGTATGGACATGCGCAAGGTGAGGAGGATGAGACGGTCTCACAGACTTTGTGAATGTTTACAGTAGGGACCAGTCCTTGGACGGAGGTCAGATTAATAAAGGGAGGATGGATTGACACAGTAACTGTCAATGGGCTCAGACATAGCAGATCGTGAGAGGGTTTCTGTTCTAATCTGTTGTTCATAGGATTGCTATGAGGTGTAGTGGATTTGATAGCACCTAACAAAAACAATAGCAAGTCACACAGAATGCTCTAGAATTAAAGGAAGAAGGACCTAACTAACTATATAAGCTCCAGTGCTCTCTATGTGTATATATATTCATATTCTCTAGGGCTAAAATTTGTGGGAACCCTGGTGGCTAGAAGCTATGCTGCAATCCTGAAGGCACACAGTTCGAGGCCACCAGCTGCTCTGTGGAAGAAGAATGGGTGATCTTCTTCCATGCAATTAGTTGCCTTTGCAAACAAGCTATAGGGTCAGCTGTGGGTCCGTTCCAACTCTAAGACAAACAACAACAGAGATAAAATAAGGAGGAATTCTATCAACAGAGTTCCCTGGTGGCCGACTGATAAGACTCTGCTGCAATCCTAAAGGCACACTGTTCAAATCCACAAGCTGCTCCACGGGAGATGACAGGACAATCACATACCATGTGATTACTGACTCCCAAAAGCTTCTGGAGGGTCAGCTTTGGGTCGGTTCCAACTCTATAGCACACAATAATAACAAAATAAGCAAGAACTAACAAACCATACATATATATATATACAATTTCTAAATTAGTCTCAAATAAAGATCTCAAGAAATAACTAGGCCTGCTTAGATTAAAAATCTTTTAGCTAAATCTCATCAACTCTCTCAAGATGGTTTCTCAATACTGCATAAAGACTGATTCAGTGGGAGATTTCTGTAAATAATGGATGTACTTGAGACGTTTCATGTTCACCAAATGCTCTTGTGTTCCCTTTCTTGCTCCTACACATCCTCACAGAGGGGTGAGGTCATGTCACTAGTGCTGGCGAAGAACTGTGAGGAAAGTGAAGGTTGTTTTCAGACTGAGGCAGTGGCCACCTGTTAGGCATTTGCCTACAGTCTTTCATCCCTCACCATGGTAGCCTGGAAGCCAAGGGTTGAGATGCTGTGTCATTGGATAGAAGCTGACCAGATCGTTGAGCCACTATGTGGCAAGAACTACACATAACAAGCTTTGCTCAGACAAGAATTATACCTTCCATGTATTTTTTCAGTTTTTTTATATTACTCTGATTTCTTTACAAAGTTTGAATACATTTTTCACAAAAGATCCTTCCTGTTTCCTTCACCCCACCCCATCGAATTGTGCAATTAACACTCTACCTCCCCCATCCTCACCCCTGTATTTCCACCCTGCCCTCTACCTTAAATCCTCATGTTCATTCTACAGTAATAGTTTTATGCAGTATTTGTCCTTGAGGGACTGAGTTCGTACATTCAGCATAATGCTCTCCAGTCCCTCCCAAGTTAGGTAGTAATTTATAAAATGATTGCTCCTGTGTGCTGTATAGTATTCCATTGTATGAATGTACCACAACTCTCAATCCATTCGTTTGTAGTTGGACATTTGGGCTGTTTCCATTTCCTTGCAATGGTGAATAATGCTGCTATGAACACTGGTGTACAAGTTTCCGTTTGAGCCTTAATTCTCCTTTTCTTGGGGTATATTTCAAACAATGACCTTCCGTGTATTAAACTGTAGCACTTTCTTTACTATCACTATAGTTGTTGCTTTTATTGTTGTTATGTGCCATCGAGTTGCCTGCAACTCATAGCAGCCCTATGCACAGCAGCTCTGCACTCTTCCCTGCCTGAACCAATCTCACTAACTCCTGCAAGCCTACCTCCATTGCCCCAGTTACTGTATCAATCCATCTCATCCAGGGTCTTCCTCTCCTGCCCTGTCCCTTCATCCTTCTCCAAGGACTGCTCTCTCCTCGCTACAGACCCAATGTATATGAGATGGAGCTTCAGAATCCTAGCCTCCAAGGAGAAACTTGGTTTCACCCTCTCCAAGACATATTTATTTGTCTTTTTGGCAGTTCCTGGTGTGTTCAAGACTCCCAGCACCACAACTCGAAGGCATCAATTTCTCTTCTCCTCCTTAGTCATTGTCCAGCTCTCTGATGCATAGTAAATAACTGCAAAGACCACTTGCTGGGTCAGGCACACCTTAGTCTCCAGACTGACATGGTTGCTTTTCAGCACTCTGGAGAGGTCCCTGACAGCCTATTTTCCCAGTGCAATTCATCTTTTGATTTCCTGAATGCTGGTCACTATAGTATATCTCCACTTATTGTGACTAATGCATGGGATTCACACTAAGATGACTTCTCAAGATCCTTCCTTAGCCTAGATGGTCTGACCATGTGTGTCATATGAAGGTCATCAGATGTCCTGAAGGACAAAGGAGGCCAGGGCTTTGGGCATAGTTTGTTGGTTGCTTGGTTTGAGTTTGTTTATTGAAATTGTTAATGAGGGCTTCCAACCATGATGCTGGCCTTAGAGGTTGATAATATGGGTGACTATAAGCTCCTAGCCGGCTCACACTCATCAGCTCGCCATTGGAGAAGGGGAGAAGATGGGCAATCTCCTTCTCCACTGTAATTTATAGTCTCTGAAAACCCACTGGAGAATGCACTTGAGCATTGTGGTAGTTTTGCTCATTACAGCCAGTGTATCAAGCCACCATGTTGGAAGTTTCCTTCTCTGCTTTAAGAAGCCTGATGTCATTTAATTGCTTATCAATTATTAGTCTGTTTTGACTCCATGGCAATTACTTTGAGTTTGAGGGCATTTTCCTATCCATACATGCTAAACTTAATGATTGTATGGAGTAGGCAACCAAGAAATAGTTTTTAATTAAAAGAATTACTGGAATCACTGAACTGGCTCATACAAAGGTAGTCTTCATTGCATGGAGCCCTCTTCTACCCAAACTGATAAACATGGGAAAGACTTTACCTCATCATGTTAAATCAGAGGCTGCGGCAGAGCTATTGTAGTTATTATTTCATGCAGAAAACAACTTCACAGTTGTCCATTTTCTCTCACAAAATTTTACTTACACTCACCCTATTTTAAGCCACTGTAGCAAATAGCAACAACCCACCCACTGCCAGGGAGTTAATTGACTCAGGTCAACCCTCCATCCAGTTTCCAAGCTTGTTCTCAACGGGAAGAAACTGCTTTGTCTTTAGTATATTGATTGGTGGGTGGGTTTAAGCTGCCTTTCAGTTAGAAGTCCAACATTTATCCTATCGCCACCAACTGTGTTCCTTAGCATAAAAATAAGAAGATAAGATGTATAATTGACTTTTCCTCAAATTGCACATATGTATGCCCCAGTCCCTGGAGAACTACATCAGGCTTCGTAACGCAGAGGAGGAAACTTCCAATATGGTGGCTTGTTACAGTGACTGCAATGGTCAGAAATACAACAATGTTCAAATGCAACAACAATCGTGGAGATGGCACAGGAATGGGCACTGCCTGGGGTCACCAGAAGGTGAAACGAACTTGTTGGTGCCTCACAGCAACAACAGAGAATTTAGAACAAAATTAGAGCGATGTCACAATTATCTTCTAAAACCATCCGTTCTGACTTTGGGGAGGATGGCCTGCTTTTCACCTTCCTGGCCATTTTCATAATCATATGAGTCTATAAAAATGGCAATATGTTTCTTTCAAATAGCATTTTGCTTTTAAGTGCCATCAGGTTGAACTGTGACACACAGTGACCCTGCCCTATCCTATGCCTCCCGCCCCGCATCTCTGCCACACTTGAGTCGGTCTCATTGAAGATCTTTCTTTCGCTGACCCTCTGCTTTTCTGAGCATGACGTCCTTTTCCAATAAATGGCCCCTCCTAGTGACATGCTCAAAATATGTGAGATGAAGTTTGATCATCATTCCCTCTCTGAAGCATCCTGGCTGCGTTCTCTCCAAGACTTATTTGTTCATTCTCTTGGCAATCCGTAGACTAGTTAACACTCTTCTCCAGCACCACAGCCTGAAGGCATTAATTCTTCTGTCATCTTTATTCACTATCGAATTTGAAGATGCACAGAAAGCAACTGAAAGGAACAGGAACACAATCTTTAAACTGACATCAAAATGAAAATCAAAGCAGAAGCTGAGGGAGAAAAACCACTGAGCTGAATTCGCTGGGAATGAACTTGTTCCTCAGATATTTACTGAGCACCTACTATGTGCATTATTTTAAAACAATGAACCAGTCAGGCAGGTTTCTTGGCCTCATGAAGCTCTATGTTTCTCACATAACTTTTTCTCTTTGCAGTCAGAGTTTGGCCTGCAAAAAGAATATTTTCCAGCATCTAGTTATCTAGTCTAAAAATGAAGAGGGCTGGGGGTGTGGAGTAAAAATGAATGCATCACAAAAGGTCAGCACACCCCAGTGATATGTTAACAAACTACACTTCCTGAGGCTCTTGAGGGCTCACCTGCTTTGCCTTGGCTGACCCTTCTGATGTGTCACCCTAGGGGTTCTTTCCTCCCCATCTCTTATTTGGACTTTGCTGATGACCCCTACGGCTCCCCTGTGCCAGCTCATTCTTAAGAAAAGCTGTCTCCTTCTCTGAGTATCTCTTGATCTGCTTCTGAGCTTGTTTCTTGCCTTTTTTGCTTTCTTTTTGCTGTCATCAAAGGGTTCTGGAGATGGCTTGTTGGCATGCCCTGGGTTAAACAGCTCTGACAGGGTGTCGGAACTATTGATATTTTCCAAAGGATCACTGCCTCTCCAGAGAAGAGCTCCCAGCAGGCCCTGATGGAAGACTGCAGTGGATTGGACGAAGTCCTCAAGAGAATTGGCCTCCGGGCTCTGTGGTGCAGAGGGTTGCCCAAGACCACACAGCAGGCCCCAGGCAGCGGCCATCCCTCACGAGAGCAACAGCACCCATGCACTGCTGCTAATTATCCCCTGCTCCCCACACCCCACCCCAGGGTCACCAGACAGCTGTGAACACACCACTAGCCACCCTCGAGGAGCTGAAATGGATGAGAATTCTTCAGAATCCACTCCTCGTCTCTGAGGGCCCTGTGGCCTCTCAAAAGACTTGGCCAGTATTTTGAGAAGGTCCAACCCCACCTGTGAAGTACATGTCACCTATGTGTTCTCCTGAAAGAAGTCTTGGCGGTATATGTGGGGTGATTCTGCACCTTTTCATCCCTGCACCATTTCATTCCTTACAGACTTTCCCGGAACAAGTTGGCTTCAAAAGCGCTAAAGGCAAGAGATGCATACAGTCACCAAGGACTCATCAACCCAAACAGAAACAAGATTTAACCCCACGTGCCCAAAGCTATACATGAAAATTCTTTTGAGTAGACAGGAAAGCGGAACTGCGCTATAATCCTGAAGACACGCGGTTCAAATCCACCAGTTGCTCCATGGAGGACGGACAATTACCTCCAGTGGGATTAACTGTCTCTGAAAGCCTGTCAGAGAGTCAGCTATGGGTTAGTTCCAACTCGACAGTCAACAACAACAGACAGGAATGTGCTCTGCAAAGAATTTGGTAGAAAAAAATTCTGGAACAAAATAGAATCACAAAGCAGGGAGTTTGGAGGCCCCCAAAGCCCCTGTCTCCTCTCCCACCTTGAATGTGTCTCTGTGTTTGAGCCACAGCGCAAGATGAATGTGTGTGATCCATGAAAGATCCAAGAGATCTTCTTTGTGTTGGCTCAGCCATTGGGGTAAAATTGCAAGTGAACCCACGTCTCAGGGGTTGACAGTGCACTGGGGAAGGACTCCGTGCTGCCCTCACCAAGCCAACAGCCTGCTGCCCCTGCAGAAAGTCTGCGAGGCTGGATCTTAGGAAGAAGGATCTTAGGAAGAAGGGGAGGCAGCTGTACCCACAGGGAAGGAGAAATGAGGAAAGGAGAAGCCCTCCCCCTCTGCTGAGTCCTCCAGTCCCAGAATTAGGGTTCTCTGTGTGTGAAACCTGGGGAGTATTCCTCTCGTTGCACCCTCCAAAATGGATAATTTTCAAAACTGCTGTCAGCATCTATGGGAAAGTGGCACGTTGGTAAAGCATTCAGTTGCTAGCCAAGAGGTCTGAGCCTGGGCAGAGGCTCTTTGTGAGCAATGGCCTGGGCTGGCTGTTTTCTCAAGATTACAGCTAGAAAACCCTGCAGGGCAGTTCTCCTTTGTCATGTGAGGACACAAAGAAATAGCTGTGTTGCTGCACTATCTCCAAGTCCTATCTCTTTTCCTTGGTAAGTCCCACATCCCTTAGAACCCATTATAGCTCTGCATCGATGTTGGAGGTACAGTCAATAGCACTAGGTCAGCCAACCATACAATGCTACAATGCTGTCAGAGCCGCACCATTGTACACTGAGGAACAGTGTGTGTGGGTTGAGGAGAGTGGCTTTGCAACTTTGCTTGTTCGTTTTAGATTCCTTTGTCTACACAAAAGCAGACAGATCTGATACATTGCAGTGAGCCCACCAAAGATATCTTTGATTTAACGGCTCTTTGTGTGAAAGTTTCATGATAACATGTTGCTACTATTTCTTAGAAGCAGGCTTGTTGCTAGAAGGAGGCACCTGTGATGGGAAGAACACGTCTGTATCAGAAACAACAGCTGGAAGTCTCAGGTGTTGAGTGAATTGCCAAGTAAAGGTGCCCTGACAGGAGAGAGAAGGCACCCACCCCACCACCCCATCACCCCACCACCCCCTCACCCCACCACCCCATCATCCCACCACCCCATCATCCCATCACCCCACCACCCCACCACCCCATCATCCCACCCGAGTCAGGTAGGAGCATCTTAAGTGTTATTAAATTTCTCCATCTCCGGAGCTTGGCAAAAGCTATCATATAAATTCAATAGGTGCTCAATAAAACATTCTTCCTCCAAATCTCATTAAATCCCTCCTCCGTGGCAGTCATCACTGCCAAGCACGAGACGTAGAAAAATGAAAAAGGACACAGTTCTGACCCCGAGAAGCTCAATCTAATAAGAAGACGTAGCTTCTCAAGGGAATTGTCCAGGTTAGATTTTTGAAAGAGAAGTAGTTCAGCAGGAGAAACAGAATAGAAAGAACAAAGACAGTTCATCAAATCAAAGATCATGGGCCATTTCGGGAATATTGTGACTTCAGTGTGCTCTGCATCTTAGGTGATAGATGAGGTTGAGGAGACTAATAGGGCAGGGAAAAAAGGTCTGAAGTACCATGCAAAATTATTGCACTTCATTTCTTAAGTGAAGCTGTTCAGATATTTAATAAGGGGTGTGGAGTGATTTTATTTCTTTTTCAGGAATCTTGGACTAACAACCAGCATGCAGCATGATTTTGGAGTGTAAGTAAAACTGAAATACAGGGAGATTGTTGCAGCAATTCAAGCGAGGAAAACTGGACTCCTGAACTGTCCAGTGTGACCAAGACGTGGGAAGAGGAGTTGCCAACGTTCATGAGAAGAGGCAGCGTGGTGAAGCCCCAGGAGATGAACACGAGGAAGATGGACAGAAGAGAGAATGTTTTGCTGGTCTTCAGGTGCCCTTTTACATAGAGATGGGCAGTCTTTGGGGAACCCAAGGCCACTTCAGGAAGAACTGAGCCACAGAGTGAGACTGTTGCCATTTCGTGTCTTGGCTCTGCCTCATGTCGAAGCCCTCAGGGTCTTAATTCTCTCTCAGTGCTTCAGATGTTCCACAAAAAGATGGAATATGTGAGGAGCAAGGGGCATATGGGGAGTGCAAACGAAACCTGTAGGCTTGGGCAAGGGAAGAAATGAGATGGGCCAATGAGGCTGACTCTCTCCTCCCTCCTGCAATCACTCCTACTGAGCGATTAGGTGATGTGCCTCAACCTCCTTTCAAGCTTGAGAGGAAGGTCTGCAGGGGATAGTATACGAGCTGAGCTGTGGATGAGCTGGAACTGCAGGCGGCTAAACCTCCGCTTGTTTTCCCAGTGAAACATCGTACTGTTTCCTCTAACTCCTTTCTGTTAGGAACAACCATCTAGGAAAGGACAAGGGCCAAGGCATCAAACTTTTGGATCTGCTCCATGTTGCGTCTCATCCATCTGTGAGCCCACAGATATATAAAGCTGGCCAGTGCTGGGGGCCAGTCCATATTTATACCATCTCCAGATGGCACCTTCTGATTGATACTTGGCAAGCATGTGAAAAAGTTTGCTTTCCTTCTTACGCGCGTGCGTGCACGCACACACACACACACACACACACACACACACACACAATTTTTGTTTGCAACACTGTGTTGCCGAATGCCTACAATCACTGTTCAAGTGTAATGCCTGCCACGAGGAGAGCACGGATAAGACAGACTCGGCAGTTGCTTTGGTGGATCTGGTTGAATGGCAGAGTTTTGGTGACTTGTCACAAGACCTGGGAGAATGTGAGAGCTTTCAGTAGGACCCTTCCAAGTTAGCCCTCTCCTGAAAATCTGCATGTCCACACCAGGTGCATAAATTATCAAAAGCTACTAATAAGAATGCCAGCAGTTCGAATCCTCCAGTTGCTTCTCAAGGGATAGATGGACAATTTCCTATAAAGACTTGAAAACTCAATAATCAATTGGAACTGGTCAACAGCAGTGAGCTTATTTAAAGACACTGCATCAGAATCTATATTTTAACAAGATCCCTGGGTAATTCTTAGGTACATATTTTAAGAATCACTTGGGAATCTTGTTAAAATGTAGATCTAAAAAACCTTTTTAATTTATTGTTGTATATTTTCTCTCCCCTCTCCCCAAGCCTAACCGACAATGCACCTTTTGTTCCATAGTGCTGTCATACATAGACTACCTAATTATATATTCCTTTCAGATAATTCTTCCCCTCTTCTCTTCCATTGCTTTGTTCTTTACCTACATACTCTTTTTCCCTTTCTGTCTCCAACCCCCCAAAATGTAGATTTTTAACCATTGGATTATTTGAGTGTCCAGGGACAGAGTCACTAAGACTTTGGATTGCCACGTAGGGAAAAATATCTGCACTCTAGGCTGCTGAACAGGGACCCTAGCTACACAGGATTCCCTTGGCTTTTTGCCCTGGAGTTAGGGGTGAGGTGGGGAAATGGTTAATCAAATGTGCGGATTTACCTTTGCTTCCTTCTCAATGGATTGGCACAGTGACTGTGCCCTTGAGCTTGAGTCTATCAGAGATTGCAAGGATGATGCAGCACGGGGTGAGGGTCTGATCTGTTGCTCACAGAGTCGCTGTGAGCTGGAGTTGATTCAAGAGCATTTGACAACAACAAAGGAGCCTCAAGAGTTTTAGGAGGATTTTGGAGCCTTGCATCTAGGGCATGCACAATGTTGTTAATATTAAAGTGACGATCATTAAGATTTCATGCCTTTATCTCTAATGGGAGATTTAAAAACCCTGGTTGTGAGAAAGGGCTGACTAATTGGGTAATCTGAGATAGCAGCTCTCAGATGTGAACTTCTGGGACTCCACTCCCCTAATTACTGCTTCCAGAAGTCTGGGATGGGGGCTGTGGATTTGAATTTCTGGTAAGTTACCAGATGATGTTGATGCTACTTGTATGAAGACCAACCACGCTTTGAAAACCACAGGTCTAAATTTTGCAGCTCTAATTTTTTAACCGGGATTCTGGTGGCCTAGTGGTAAACATCTGCACTGCAATCCCAAAGGCATACAGTTCTAATCCACCGGCTGCTCCACAGGAGAAGGAGGTGCAATCTCCTTCTGTGCAATTAACTGCCTCTAAAAACCCGCTGGAGGTCAGCTTTGAAGTGGTTCTGATTCAAGGGTACGTAACAACATAAGAGCAACAACAACACAATCTTAGAAAACAAGAGAGATTCTTGGAGGGTGGGGGAAGAGGAACCTTTCCCCACCTGTTGTTAGGTGCCATTGAGTCGAGAATGACTCATAGTGATCCTATGAACAACAGATTTGAATCCCCTCCTATCCTCTACCACCCTCACAATCTCTGATACACTTGAGCCCGTTGCTACAATCACAGTGTCAATCCAACCAATGGGGGTCTTCCTCTCTTTCACTGTTCCTTCATCTTCAAATATGACATCCTTTTGCTAGAAATAGCCTCTCCTAGCAACATGTCCAAAGTATGACAGACAAAACTTTGCCATCTTACCCTGCAAGGAGAACTTCAGCTGCACCTTTTTCAAAACATTTTTGTTTGTTCTTTTGACCTCCCACGGGATGTTCAGTACTCTTCTCCAACACCACAGCTCAAAGGCATTAATTCTTCTTTTATTATCCTCATTCACTGTCCAGCTCTCAGATACATAGTAAGTGATTGAAAAAACCGTGGCCTGAATCAGGCGCACTTTACTCTTCAAATTTACATCATTGCTCTCCTGTATTTTGGAGAGGTCCTGACAGCGGACTTGCCCAAAGCAATACGTTTCCTTTTCTCCTGACCGCTGGCACCAATGGTGTTGACTATAGAGCTAAACAAGATGAAATCATTTAACAGTTTCAATCCTTTATCGATCTATCGTGAGATTGCCCACTGGCCCAGGGGTAAGGGCCTTTTCTTCTTGATGTAATGATGCAATATATATTGAAGGCTATAGTCTTTGATCTTCTGCAACAAGCACTTCACGTCCCCCTCACTTTCAGCAAGCAAGGTTGTGCCATCTGCATAGTTCAGGTTGTTGATGGGTCTTCCTGTGAACTTGATGCCACATTTTTCTTCATAGAGTCTGACTTCGTGAATTATTTGCCCAGCATATAGATTAAATAGTTTTGGAGAAAGGGTACACCCCTAGTGCACACCCTTCCTGATTATAAACCATGCAGTATTTCTTGCTCCATTTGACAACAGCTTCTTGGTCTATAGATTTTGTACAAGGACAGTTAAGTGTTCTGGAATTCCTATTCTCCTCAATGGTAGCCACAGTTTGTTATGATCCACACAGTCAAATGCCTTTGCATAGTCAATGAAACACAGATAGACATTCTTCTTATAGCTTCTGCTTTCAGCCAGGATTCATCTGACATCAGCAATGTTATCCCTGGTGCCACAACTCTTCTAAATCCAGCTTGAACTTCTAGAAGTTTGCTGTCAATGTAGTGTTCCACTTGGTTTTGGAATATCTTCAGCAATATTTTGCTTGCATGTGATATTAATGATATTGTTCAATAATTTCCACATTCTGTTGGATCACCATTCTTGAGAAGGAGAACAAAAATACATTTCTTCCAGTTAGTCATACTCCAAATTTCCTGGCATAGACTGGTGAGCACGTCCAGGGCTGTATCTTTTAGTTAAAAAATGTCAATCAGTATTCCATCTATCCCTGGATCCTTATTTTTTTGCCAGTGTCTTAAGGGCAGCTTGAACTTCTTCCTTTGTTACCATTGGCTCCTGTTGATATGGTACTTCCTGCAATTCAGTGTCAACCAATTCTTTTTGGTACAATGATTGTGTATTCTTTCCATCTTCTTTTAATGCTTTTTGTGTCATTCAAGATTTTGCTCGTGACATCTTTCAGTATTCCAACTTGAGGTTTGAATTTGTTTTTCAGTTCTTTCATCTTGAGAAATGCTCAGTAAGTTCATCTCTTTTTATTCTCTGACTCCAGCTCTTTGCATATTACATTTTAATACTTTGCCTCGTCTTCTTGAGCTGCCCTGTGAAATCTTCAGTTCAGCTCTTTTACTTCAGCATCTCTTCCCTTGTTTTGGCTTCTTCTTGATGTTCTAGTGCAATTTTCATAGTTTCTTCTGACTTCCTTTTGGCTTTTTCTCTCTCCTCTGTCTTTGTAATGACCTTTTGCTCTCTCTCTTCATGGATGATATTCTTGATTTCATTCCACAGTGCCTCTGGTTTTCCGCCATTGATGATCAACATCTCCAATTTTTTCTTAAGATGAATTTTTAAATTCAGGTGGAATAGATGCAAGGTAGTATTCTGCTTCTTGTGGATTTGTTTTCATCTTCTTCAGCTTCAGTCTGAACTTGCATGTGAATAATGATGGTCTGTTCCACATTCAGCACCTGGTCTTGTTCTGACTCCTAATCCTGAGCTTCTCCAGTGATTCTTTTCCCCAGATGAAATGATGGAAAGAATTAAATATATTCTTTCATTTGATATGGTTTAGAGGGAACAGAGTTATAAGGGAAACAAACAAAGAAAGGTGAGCTTTCATAACAGTGTGTGTTCCCTCCCAATTTACAGCTACCATCTTATCTAGTCTATGGACTGACGTGGTCCTTTGTGGAAAGTTCCTTCCAGGTTTCTAAGATCATGTATCCATGTAATAGGTATAAACTATAGGCTGGCTGCTTATAAATCAGGTAGGGAGTGTGGGCGGTTGCAAACTCACATTCCTGACCACTGCTGCTGGAGATGTGGACTGAGTTTGGGGTCGAGGCCATGGACTTTTTCAAGTTTGTGTCACCCAATGTGGAAATATTTTTTTTTTATAATTCCTCAAAATGTTAATCCAGCCTCTGTATACCTTGTTGTTTTCTGGAGAAGGTCCTTCCATTTGTACACAATTCTAGTTATTAATCTGTATTATCAATTGAATCGTTGTCTCTGCCCCTAAAAAAACCCTCCAAGTCATGACTGTGGAGTCAGGCCAAGTCATAGCTGACCCTCCAGAAGGTTTCCGAAGGCTGCAAACTGCACAGAAGGAAACCCTTTTTCTCTCATAGAGGGGCTGGGGGATTCAATCTGCTAGATGAGTGTGGCTTTGCTGTTACCCATATAGCTCTCTACAGACTACACCCTTCTTTGCTCAAAAAAAGAGGAAAAGTGACCTCTTTCCTCCAAAGAGAGATTAAACCCCAATCCCTGGTACCTATCAACAGGATTTTGGAAACAAGATCTTTGAACATATTTTTAATTAAATAATTAAATAAACATCAGGCTCCACTGGGGTAGAAACAAACTCAGTGTCATCTACTTGGAACTGACTCATAACTGACACCGCAGAGAGTTTTCAGAGGCTATCTATCGTCTGAGAGGAGATTGCCAATCCTTCTCCTGGGGAGCAGCTGGAGTGGTTTCTAATGGAATCTGAGCGAAGTCCTTACAAATAACGACCAAACCCACTGCCTCTGAGACGAATCCTCTCTAGTGGCCCTTCATCAGCTTTCCAAAGCTGTAAGCCGTCACGGGAGAAGGCCACCTGTCTTTCTCCTGCGGATCTGCAGGTGGATTCAAACGTCTGACCTTTCAGTTAACAACCCAGCATGTTAGGTATTACACCACCAGAGCTCCTTGTCTTTACAAAGGAGGAGTTTAAAAACCTAGAAAGACAAAAGAAACTAGCCAGGGAAAGATAGAACTACAAGCCAAGGAGTGCTAGAGGCTGGCTGAAGCTGGGAGAGACACACAAGGACCCAGAGACGCAGGGAAGCATGGCCAGCAGACACATTGAGTTGAACCCTAGCCTCTAGAACTGTGCACCAATGAACTTTTGTTCTTACAGGCTGCCCCACTTGTGGTCTTTTATTACAGCAATGCCAAGAAACTAATACACTCTCTTCATTTGAATTCCTGTCATTTATACCCACTACCATGGTTTTGCAGAGTCTGATTATTTGGAAGTACACCAGGTCCTCACCTCCACATCTCTGGGATTTTTCCTCCTGCGTCTCTTCCTTCAGGAAGCGTTCTCAGCCCACCCCATCACTGCATCATAAAATCCCAGCTCTGTGCTCCTGTAAGTAGCTGCATCTTCCTCTGTCATTGAGTGTCTACACATGTGGTGATTTCCCATTTACTTGTTTGACTCCCCACTAGACTGTGTCCTCCTTGAAAGCTCACTGCTGTGCTTAACACTCTTCTTTGATGTCTCTAGTTCTCTTATCATTGCTGTATGTCCAGGGTCACCATTCAACAACTGCTGCTGAAGTAATTGTTGAAAACCAGGGTCTCTGCACTCAATGCACTCAACACCGTGGGTATCCTTCCGTTGAGAACTCCTCAGTCAGTAAGAAGGGGGATTGACTAAAACCTTGTCAGCTGTTGGAGTCCCTGGGTGGTACACGCGCACAAATAATGTAATTGGCTGTTAACGGATGGGTTGAGTCCACCCAGAAACACCTCGGAAGAAAGGCCTGGTGATCTTCCTGAGAAAGAAATCAGCCATAGAAAACTCTATGAGCATTGCACGTGTGGCTGTAGTCTCATTTGGGAACCATATTTTCTTTGTTATGTTAATGAGGCCCTATCACAGTAAGATGTGTCTTGAATGTAATCATTTTCAAGACATCAAATAAGCAGATTCGGCCCAGAGAGAAGAAAGCACGAAGCAAAGAAGACAGAATCTCATGTGAGAGTGGCCAAGGGACCAAGGTAGGCTGGGGCTGTGGAAGCTAAGGCAAGTCTCTTTTTTCACAATCAACAGAACCTTCAGCTAATTTGTCCTAAATTTGGACTTCCTCCTAAATTAGGGAGACATTTCTTTTTAAAAAAATAAAAACAAAAGTTCTCCACAGGCTAAAATTGTACTCTAACACACTTGGGGTCATCAGAAGTCAAAATTTGTCAGAAACTGGTTTTAGAGGGTTTTCAAACTGGTGAGACTCCAAACAAATGAGAAATACCATCTCCAAGCACAGAGGGCTGGAGAAGCTACTTAATCCCTTCCTCTCTCCTTCTTTCTTGTGAACACACACAATATTTGTCCAAACTGGACAATCTGCGGGCTGAAGAAAAATAAAGCACCTTAGGGTGTATTTAAGTAATCACAGTTATGTTTTTACTGGTGTGTTTTACCTACAGCATTGGAAAAAGTCATTTTTCCCCAATTAGAGGAGGCCTTTTCAACTGCTGACACATGTTTTCGGAGCATCTGGATATAATCTGATCAGCATCTGGTGGAAGGCTGGGAGATGCTATCTCCTGAGGTCTCCCACGGAGAAGGAAAGGCATAAACTTGCCCTCATTTGGACCAGCCTCGTGTTGACATCTGCCGCTGGGTCAAGCCAGCTGCACCTCTCAACCTCTATGCTCTGCCAAAGTTTATATGGACGGAGAGCGTCACCCTAAACCCACAAGGTCCCAATTTAATTGTAGCAGAAACCCGATGTCAGCACTCCAGCCAGGGAGAGCATCCTAACAGTGCTCTCCCATGTGTCTCTGCGTGTGCTGGAGCCAGCGTGGAATGCACACACGCATCCCAAGGAGAGACCCGCGTCCAGTGTTGATACACGCCCCCCCTGCCCCCAGCGGCAGCTGTGCCTGAGCCTCAGCTGATGTGTTTCCCATTCACTTTCAGTTCCACCCTCAGGTGAAGATGTCTGTACTTAAGATCATCTTGCCTGTGAGTTGGTTACATGGGCTGCATTTTATTTCTTTTTAAAAATCTACCTTATTTGAGTAAAAGCTTACAAATCTCTTTGGTTTTATCAGTCATTCATAGGCAAGAATTACCATTAATTGATGCAATTAATTTATTACTACTTGCATATATTTAGACTCCCTTCCCCCGTCTGCTTTGTTTATGAATTTTGTTTTGCTTTGTTTTTATTTTAGAGGTAGAAATTTACAGAACAGGCTCATGAGATTTTTGTTTGTTTTCTGCTTAGATTGAAACAAACAAAGCTAGTTTTCCAAAATACGACCAACCGAGCACAAATACTCACTTTCTAGTGTTTGCTTAAAATGTTTAATTGAACAGTGTTCTTTTCTCTGGTTCCTTCTTTCTTGTTCTTTGTTACCTTGTAACTTTTGGAGGTGTTTGGATGCAAGAATTTTGAAGTTCTGGCTGATATTCTTTGGGCACGTGGCCAGGAGGGACCGACCAGTCCTTGGAGGACATCATGCTTGGAAAGGCAGAGTGACAGTGCAGAAGAAGCAGACCCTGGATGAGATGGATTGACTCAGTATCTACAGAAATGGAGGTAGAAAAAAAAAGAAAAGAAAGAAATGGAGGTAGGTGTGTCTGAGACAATGAAATTGGCTCGAGAGAGAGCAGGGTTCAGAGCTGTTGTACATGAGTCACAAGTGATTCAATGGTACATAACAATAGCAACGTTTGTCTCAGTCACTGGGATATGTCCTGGGGACAGGCTTGAAAGCAGAAGTGGCATCCACTTCCTACACATACCTGTGGAAACTCTTTGAACTTAGAGAGAGGACAATTGTTATAGAACAAAGTTCTTTTGTTTATAGGGTCACTACTCGATGACAGTTAACAACAACAATAACATATAAAGCCAGGCTCTTGTCTCAATTTTGGGTTGAATGAAGCAGCTGGACTCTGTAAGATGAAGCTCTTGTTTTGATTGAGGATTTGTGTGGACTATGTGGTTTGGGGTTTTTTTTATTTAAGCCTCATGTTTAGAGTCAAGACCTCCTGGAGGACCCTTATATTTAAAAGTTGGGCCAAGGGATTTTATTTTAATCCCTTGTTACTAATTTGGAGGAACACTTTTCTAAGTCATACAGCACTCTGGTCAATTTGCTGTGCTCAAATAATCTGGGTTTGCTTGTGACACTGAACCATTTGCCATTGGAGTCTCAAATGCCATATGGAACAACCGTGCCATAGGTGTGCCAAACACTATAATGGCTACCTATCATGGCCAGTGTTTGGTGGAACTCCCAGATTGATTCAGGTTTGGAAGCAGGAGTGGCATCCTAAACCACATGCCTCTGGAAACTATGAACTTGAAGAAATGACCATAGTTACAGAAAGGCTCCAGGCCTTTTGTTTATATATATATATATATATATATATATATATATATATATAGAGGGCCCTATTTAAAACTCTGTTGGTCCTGACATTCTAGTCTTATTTTTGGAGGAACATTCTTCTAAATTTTTTAGCACTCCTCTGGCAATTTGCTGCACTGAAGTAATCTGAGTTTGCTGTGATGCTGAACCTTGTGCCATTGGGGCATAATGACTGTCCAAGGTGGGCAGCGTTTGGAGGAGCTCCCAGTTTTAAGACAGGCTTGGAAGCAGGAGTGGCATCCACTTCCTAAACAACATGCCTTTGGAAACTCTATGAACTTGGAGAAACAAGGATAGCTATAGAAAGGCTTCAGGGTTTTTGTTCATAAATTCGCTATGAGTCAGCTCAACTTGACAGTAATCAACAACACAGAAGTGAGGCAGCCTGACATGTTCCCTTGTCCCCAGAGCAGTTGAACTCTATTGAGTAAGGCTGGGGACCAAGAACTGACCACACATGCCAGCTCCTTGGCTGTGCTATCAAGAGCAGGCAAATGGAAGTCAGAGAGGTCCTCTGCTGAGATGGCTAGGGAAGGTCTCCCTGGGCGTGTGCCTTGTCAGACAACAGGACACTTGGAGAAATCAGGCACTTGGGGCGGAGAGGTCAAGACCAAGGGAAGAGCTTGTGCAACTGTGGGGAAGAGCATGGCATATCCAAGGAGCTGGATAACAGCAGTATGGTGGAGCAGAGAATGAGATTAAGAAGGGAGAGGCAAGGATTGAGGGAAGGAGGTAGGCAGAACCAGTCACACAGGCATTTTAGGCCAGTAATCTTTTCCTGGCGATAGTGGTCAACATTGAAGGTGTTTAAATTGGGGAGGACAGTATAATCCCATTTAGAAACAATGCTCGATTGTATGGTTATGAACAGCAGGGGTTAAAGTGGAAGGGAACAAATTGGCATACAGTTGCAATTGATCTGAGACTCATAGAAACCTGGGTGAGTCAGAGCACAGCTCTGGGTTTTTAGCGGCTGATTTTCAGAAAGTAGACCACCAAGACTTTTCTCTGAGACTTCTCTGGGTAGAAATTGTTAGGAGCCAAACATATACTAACCATTTGCATCACTCAGGGGCTCTCCAAAAAACAGAACCCTCATTTTATTCTCAACAGTGATAAAGCTACATTTTCTTACCTCTCTTACAACTAAGAGTGAACAATGAGATGTAAGTGAATTGCATAAGGATTCGGAAAGCTCTTTAGGAAGGACCGACTTAGCTTAAAATTTATCTCTATATATCTGGCTGCCTGGAGTGCAGATGTGATGACTGGAGCTCCAGCAGTCATTTTGGACCATGCTGAAATTGACCAATATGGTGGAGAAGACCAAGGAAGTAGAAAAAGAGACTGAGTGATAAGGAAGTGGGAAATTAAGGACATATCAAGGGAAGCTTCCCCTAAAAGGCAATACTTACATTTTGAAAGTACTAGTGTAACATTTTGAAGCTGTAGAAGTGTTGGACTTTTATTAACATTTCTTATTTTGCTGGCTTTAATTTGCATTATGTTTTTACCTCATCTCATGTGAATAAGGCCAGGGGCTGAAAATAAGTAGACTGTGATTAAAACCAGGCCTGTGAAATACTTTATTTGCATCACATTTGGTTTTCATTTCTTGCCAACATTTGAAAATTAGGAAAGGTTATAGAAAACTCTATGTTTGCTGAATACTCTTGAAGATGTGACCGCGGTGTTTCTGTAAGTGAATTAGGTGCATCTGAGTAGTAATTGCATCTCTGGTCATTCACATCCTCTGCTGGCTCAGACACTGAGTAGCCCAGTGGATACTTGAGTTTATACCCTGTGCCCAGAGAGCCCTGTCATCCTGAGCACCACGGGGAAGGTCACCAGGCTGAGGTAGGTCAAGGTCAATGAGATAAGTCAGGAGCACTAACTGAATTCAGATTTGCCACAAGTGGGAAGCAAGTCCAGACTGGGAAGGCCAAGTGGACTAAGGGGTGCAGTTTAAAGATTTTCTAGAAAGCTGTGGGGAACCACAGGAAAATTTCAGTCATGAGAGGTCTTTACTGAGATATTTTCAGAATAGAAGCTGGATGGAAAATGGAATGGGGGAAATCTATTTTTGTTGTAAATAAGCATAATTTCCATTTTATGTGTAGCTTATAGAATTTTTACTTTTTTTTTTTTAATCTGACCTTCTCACCAACTTCAGAAATCAGGCAGCAGGCCTACACATATATGTATGTGTCGACCACCTAGGATCCTTGGTGATGGACTGCTTAAAGTGACTGTTCATCTAAAAGTCAAGTTTAAGCCCACCACCTGCTTCCTGAGAGATGTGGGGGTCTGTTCCCTTAAACACTTTGATCTTGTAAACCCCGAGTTCAGCTCCATTCTGTCCTCCGGGTTTGCTGTGAGTTAGAATAAACTATACACGAGTGGTGTCTGGGGGTTTTTGATTGGTTGGCTTATATGTTTTATTGTACATACAGGGGGAAACTCAGGCTCAGAGAGGTGACAAGACTTGCCCAAAGTCATATGTTAGGCAACAGGACCATGACTTCAATGGCTATAACCGAGGTGAGTTTTGCCTCAGGTCTAGTGTGCATGACAAAATCTCAACAGCTGATCTATTGCAGTAATGAACTGGCAATCAAAAAGAAATGCGTATTTTAAACATTGATGTGATAAAATAGCCGTATTTCATCATTCCCAGAGCCGCTTGTCTTCCTCTTCACTCCTAAATCAAAATGTCTCCACGAGCCTTGATGGCTTTCATTTGATCATTCATGTGCAATGCTTTCCAAACTCCTCCTGCTCAAACCCCTCCCGCCTTCGCCCTTCCTCCTGGGGATGAACCACCAAACGGGGGGGGGGGGGTTGGAAGTAACAGCCTTGAGTTCTTCTCCCCTTTCTTCTCAGTCTAAGTTGCCTTTCCAACCCTGTCCCCCTCTGTCCTTCTCTTTCTTAGTCTTCTCCCTCCCACAAGCATCGGCACAAGCCCCAATGCCTACATTTCCCGGAGTCCCTGTGAGCTCTTTGAAGACAGTACTGGTCCACGGCTGTGTGACATCTGTCCCTTGGCCTGGGCTTGAGAAGCTGTGCAGATGTAGGAACTCACCCTGTGGGGGTCACGCTGGGGTCCAGGCTGACTGACACTGAAGGAGAGTCAGCCACTCTGCTGGAAGTCCGTCCGCACCTGCCTTCTGGACTTCCAGAGTCCCCAGCATTCAGGAAGTTTCCTTAAACACTCTGTTTACACAGACCAGGATGATTTGGCAAGGCCAGTGGTCATTCATGCCGGCCACTCCCAGGCTTCCCTTCCTATACAGAAGGAGAGGCCTGCCCTGCCCATCACACACGCCCTGGGCTCCGCTCCTCCGGGGAACGAGGGACTTGGCACAGGAGTGAACTCGGGCCCCCAGGCTCCAACTGGCCATCTGGCTTGACTGCCGCTCCCAAATTATGTTCCCGTCCGTGGATAAGCAAGTGGATCCTTTCCAAGACTCATGTTTTCAGCGAGAAGAGGCGGGGAAACGCTGCATTCATGTGCCGGGAGCAGAGCGCTGACCTCAGCTATTGGCCCTTCCTGGCAGTGGCCTGTGGTTGCTGCCCCCAGATGCACGGTCCCAACCAGGCTTATTAGTGCCAATTAGAAGGCCCAGGAGGGCAGCCAGGTTTTCCAGCACCAGCTTTTCCTGCAATCTGGCCCAGCCGTGGAGCCTGGGAAAAGTCAGCAAGGCCTAGAGAGCCCTGAGCCCTCCTGGCCCATCACCAACCACACGTGTGATTAAGGCGAGAGTCCTGCTGCTGCTGCTGACGCTAGCCCTCAGCTGGCACGTCATCCAGAGAGTGAAAGCTCATTTTTATTTCTTTTTTCTTGATTCTATTTTATTTTTAATTTATTCACTGCTGCCCATTTTTTCTCCCTCCTCCTCCCCTCCTCTCCCCAGCCCACTTTGCAATGCACCTCTTGTTCCATATTATTATAATACACATAATGCCTAATCGTATATTCCTTTCAAGCAATTCTTCCCCTCATCTGTTCCAGTGCAGAGTTCATTATCTATCCACTCTTTTCCCATTTTCTTCCCTCACTCCCTCATGTCAGTCCTATTTTATAGCAATAGCTGCATACCTTCAATATGCTGTACTGAGGTAACCTGGGGTTGCTGTGATGCTGAACCTTGTGCCATCGGAGTGTCAAATGCCATAACGGTTACCTGTGGTGGACAGTGTTTGGTGGAGCTCCCAGTTTAAGACAGGTTTGGAAGCAGGAGTAGCATCCACTTCCTAAACAACATGCCTCTGGAAATGCTATGAACTTTGATAAGGCAATCAACAACAACAACTGTTGGCATAAAAGTTGAATGAAAAAGGTTTTCAGGGTCTTGGCCCTTGCAAGAGTCCTTGTAAATATTTCCACTTTGACACAAAAGGTATATAAGTTGGTTTTTCTTCTCTCGTTGATTGGAGCTGATGGGGCTGTGCCACCATCCCCCTTTGCACTTGTTTTGAGCCCTGAACTGCTCCTGCAGGTGATCCCATAGCATCTGCTGAAATTGCAAATAAGCATCCGGTCTGAGTCAGCCATCTTTCCTCAGGGAATCTCTCCTGCTGGAATGAAAGGAATTTGATACAAGAGCCTTGTTTACCGAGACTGAAAATCAAACAAAAACCCCAGCCCACCAAAATAGAAGTGAACTGGGAAATGAGTGAATTTGGGTGCATTAATCCAATGGAAGTACCAAAGAGTCTAGAAGGGTTCACATGCTGTTTTATTAAGTGAAAAAAGCAAAATATGAACATACCTGGACATATGTTTTGAAAGACACAGTAGCCAAAAATGTAGTTGCATATGTTAACATTTTCTGTGTAAGCATAGAGAGATATGTGGAAGGAAAATGTGGCTATTTGGAGGAGTATAGGGAAGTTTAAAAAAGAGGGGAGAAAAACCTAGAATAAAATAGAAACTATTCATGAGATAAGGTCAATAAATATTATAGAATATTAGATTATATCTTGTTGTTGTTGTTGTTATGTGCCGTCGAGTCGTTTCCGACTCATAGCGACCCTATGCACAACAGCCCTAAACCCTGCTCTATCCTGCTCCAACAGCACCGCCTCTGACACACCCATCCCGATTACCCCAGTCACCGAATCAATCCATCTCATAGAGGGTCTTCCCCTCCTGCG
>NW_006399882.1:4226519-4271207 GCF_000299155.1 Elephantulus edwardii | reverse complement strand
GGCCTAGTTTTCACAGCTGATATTGAGCTTCTCCAGCGGTTCCTTCCACATATGTAGTCGATCTGATTCCTATGCATACCATCAGGTGAAGTCCATGTTCCATGTGTATAACCTGCGTTTGGGTCTCTTATAAAATGTATTTGCAATGAATAAGTCATTGATTTTACAAAATTCAATCATTCTATCTCCAGCCTCATATTACTAAATATATGAAAAGATTAAATAGTCCCACAGGCAGGGATTAGAAGTTGACAAGAAAAATGGAAAAAAGCAAGAGGGAGAAGACAATCTTGGATTGGAATTTGAACTTATATCTTTCTTTTTTTCATTTCTGATATTTTAATATTACATATTTTTCCCAGGCAGACTTCTGGGTATCAGCCCCAATTGAGATTTGATAAAGCAGGGAAGGGACTGGGGACCTCAGTGTCAGCACGTTTTTAATAAAGGCTCCCTGAATGATTCTTGATAACATGCTGCAGATGAGAGACGTCTCCCACGAGAGCTCATTATAAAATGCAAAAGCAGACAGACAGAATACATTTCTACAGAGCTGCCTGAGGACCCTGGGGGTGGATTGAAGAGGGGCACCCCCTCAGTGTTTCTGTTCTTGGGGCTTCCCTCTGGTGGCAGCTGGGCTCCCTCACTCTCAGTGACCCTCCATCCAGCTTCAGAAGCTGTAAGTCATAACGGAAGGAGTGTGGCCATCTTTCTCCTGAGGAACCGCTGGGGAGTTCAAATCACCTGAGACACACGACCTCCGGGTTAGCAGATCAACTGACTGCAGACTTTAACCACCATCTCCAAACTTTCCTCCTATCCCAAACCTAACCCAGCGGCCAAGGCCAGGAGAACATGCCGAGCTCATTTGCTCTGAGGTCAAGTGAACATCTCAGGATTGTTGTGGAAATTCTTAAATTTAAACTTTTTGAGCTAGAGGATCAGCAAAGGAGAGGAAGACTTCCATCAAGGTGAGCTGACACAGTGACTGCAGCAAAGGGCCAAGTGTGTCCGAGATTAAGAGGATGGTGCTGGACAGGGCAGGGCTCAGGTCTGTTCACGGGGTCGCCATGAAGCATTCTCGACTCCTCACAACAACAATACAGCACAAAGGTTTCTTTCCTGCCACGCCTCCCGCTGGTCTCCTGTAGGGAATGGCCTGGCCTCCTCAGAGAGGAGAGGCCATGTATAAGGTGTGTGTACACATGCACTTCTGTACCCCATGTCCTGCAGAACCTGAGAGTGGACTTCGTTGGCCATGGGGACTGCAGGCCCCTGAGTGAGAGCAAGTGAGCTGTGGGCTCGATGAAACGCACTTCCTTGACTGCTTTGTCAAAGCCAGAATGCACATGCATGGCTCCTTGGGGTCCCTTTCACACTCCTCTTCTGTATTGGTCAATGTTCCCTAGAGAAATGGAATGTGCGTGTACGTGTGTGTGGAACTCATCACCATCGAGTTGAGTCTGACTCGCAGTGACCTTATAAGACAGAGTGAACGTTCCCTTAAGGTTTCCAAGGTTGTAAATCTTCCTAGAAGCAGACTGCCTCTCTGTTCTCCTGCAGAACGGCTAGTGGGTTCCAACTGCTGACCTTATTACTATGACACAATGGCTCCTTATGTGTATGTATGTATATGGATTAATTTCTTCTGTCCATACATGCATACTTATGTCATATACCTATATACACATACTCGTACGTACACACACACACACACACACACACACACACACACACACATTGTTGAGGGCTATGGAGTCAATTCTGACTCACTTTGTTGTTGTTGTGAGTTGCCATACAATTGACTCTCACATATAACAACCCAATATACAGCAGATCAGAGCCTTGGCTGAATCTGTACCATATTTATAACCTATCTGTGCTCAAATCTGCTGTTGCAGCCACTGTGTAAATGCATCTTGTTATATACTTTCTTTTCTTTCTCTGACCTTCCACATTTCCAAGGTCTGGATTCTCCTCACCGCATGCTCAAAGCATGTGAGACAAAGTGTTACCAACCTCGCCTATAAGGAGGACTCTGGTGATGCTATTTTCAAAACCGATCCCCCCCCCTTTCTGGCAGTCTATGCTGTATTCAGTACTCTTTGCCAAAACCACAATTGAAAGGCATCAGTTCTTCTTTATTTCTTGTCCTACTTGTAGATGGATACATAGCAAATTACTTGGATCAGGAACACCTTAGTCTTTACACTGACATCCTGGCTCTTCAGTCTTTAAAGAGGTCCTTTCAGTAGATTTGCTCAGTGTCTTTTGATTTTTTTACTTTTGCTCCTGGGAGTGTTGGTTGTGGAACTGTGTAAAATGAAATCATTAGCAATCAAGAACTTCACTATGGGATTTTCTTGGCGATAAGCTTTACAGAAGCAGATCGCCAAGTATTCTCCAATGCAGCCAGTAGATGGATTGGACAACCAACCTTTCTGTTAGCAGCCAGATGGTTAACATTGCGCTGCCAGAGTTGTTATGTGTGTGTGAGTGCGTGGATTTTTTTTATATATGTGTATATATATATATATGTATGTATATGCATGCGTGTATATTTGCTCTTGCCGTGTACCATAGAGTCAGAACTGACCCATAGCTGACCCTCTGGTGGGTTTTCAGAGGCAGTTGATCACACAAGAGAAGATTGGCCATCTTTCTGTCATACTCTGTATGTATGAGGGTGAGTATGTGTCCATTTATTTGTGTGTGTGTGTGTGCGTGTGTGTGTGTGTGCACTACCAGCCCTAATGCATGCAGTTCAAATCCACCAGCTGCTCCATGAAAGAAAGATGGACAACCTCCTCCTCTTGAAAAACCACTGGAGGGTCAGCTATGAGTTGTTTCCAACTCAAGAGTACAACAATAACAACACTATATATGGATAGAGAAAGATGATTGTGATTGATTTCTCTTGTAGAGAATCAGCTCACGAACTGTGTGAGATTGTTGTTTGTTGTTATATGCCATCAAGTTGCATGCAACTCACAGCGACCCTAAATACAAAAGCCCTAAACCCTCTTCTATTCTGTGCCACTCTTATTATCTCTGACACACCTGCCCTCATTACCCAAGTCACTGAATCAATCCATCTCATCCAGGGTCTTCTTCTTTTGCACTGTTCCTCCACCCTCCCAAGCATGATCTCCACGGACTGGTCCCACCTTGCAACATGTCCAAGTATGTCAGACGAAGCTTCAGAATCCTTGCCTCCAAGGATATATATCAAACCCACAGGTCAGGGGACAAACTAGAAATTCTAACAGTCTTGTCCCAAAATTCACAGGTCTGGCAATAATCAGAATAAAGGAGTTTGACTAGAAGTCTATTTACAGTCTGGAGCCAGAATAGACTCTGTGACAGATGCTGGTCTGTTTGTTTCATTTTGTAAATGGAGGGAGAAGCGGTCAGGGATCTCACTCTACTCTGGCCAGTGTCCATGCAAGCAGCAGCCAAGACATAAAACGATGGATCACACTGGTCCAACATGCAGCCAAAAACCTCCTGAAATATTGAAAGGCGAAGATGTCACTTTAATGACTAATGAGCATCTCACTCAGGCTATGTTCTTTTCAAGCACTTGACATGTGGGTTGCTGTGATGTTGAAAGCTATGCCACTAGTGTGTCAGATGCCACAAGAGTCACTCATGGTCGACAGGTTTTGGTAGAGCTCCCAAATTAAGACAGACGAGGAAACAGGATTGATCACCCATTTCTTAAATAACAGGCTTCCGAAAACTCTATAATAGTAGAGGACAACTGATAATTTTTGTATTAGAGGCAAAGCCCAGATGGCACAGGGTAGGACAAGGTGTGTAGTTCATAGAGTCAATATGGGTCATACTTGACTCAATGACACCTAACAATGACAACAACAACATATATGTACACAATTT
This sequence comes from Elephantulus edwardii, assembly GCF_000299155.1. NCBI lineage: Eukaryota > Metazoa > Chordata > Mammalia > Macroscelidea > Macroscelididae > Elephantulus > Elephantulus edwardii. Next base: position 4,267,307 of record NW_006399882.1, on the reverse strand, counting down.
GGATCATGAAGAAGACAGAATGAGCATATTTGAACAGAAGTACTAGCAAAGAGTATTGAATATACTATAATGGAATATCAGAAAAGCAATTCAGTCTTAAAAGAAATACATACAAAACATATCTTAAAAGCAGTGAAGAATATATAACCAGGAGAGGACAGAATCAACCAATAGGACCTTCTAAGGACCTATGAAGTCCTGTGTGCTTAAAAACTTTCTTCCAAGAGGGTGAAAAGTAAATCTATAGACTAGGAAAAACATTTGCCAATGACATCTCAGACAAGGGTCTCATAACAAAAGTTTACAGAATCCTACAGGACCTCCACAAGAAATTGCAAAGTTGGCAAAAGACAGAAAAAGACTTTTCACAAAGGAAGACATTTGGATGGCCAACAGATAATGAGGCCCCCCTCAAAATCAGATTGGCAATAAGGTAGATGTAAGTCAAAACCACAATGAGTTACCATCTCACTCCAGTAGCAGTGGTAAAGTTTAACATGACAGCAAACTATAAATGTTAGAAAGGATGTGGAGAGATTGGAACCCTCAGATATGCCAATGAGATTGTAAAATGGTTCAACCACTCAGGAAGGCTGTTTGGTATTTCCTCAAAAACAGTTATTGCACTTCTAGGAGTATGTCCCAAGGAAAACAAAACTGAGACAGTAATTTGTGCACCTATGTTCATAGCAGTGTTACTAAAAAAATAAGAAACAGCCAATGGAGACCTGAATAGATGGGGTAACAGTGGGCATTTTTTAAATTATTTTTAAATAATTTATTTTTAATTTATTTTTAAATAAATTATTTTTAAATAATTTAAAAATGCATTTTTTAAATTATTATTATTATTTGTGTGTACTGTCAAATTGGTTCTGACAGGCACAGGAGAAGATTGTCCCTCCTTCTCCAGTGGAGCATTTGGTGGATTCGAGCCACACGACTTAGGGATTGTAGAACAGCTTCTTACCACTAGGCCACCAGAGCTCCCTTAATGGTGATTAAATTTGTAAAATAGAGGTGGTGGTTGTTGTTGTTGTTAAGTGCCATGGAGTCTCAGGCAACTCCTAGTGACCCTATGAAGGCGCGTCCTGGAGGCTTGGGTGCCTTTCATCCTCTCTCCAGGTTCATAGGGTTTCCAGAGGCAAGCTATTATGGAAGTGGATGCCACTCCTCCTTCCACAAATACAAGGTACATTAAAAAAACAAACAAACACAGCAAAAAACCCAAACAAACCCAAACCCCCCACAATGTACTTGAGTGATCATTTGAAACACAAAGTTAATGTAGGAGTGTGTGAAACACAATATATACAATGAATGATACACAATGTATATGAATTTTGTGTGCAAACAGATAAAAAAATAAAAAAATGTGCAACAATTGAGTGAAAATCCAACTTTTCTGTAACCTTTCATTAAAATCACAATAAAAAAATAGATAACTGCTTAAAAAATAGGGGAGGGAGAGCAGTGAAGGAGAGATTTTGGCTGGCTTACTAGGATGCATCGTTGGATAAGACCTATCAGAAAAGAACAGCATAGTTGGTAAAATAGACAGTAAACAAGAAGGAGGGAAACCCTCAATGAGAGGGACTTACACAACCACAGCAAGTTCTACCATCACGGAGATGGCCCAGGACCAGACAATAATTCCCTCTCTTATACAGAAGAGGGAAGCAAAACGTGATGGCCACTTACAACTACTTCATAGCAGTGCCTAGATTAATGTCAGGCCCAATGTCAGAAGGACGCTAACTGGACATCATAGCCTAGCCAGGGAGTGCTGGTACAGTCTGTTATGTGTTGCAAAACTGACCCAAAGGCCGTGTGCTTGGTTATAGGCTAGTGATAAAGACACAGAGAATTAACCATCATCCCTCCCTTTTCTCTTTCCTTTGTTATTTCCAAATATTTTTTTTTCTTCTTTACCCCCTCTGAAATCCAAAAGTAATTGGAACAGAGAGGGCACAGTCAGAATTGGGACTAAGCCATGTCTGGTTCTTACTTTTCTACTCCAGGACATGACTGAGGTCCCCAAAAATATCATTAACCTCATCAGAGCACCCACAACCCCAACTCCATTCAGCTGCAAACTCTTACCCACTCTTTCATAAGAGCACCCTTGATGTTTCCTGGACAAGGATTAGGAAAGATAGGTTCTCACAGGAAGGCAATCCCCGGGCCTTGGGTCTCCCCACACAACAGAGGCCTGTCCCAACGTCTCTTCTGCACTCCCTGGGAAGGTCTGAAGGGCTGTCCTCTTAGAATGATGTCAGGGGAGAATTAAGACTGAAGACATAGGCTACTTGAACTGTCACGTTCCACAGCCGTATCTACTCGCTTGTCACCTGTTTTCCAAATGACAGACACTTTTTCTTTTTTGAAGCACAAGCTTTCTTATTTTTTTTTAAATACTGGTTTACATACAAAGTTCTTAAAGTTCATTGTTTTTCACACTGGACCTTTCCCCTTTCCTTTTTCCAGCCTCTCCCTCCAGCCATCAAATTGTGCGACCCTATGTGTAAGCAACTTCCCACATGATCTACAATAATTGTCCTATGCAGGGTTAGTGCACTTAGCGTAATGCTCTCCAGCATTCTTCAGCATTCTGAGAGCTGTAGGTGGTGACTCTCTGTACTTCTTTTCTCTTTTGTGTCTCACTAGATCCTGACAATCTAGAAAGAGTGCCATTGCTATCATCAGCATCTACAGATCATAGAATAGAGGCTTTGAGACCTAGATGGCCTCCTGAGACGTGCATAATTCATAGTACGGTAAATAGTACTTGCACAAAGTCTGACTCCACATATTGTCAATTTTTCTCACACCCACTACACTGCCTTGTCACCTTACTTAAATTGTTTGGTTAAGGAGGCCTTTCCCCGCCCACTCCCCCCCAATCCTTGGAATATCCACCCTTAAGTCTTTAGTGATTAGATGGGGAAAACATCATCATAGAATTGACCGGGGACTTAATGCATACTGTTTTATTTTTGTGTTTCTTTCTGTTGCTAGCTGTTTTGCATCTGCCTTTGTTAGTCATTTCATGCAGGGTGTTTGGCTTTTGACTCTATGCATCACAGAGTATTCAGAGTAGAGAGTTCCACAAACATGCCCGGGATAATGAAAACTGAAATTGGCAAGATGTATTTCTTCCCCTAAGCGGAAACTATTGTCTGTTGATGGGATTGTTTGTCTTCTTCATTCTGGGACAATCAAACAATGGGTTTAAAAGCTGCCTTCCAAGTGACAGAAAAATTAACCCCATATCTGCGAATTATAGCAGAGGAGCATCTTGAAATTTGTGATAACAGCTAAGAAAAACTTTACTAGTCTGAAAAAAACTACAGCACGTAGAAGTGCCAGGTCCGTGGGGCAGGGGCAGAATGTGGTCCTGCTGGCAGAACACTTGGGCCTGGCATTTTGTTCCTGAAAAAAATGGAACAGTCTGCTTTGTGCTCATAGAAACATTTTCCCAACAGAAGGTCCAGATCTATTTTGAAAGCATTTCCCAGGTGTCAGCAACCAGTAAGAAGTAGAGAACACTAGTTAGTCAACGAGACTGGGGCTTTGACTTAGAGCATTTGCTTGGGCGACTTTGATGATCAGCAGTATTTTGATTAAAGGTCGATGAACTGTGTAAGATCTATTATCTACGGTAGAATCGAAGAAGTTACAAAGTTCTTTAATGAACTGCCAAGACAACTGACCTCACAACCAGCAATCTGATGACCACTATCTCTCTGCCCAATGTTTCGAAGTGCACTTGGATGTGACCTTTAATGTGACTTCTATTTCAGGGTTCGTGATTCCTGGTGTGGAAGCTGCAGTCTCACCAATGCATTAGTCTCAGCTGCAGTAAGTATTCAGCCTTCCTATGCCGGCACTTGTGCCCTGGTGTTGAAGCAGGTTGCTGTCGGGCTGCTGAGTGGAGAAGGATGATAGGCAGTCTGCTCCTGTAAAGATGTACAACGTCAGAAACCTGGCAGAGGGCTGCCAAGGACCGGAGGGCCGCAGGTTTGCTGTTTTGTGCTTTAATAGTTTGGCAGGGGTGGGGCACAGTTCCTTAGCAACTAGGAGGCTGGAACCACCCTGCTTCCTTTCCTCTCTCCAAAAAATCGAAGGCTTTGATTTTGTATCTTCGTTTTGCTTGTTTCTTTTAAAATATCAAATCCATGAATAAAATGTAGAGATCACTGGCAGGGCACAGGCTGATGTCACCTGTAGATGAGCCAGTGACCTGGAGACAAGGCTGCAGGCTGCTCAGAGGCAAAGGGCACCTTGTAGCCCAGTCTCTCGTAGAGAGTCAAGAAGAATCCTCTGAGTTCTGTCGTTTCTGTCTAAACGAACAACCCTTAAAGCCAAAGCAAAGGTCTTTGGAGTTGTTTTAATATGTAACTGACCAAAACTAAAATACTGTGGCAAATAGGTTTTGTGTACAATCAATAAGATTGTATCTTTTGGTTTTTTTCTGACTTGCCCAGCAGCCTTGGTATTAATCAATAGTCCGGTTGCCATGGAGTTGCTTCAGACTTGTGATGAGGCCACACGTGTCAGAGTCAAGCTGGACTCTGCAGGGTTTTGTGGGTCATTTTTCTGAAGTAGATCACCAAGTCTTTCTTCCAAGGTGCCTCTGGGTGGACCATCACCCCTAGGCTTCTCCGATCAGCACCAACTGAGGCAGCTTTTTGTGTTTCCCAGGGATCCTAACTCTACCATTACAGAAACAGTTAAATGTGCCTGTCTGGGCACAGGCTGTGGATTTCCTCTACTCAGTTCATTACCAGACAATTAACCAAAGGCCCTGCTGTAGAATCAGTTCTGAGCCACTATGGGTCCATTACAAGGATATTGGAAAGGAGGAATTACGATTTGCTTTATAATTTCTGAAAACATTTTGATCTCTCTTAACTCGTTGACTCTTCACAACGCTGCTGCCAGGGGAGTATCATTTTGCTCATTTTACAGATAAAATAATTGAGTCTCTGAGAGGTTTAAGATGCTTGCCTCAGCTATTCAGATAGAATCTGCACCTCTCTCTTGTTTATCTCAGACTGGTCAAGGATGTAATAATGCAGCCAGCTGACAGAAATGATTACTGAAATGGAATACCTCCCTCCACGGTGCTTCAATGTGGGGAATATGCCTGAAATAAGAAAATATTTGAACACAAAGTGCATATGTTTATATACAGGTGCACCAATAGAAAGAGTTCTGAAAGCAAGCATGCACAATTGGTAACAGTGTTTATTTCTCTGAAGGTTCATGTTACAAGAAATGGAACTGCCTTGTGAGTGTTGTTAAGTGCCACTGAATAGCCCTAAGAACAGCAGACCTGAACCCTATTCTGTTGTTGTTGTTGCTGCTGTTGTTAGGTGCTGTCAAATCAAGTACAACTCACAGCGAGCCTATGAACAACAGGTCCTAGCCTGTGCCATCTTTACCGTCATCTCTAACACACTTGAGCCTTTTCCCACAGTCACTGTGTCAATTCATCTTCCTGAGGGTGTTCTCTTTCTCCAACCCTCTACTGTTCCCTTTCTAAAGAATAACACCCAAGAATACCTAGGGAACCCTGGTGGCCCAGAGGTAAGGAGTTACGCTGGCAACCAAATGCATGCCATTCAGATCTATCAGCTCCTTCACAGAAGAAAGATGGGCAATTCCCCCCAGAGCTATTAACCACCTCCGAAAATCCACTGGAGAGACAGCTATGGGACAGTTCCAATTTGAAAGTACACACAACAGTAAGAAATGTGCCCACAGTATGTGAGATAAGCTACACCATCCTTGCTGCCAAGAAACACTCCAGATGCACTTTCCCTAAGACATATATTTTTATTTTTTTGGCAGTCTATGGGATATCCAACACTCTTCTCCAACACTACAGTTCAAAGACATCAATTCTTCTGTCATCCGAATTCTTTGCCCAGCTCTCAGCAGCATAGCAAGTGGTCGAAAAGATCATGGGCTGAATCAGGCATACTTTAGTCTTCAAACTTATATCATAGCTCTCAGCACTTTAGTGTTACCCTGACAGCAGGCTTACTTGATGTCTTGATCTCCTCCTGACAGCAGTACCAAAGGTGTTGACTGTCGATCCAATAAGATGAAATCATTAACAATGACCATCATTTCTCCATCTGTGATGATGTTGCTTATCATTCAAGTGGTGAGGACTTTTGTCTTCTTGATGTTGAGATGCCAGTCTTTGGTCTTCTGCAGTAAGTGTTTCAAGCCCTCCTCCCTTTAAGCAAGCAAAGTTGTGTCATTTGCATAATGCAAGTCTTTGTCCAATCCTGATCCCACATTCTTCTTTACAGAGCTCAGCTTCTCAAATTATTTGCTCAGTGTACAAATTGAATAGATAAGTAGAAAAGATACAACCCTGACATATACCTTTTCTGATAGCTTCTTGCTCTAGGTATAGGTTTTGTGCAATCATAATTAAATGTTCAGAGATTCCCATTCTTCTCACTGTTAACCATTGTTGTTACGATCCACATATTAAAATGACTTTACAAAAACAATAAAATGTAAACAAACATTTTTCTGGTATTCTCAGTTTTCAGCTGGGATCCATCTGACATCAGCAATGATATTACCGATGCCATGATCTCTTGTAAACCCAGCTTGAACTTCTGGCAATTCCCTGTCAATGTATTGTTCTAGCCATTTTTGGAGAATCTTCAACAATATTTTGGTTGCATGTGATATTAGTGATATTTTTTCCATATTTTTCACATTGTATTGGATTGCCTTTCTTGGGAATGGGAAAAACATGAATCTCTTACAATCAGTTGGTCGAGAAATTATTCTCCAAGTTTCCTGGCATAGACTGGTGAGCATGTCCAAGGCTTCATGTGTTAGTTGAAACACGTCAATTGATATTCCATCACTTCCTGGGGTCTTTTTGTTGCCAGTACCTTCACTGCAGCTTGAACTTCAGTACTATTACCTTTTGTTCATCTGATACTTCCTGAAATTTTTCAGTGTCAACCAGTTATTTTTGGTACAATGATTCAGTATTCTTTCAATATTCTTTTGATGCTTCCTGGATCATTCAAGATTTTGCCCATAGCATCTCTCAGTATTGCAACTTGTGGCTTGAATTTATTTTTCAGTTCTTTCAACTTTAGAAATATCAAGCAAATTTCCCCTTTTTATTCTCCAGCTTTAGATCTTTGCATATTTTGTTTTAATATTTTGCTTTGTCTTTTTTAATTTCCTTTTGAAGTCTTCTGTTCATCTCTTTAATGTCAGCATTTCTTCCCTTTGTTTTGGCTTCATGATGCTTTAGTGCAATTTTCAGAGTCTCTTCTGGCATTCATTTTGGTCTTTCCATCCTCTTTCTGTCTTGGTAATGACCTTTTGTTCTCTTCATGGATAATTATTTTGTGTGCCATTCCACAATTTATCAGGTCTTTTATCATTAGTGTTCAATTCCTCAAACCTATTCTTGAGATTATTTTTAAACTCTGGTGGGATAGACCCAAAGCTGAACTTTGGTTCTTGAGTACTTTTTCTCATTTTCTTCAACTTCAACTTGAACTTGCACTTAAGTAATTGATGGTGTGTTTCACAGTCAACACCTGGCCTGGCTTTGCGCTCTGATATTGAGCTTCTCTAATGATTCTTTCCACAGATGTAGGCAGGTGATGTTCATGTGCAAAGTCATTTTTTTGTTTTCTAAAAAAGCTGTTTATAATGAATAAATCATTGAATTTACAAAATTCAATCATTTGGTGTCCAGCCTCATTTCTGTCACCAAGACAATACTTTATAGTTATCACTCCTTCTTCATTGCTTCCAACGTTTGTATTCCAGTCACCAATAATTATTAATGTTTATGGACTGCATGTTTTGTCAATTTCAAACTGCAAAGTTAGTAGAAGTCCTCCATATTCTCCTCTTTGATTTTAGCTGTTGGTGCATATACTTGAGTAATAGTTGTATCAACAGGTCTTCCTTATAGGCATATGGATACTAGCTTATCATTCACAGCATTATATTTTAGGATATATCTTGAAATTATCTTTTTAACTATGAATGCAACACATTCCTCCTCAGTTTTTAATTCCCAACATAATAGATCACATGATTGTCTGATTCAAAGTTTCAGCCCACCTCAGTTCATTAAATGCCTAGAATGTCAGTCTTTTTGAGTTCTGTTCCGTTTTTAACAACTTTCAGTTTTCTTACATCTATATTTCATACACTCACATGCCAATTATTAAAGGATGTTTGTAGCTAGCTGTTTCTCCTCATTTTGAGTGACTTCCAATCTGTATTCTACCTTTTTAAATATTATTTTCTCTTTTGTTCATAGGGTTTTTAGAAGCCTGTTATTTCAGAAGCGGATGATCAATCCTGTTTCCTAATCTGTCTTAATCTGGGAGCTCTACTGAAATCTGCTCACCATGGGTGACCCGTCGGGCATTTGAAACACTAGTAACATAGCTTCCAGCATCACAGAAACCCACAAGTTCCCTTAGTTACAAGCGCTGTACTTACAAAAAAGAGTAAACAATAAACAAGCAAGCAAATTCCCACCTAAGATAAAGTCATTAACACCATGCACACCATTCCCCCGATACAATGAACTGATATATAGGTTTTGTACCTTTAAGAGCAAATAGTAAAGACAATAAGGTGTGTGAATATCATGACATAGGACAGGCTTCTCTGACCCCAGCTGAGGTTGTGGCACAGGACAGTAGAGGGCCCTGGGTGAGGGTATTAGGGCACTGACAGTGGCTTAATTGGATTTTTGGTGTTCTTCGCTTCTGGGATGCCTGCTTCAAGGCCAAAAACCAGAGACGAGGACTCAATAGTCTGCCCCATTAGCTACCATCAAATCCACTCCAACTCAAGTGACCTTATGTTTACAGCACGAACCCTGCCTGGTCCTGCCCTATCCTCACAACGATTGCTCTGTCTGAGCCCATTGTTGTGGTCACTATGTCAATCCATCCTCTTCAAGATCCTCCTCTTTTTCACTGACCTTCTACTTGACCAGCCAAATGTGACGTCCTTCTCCAGAGATTGGTTGGTTCTGATAAGAAAATGGATGTTCCCCTCCTATTTCTTTTCTATGCTCCTTTGCATTTTTACTGACAAGAATAAATTACATTAGTACCACATTTCTTTTACCAAAGAGAAATAGTAAACCAAAAACTTGGATACCAGAGTCTGCCCAGAAGTGTCTTGAAAGAAAGTCCTTGGAGATCCACCTACTTCTAAAAAATCAGCCAGTGCTTGTTCTATGGTGCCCAGTTCTACTCCTGGTGACACGTGCTGGGTCACCAAGAGTCCAAATTATTAACTCTGTGACTATATTAAGATAAATAACTAAGGCATATTTCCTCTTTCACATCTCTTCCAGACCCCTTCCCCCACTTCTTCAGACCTTCAATAAGAAGCGAGAATACTGTTATCTTCTATGTTAAGATTAACCCAAGACAATAAGCTCTGGTGGGTCCCATACTCAGTGTCCCAGGCACATTGGTGAGAGGCAGGCCATGAGCTTAAAACAAGAGACTAAAAAGCACTGGTTCCTTTGTATGTGCAAGACACTGTCACGTTGCTACCCAACCTGAGCCCCCTCACTATCTGCACAAAGAATGTATAATTAGTCCCCTTTCCACAGCACGGTACAATGAGAAACACTGAACTCACAGATGGCAAATAGCTAGCCCAGGACGATGACGGCAGTGTTGGCAGAGCTAGATTTGTGATTGGTCTGTACCACATCACCTCCTGGAAACAAACTTAAGAAAATGGCAGTTTTGGAAGGGGAGAAATAAAATTCAGAATAACTACAGTTTGGTTGGTATTTCTGTTTTGGTTAAAATTTTGTGTTTCATCCCTGTTGGCAATATTTAACATGATCCTGGCTTAGGGGACTGATAAAATCCCATGGAAAAAAAGGAGACTCGTTGGTTAGTGTGGCTTTGTTTGATATAAATCTTATGAGTTGTGATTTTTGGTGGCATTTGGAGTTGGAGTTGATGAATGGCACCCTCACAACATCTCAAGGTGCTGCTTCATGCTGAAATGTGCACTCCCATGTCTCTTCAAGTCTTTTCCCTCAGTCCAGCCCATCTCCAAAAGCAGGGAAGCAGAGGTACACAGCCTGAACAGAAGAGACAGGTTGGAACTCAAGAAACTCCTTCCTTCCCAGGGAGTCCGGAACTTCCACCTCAAGGGTGGGAAATATCAGCTATAGCAAAAACATCAGCTAGCAAAGGAGTAGCTTTTCAGTGTCTTTAAATTGTGTCCTTGCAGGTAAAGAGTTGTACTGCCAATCCAAAGGCACATAGTTCAAATCCACCAGCTGCTCCAAGGAAGACATATGAAGATCTCCTTCCTTGTGATTTACGGTCTCAGAAAACTTCCTTAAAGGGTCAACTACGAGTTGGTTCCTAACAGCAACTTAAATCTTGGCGACATGGTGAATGGGTCATTGCCAAGACCGGCCTCCACTCCCTCAAGTCACTCTACAGCTGGCATGGTGCCACTGCTGTAAAATGGGCCTGATATCAGGGTGGGGGTAAGACTGAGAGAAACTGGATAAATTGTGTGTACTGCACTGAAACAGATGAGGGACTGAATAATTTAAAAGCGATGTATGATAGGGAATTATGGTTATCACAAGAGTCCACAATTAAGGTTGCATAGTGGAATGTACTTGGTGCGGGGGGATTGTGTACCAGGGAGGGAGTGTTTCTTTTACTTTTGAAAGAGAGGAGTGAACTAGGGGGAGAGGGGAGAGGGCTGGGTGGGTAGAGAAGTGCAGCAATGAATAAATGGAAATCCAAATTCTCTGCAAATGTTCATTAAAATTATTTAAAAAAAGAAAAAAAAAAGAACTAGGGTGGAAGGGGGAGGAGTACCGGAAGGAAATATCACTACAACGGTCACTGTAGTTACCTGAGGGGGCAACATTGCTCGTGATTTTTGGAAAAATTATGCTTGTATATTTTTCCGCTTTTAGGGGGTATATGTGTATACTTTTTTCGTTTTTGCCAAATTTTCTACAAGGAATGTGAGCTAACTTTTAGCCAGTATAAAATATTTTTGTTTTCTTCAATTATAGAAAGGAGAACTCGAAGGTTTGCATGTAGCAAACCTTTATCTTGCTCTGTAATGACATGCTTAAATTACTAGAGAGAAATGAAAATATTTAGCATGTCTACTCCTCATTAAAGAAATTAGAGTTTTATGGTTGATTTTTATATCTTGTTCTGTATTTTTCAAATTCTGTATCAAAAGTCTGTAGGTAATTTATAAACATTAATGAAGAACTTTTTTAAAGAAATTGATACTTATTCTCTAATTGACAAATTAGGTGGATTTTATTTGTGTCTCAGCTCTGTGTAAGACCTTTACCTACTTGTCAATCATAATGATAATCTGTTTCCTTTTTTATAGATTTGTAAATCTATAAATGTCATAAATAAATTATAAAACTAATGACCATGTTTGTAGGGTAATAAGAAGGGGGAATCTATTAAATTCTGACATATTGCCATTATTCCCATATCTGCTGTCACCAAGTCAGTTCCGTCAAGTTTCCGAGGCACCTTCATGGCCGTCGCTGTGGGAGGAGGCAGCCTTCTTCTTCCTGCAGAGCCCTTTGTAGATTAGAACTGTCGTCTTTTCACTTACGAGCCCACTATGATATACACTATGCTACCAGTTTGTTTTTGTTATGAACCAACTCATAGCTGACCCTCTAGGGGGTTTTCAGAGGTTGTACGTGGTGTGAAAGGAGATTGCCCGCCATTCTCCAACATGGCAGCAAGTGGATTTGAATTGCATGCCTTTGAATTGGCAGAGCAACTCATTACATACTAGGCCACTAGAGTTTCTTATTATTTCTTTTGTTTTTGTCAGGTGTCATCAAGTTGACTGTGACTCATAGCAAACCTACATGAACAAAAGATCTGAACTTTGCCCTACCCTGCACCGTTCACACCACCTCCGGTATTTTCAAGCCCGTTGTTACAGTCACTGTGTCAGTCCGTCTTGCTGAGAGTCTTTCTCTCTTATTCTGACCTTCTGCTTTTCTCAGCATGATATCTCTTCCCCATGAACTGGGCCCATGTATGACAATGTGCCCAATGTATGTGAGACAAAATTTCACCATCTTTTCCTCTAAGGAGCACCCTAGCTGTACTTCCTGGTTGTTCTTTTGACAATCCAAGAAATACTCAGTACTCTTCTCCAACACCACAGTTCAAAAGCATTGATTTCCTAATTCTGGAAATGTTTTTTTGGTTTGTCAAAATGCATAATTTTTTCCCAGAGTGTCATGTATTTCTCTACCATTTACCCATCAATCTGTCATACTGTGGTAGCTAGTGTATTGCTGTAACATTGAAAGCTATGACACCAGTATTTCAAATACCAGCCGGTGACTCTTGGTAGACAGGTTTCAATAAAACTTCTAGACTAAGACTGGGTCAGGAAAAAGACCTGGAAATATACTTTTTGAAAACAAAACCAAAAAAACTGGGAAAGTTTTGTGCCTGTTGTTGTTGCTATGTGCCATCGAGTCTCCTAACCTGCTCTATCCTGAGCCAATCTCATCATCTCCAACAGACCTCATCCCATTTCTCCCGTCACTGAGGCAATCTATGTAATCCTGGATCTTCCTTTCCTGCCCTGTCCCTCTATCCTTCCAAGTATGATGTTCCTCTCCAAGGATGGTCGCTCCTGGTCACATGCCCAAAGTATGTGAGACGGAACCTCAAAATCCTTGCCTTTAGGGAGCAGTCTGGTTTCATCCTCTCCAGGACAGATCTGTTTGTTTTCCTTGCAATCCACAGTATGTTCAACACTCTTCTCCAGCACCACAACTCAAAGGCATCAATCCTTCTTCTGACATCCTTAGTTAATGTCCAGCTCTCTGATGCATAGCAAGTAATTGCAAAGACCATGGCCTGGATGAGGTGCATCTTAGTCTCCAGACTGACATTGCTGCTCTTCAGTACTCTAGATAGCAGATTTTCCCAAGGCAATTCATCTTTTGATTTCCTGAGTACAGTGCCTGATTGTGGAACCAAGCAAGCTGAAGTTATCAACAATCACAATCTCTTCTCCATCCATCATGAAGCTGCTAATTGGCCCAGTGGTGAGAATCTTTGTTTTCTTTATGTTGAGCTTCAGTCCACATTGAAGACTACAGTCTTTGAGCTTCTGCAGCAAACGCTTCAAGTCCTCCTCAGTTTCAGCAACTAAGGTTATGATATCTGCATATTGTAGGTGGTTAATGAATCTTCCTCCATCTATCCTAATGCCACATTCCTCCTCATAAAGTCCAACTTTTTGAATGATCTCTTCTGCATATAGATCGAAAAGGTATGAAGACAGCGTGCATCCCTGATGCACACCTTTCCTGATCCTGAACCATGCAGTGTTTCCCTACTCTGTTCTGACTACTGCTTCCTGGTCCAAGCATAGGTTTCTTATAAGCACAGTCAAGTGTTCTGAGATTCCCATTCTTCTCAAGGTTAGCCACCATTTGTTGTGATCCACACAGTCAAATGCCTTTGCATAGTCAATGAAACACAGATAGACATCCCTCTGGTACTCTTTGCTTTCAGCCAAGATCCATCTAACATTGGCTATGATGTCCCTAGTGGCACAGCTTCTTTTAATGGAAGATGGGAGGATCAGGTTGGAAGACACTCAAAATAGTACCAGTAAGAGGTACCTCCTCTAACTTTAGTTGGTCATCACGGTGTGGATGCAGAAAAGCTTCCAAGACCTTCCCTTCCTGATGTGGCACAACTCAATCTGAGAGAGAAAACAAACTCACCACAAACCAAAACTTCAAACAGTTGTAAGCATCTATTAAGAATGAGAACATGGAACGTACAAAATATTAATCTAGGGAAAATGGAAATGGTAAAAAAACAAAATGGAAAACATAAAGACTGATAATCTAGGCATTTAGTGACCTGAAATGGATTGTCATTAGCCATTTTTTAGCCAATCAAACATATGGTCTATGTGCCAGGAATGACAAACTGAAAAAGAATGGCATCATGTTCATTGTACAAAAGAACATGCCAGGACCCATCCCAAAGTGCAACACCGTTAGCGATAGGATACTGTCCATACACCTGCAAAGACAAGTTCATATTATTCAGTTTACACATTAACCACTAGTACCAAAAATGAAGATTTTTTTTAAACAAAAGCCTGACTTCTTTAGTATAAACTTGATCAAATGTGCAATCAAGATGCATTCATAGTTACTAGTGACTGGAATGCAAAAGTTGGGGGGTAAAGAAGGATCAGGAACTGGAAAATATGGCTTTGGTAATTCCCACGACCACATAATAGAATGTTGCCTGACCTATTCACTGCAAATATCACTTTCCCAACAACATAGACCATGACTATACACGTGAAGCTCACCAGACAGAAAACATAAGAGACAAATCAGCTACATCTGTGGAAAGAAACATTGAAGAAGCTCAGTCTTATCAGTGAACAACACTGGAAATCAGCTATAAAACTGCCTGTCAATTGCTCATGTGCAAGTTCAAACTAAGGAAGAAGAAAATGAAAACAAGTTCACAACTGCTGAAATGCGACCTTTATTATGTCCGTCTGGATTTGGAGACCATCTCAAGAACAGGTTTGGCACATTGAATAGTAATGACCCTAGATCATGCTGAGTTACAGACTGACATCAAGCAGCAAGAAAACGAAAGCTCAATGCAAAGACAGGAAAGAAAAGAACAAAATGGATGTCTGAAGAGACTCTGAAACTTGTTCTTGCATGTAAAGAACCTTAAGTAAATGGGAAAAATGATGACATAAAATGGCTAAAGAAAAAACTTCAAAACGTTGTATAAGCACTAGAAGTATTAGGATAAATGTGCAGCCCTGCAGTTATAAAACCCAAGGAGAACAAATTTTGCATTTTTCAAGTGAAAAGAACTGAAGAAAGAAATACAAGCCTTTAGTTGAAACCCTAAAGAATTCTATGAGTAAAATATTGAACGACCCACAAAGGAGAAAAAGAAGATGAAAAGAATACAGAGAGTCACCATATCAGAAAGGTTTAGTCAATGCCCAAACCTTTCAGGAGGTAGAAATATGATCAAGAGCTGATGGCACAAAAGGAAGAAGCCAAAGCTACACTGAACGCTTTGATAAAAAAGCAAAATTATATAGATGGGTCTTTCATAAACTGGCTAAAAAATAAGGCCCAATTTCTCTGTGGATTTCAATTCTGTCACTCACTAAGTAATTAACCCCTTGCTTTCAAGTCAATTCCAATTAATACTAATTATATAGGCTAGAAGGAACTCTGGCATATAGTCTGTAAGGTGTTGCAGTGTTAACTGAAAGGTCACTAGTTCAAACCTACCAGCTGTCTTGAGGGAGGAAAATAGGTGGTCTCCTCATGTGTGAGTTCACAGCCTCAGAAATGTATCACAGCATTAAACCTACATTACTGAATACATAATGAACCTCTATTCTCCACCAAGTAACATGCTTGGAGGGTGCCAGGAGAGTGCTAGGAGTCAGAATTTCCTTGATGGCACTGGTTTAGTTTGGTATAAGTTGAAGTAGACCCATGGAGCTCTGGTGAACAAGGGGGAGGAAGCTACAATACAATCCCATCAACACACAGTTCAAATCCACCCGGTGCTCCACAGAAGAAGGATGAGCAATCTCCTCCCACGCTGTTTCAAACCCACGGGGGGGTCAGCTGTGGGTCGATTCTGACTCGGTGGCAAACAACAACAGCAGTGCAGGAGACGAAGAGCCTGAATGAGATGGACTGACAGTGATTGTGACAATAGGGGCTGCTGGTCAGAGACTGTGAGACTGGCTAACGATAGAGGAGGATTCAGAGTGATTCTTCAGTCATTAGAAGTTGTAATTGACTTGCACATAACAACAACAACAAGTCCATAAAGTTTCTGGGCTGAAATCTTTGTGAAAGCAAGTTTTCACTTCCTCTTGTGGAGCAACTGAGAGGTTTGAACCAAGTGCTTACCCACTGTACCACCAAGGCTCTTTTATCAGATATATGATGCGCCTCTATTGTCTGCTGAGTACCATACCTGCCCCTGTTGGAAGCACATGACCATCTTCAGAAGGGCTCCTCTCTTTGGAAAACCCCATTGCCCCATAATCCTCATTGCTCTCCCTTTGTCCTTTTCCTTGTGATCTCCTGTCTGTGGAATCCAGACTGAAACCACAGTCCTTCTTTCCCCAGCCCCCACCTTTAATGTGATCCCCAGCTGGCATTTCCTCTAATAAGATTAGCTCTTATTATTGTCAATGACGTTGGATATCTGGGACAGCATGATGATCCCTTGCCTTAACCCCTTAACTATAATTTCAAATGATATGAAATCAAATACGGTACTTGGGCTGAGAAAGAGAAGCAGAGAGCTCGGAGATAAGGACCTTTCCTCATGAAGAAGTTGTAATTCGGAAGCCTTATCTTCCTAATTCTGAGTCTTCTCTTTGTTCATCATTGACATGGAGATTCAATCTTATACAAGAATCTTTGCTTCAAATATCCCTCTGGCCAGCTGAATCTAATTTGATACTGTGTTAACATGAAATACAGGAAAGGTCTTGGCAAACGTTGGGATTAATCTATTAATGCAAGATAATTTTTTAAACATTTAAAGAGCCCTGGATTCAGGACTTGGTTTAAAATCAGAACCCAGCAGGCTGAGGGGAGAGTTTTTTTTCTTCTTCTCCTTTAGGAAGAAGAAGCCGTGACTAGAAATTGCAGATGTAAATTAGAGCGGCATCCAAAAAAGAAACCTGTTTGTGGAGCTAAACATTTCTTCTTTGACACGATACACTGAATGCAATATGGTGACACAAACCATTTAAGTAAATACCAACTCTAATAATAGCCACATATCAATTGAGAAGTATTTTTATCTCATATGTGTTAGCTCCCCAGCCTCAGCCTTGGAAAAGCAGAGGGAAATGTGTGATCACTCTGGCCTTGTTTCAGAGAAAGCGGTGATTGATTGCTGGGGCTCCAGGAACATCGATGCTGCTTAATGGGTCCTTAGCTCTAAGAATAATGGAGGAAAAAACCATGTGTGTCGTTTGATAACCTCCATGGCTAAGGAGAAGAGTTGGGGAGGGAAAGGCGTTGAACAGGAAAAGGAGAAACTTAATTCCCCAATTAATCTCCCTCTGCTTCTGACATAATTCTGGATGGCATAGAATATTACAAATTGGCACGTCCCACATTCATATTCTTCCTCTCCACTCTGTCTGCTATCCGTCTCTGTCAGCGCCTCTCTGTACAAGGGAGACTGGACGCAATATCATCTGTGGAGAAAGAGAAAGGAATGTAGCCTCTCGAAATGGTGCAATATTGGATTTGATTCTCACAGAATTTAATAATTCTCCCACCTATCAGGATTCCTGTGAGATTAAAGGTGTTCTTGCTGTGATCATTTTAATTATTTCCACACTCTCAGATGATCTCTTTCAAAAGTGAAGCCAAATGCTCATTCCCTAGGTTGTGAGTTTGGCCTAGTGACTGGCTTCAAACTAATGGAACGTGGTGGATATGATGCTGTGAGGCTTCTGTGATCAAAACATAAAAGGCACTGTGGTTTCTGGTTGAGAAGTGCATTGAATGATGCGTTACTAACTGCAAGGTCAGTGGTTCAAATCCACCAGCCTCTTCTCAGAGACAAGATGAGGCAACCTCCTCTCACAAAGATTTACAACCTCAGGCACTCAATGAGGGGTCACTATGAGTTAGAATTGACTCAAATGAGTCAATTTGACTGGATTTGATTGATATTTTTGGTTTCTCTCTCTTGGATCACGCAACTATGGGGAAACCAATTGTCGTGTTGCAAAAATGCGCAAACAATCCTCTGCAGAGGCCCTTGTAGTGAGGACTTTCTGCCAGCAAGGAATCAGGGCCTCCTGTGAGCATGAGTGAGAAGCTCTGACAGGGTGCTGTACTCAGAACCAGAAGGTAGCGTGTCCCCAGCATTTCTAATCCACCAGCTACTCCAGGAGGATAGTCTCCTGCTCTTAAGATCTATACCCTTGGAAACCCAGCTGAGGGTCACCACAAATCAGGATCTAGTCAACAGCAGTGAGTCAGGGTTGTTTGTTTTGATGTGGGTTTGGTTTTGCCAACATGAGCGAGCCATCTAGGAAGCAGAGCCTCCAACCTGATCAAGCTGGCTAGTCAACAACTTAACCGCAAACTAAGAGTGATTCTGAGCCTGAACCACCCAGCTAAGTCACCACAAGTCTCTAGTCATAAGGAACTGGGGGGCAAAATAGGAATTGTGTGACATGATAAATGTTTGTTACTCTAAATTGCTACACTTGGGAATAAATTTTTCTATAGCAGTCTAGTTGGAAACAACTCCATGAACTCAGGCCTTTCGTTCATAGGGTCGCTATGAGTCATCTATGACTTGATGGCACTTAACAACAATAACAATGACAACATAGAGAGAGCTACGTTGGCTTAGTGGACAGAAAGTTATGTTACCAAGCCAAAGGTGGATGGATGATTTAAATCTGTGGCCCTCAGGCCTGGTTCAAATTGGTTTTTTGTCAAACATTCTTCCAGGTGGTATAGCACTGGTCTGTGCATTGTTGTACAGAGGTAACTCGTGGTTGCTGTAATGCTAGACACTGTGACACGGATGTGCCAAATGTGATAATGGTTACCAATAGTGGACAGTGTTTGCTGGAGCTTCCCGATTAAAACAAGTTTGGAAGCAGGAGTGGCATCCACTTTTCAAACGGCTTACCTCCGGAAATTCATTTCATTCATAGGGTTGCTATGAGTCAACTATGACTCAATGGCACTTAACAACGACAATAACATAGCAGTCTAGGCTGAAGAGTCAAGCGTATCCACAATACCTGCCAATCTCCTTCCGAAATTCATCAATTAAAAACCCCATGGAGTGCAGCTACCCTCTGACATCCACCAATTACCACAAGTCAAGAGTCCCAACTCGACAGAAGCGAGTTTATTGTAACCTATACACTCACCTTCCCGAGAACACTTAGACCCTGACTGTGTTGGCATGCATTCATGCTTACGTGACTGAGGGAGAGCTGTGTCTCCTAGCTGTTTGCGATAGATTTAATCAATTTTACATCTTTCAGCCATGGAACTGTGAGGTGATGAGCAAGTTCAATCATCTTGTTCATATTTTCAATCTGTAAATATGTCAAATGTGGCCTAGGTGTGCCCCACATAAAGGTATGGGTGGCAGAGATACCAGCGTTCTAGTTGGAATGGGAATTTCTTTTAACTTAATTCACTTTATTTGTTATACAAAATCCACTATGTGGTTGCCACAGCTGGAGCCTGAGTCCTCTGCACAGAGACTCTGGTGTGAGTCTTTACAAGATGATCTGTAAATTCCTGGTAGGGAGACTTGGTGAACACAGTCTCTTCCCAGAGATCTGGGGTCAAGTAGCTGGAGGCATTGGAGATGGCACCAAAAGTGGCCTCGATGAAATTGTCCAGGGTAGCTGTGCAGCCCCTGGCTGACGTGTCATCAATGTCATCAATTCCAGCCATCAGCAGCAGTTTCTTGGGCACAAGGGCCAAGATGATTCCAGTGCCTCAGCGTGCAGGGATCAGACGCACCAACACAGAGCCACAACACCCGGTCACCTTGCAGGGAACATGTGAAACTTGCCTATCTTGTTCCCCCAGTAGCCACACTGCACAGGGACAATGGAGAGCTTCGCCAGGATGACGGCCCCATGGATGGCAGTAGCCACCTCCTTGGAGCACTTGAAGCCCAGGCCAACATAGCCATTATAGTTTCCAATGGCGGCAAAGGCCTTGAACCTGATCCACTGGCCAGCACGTGTCTGCTTCTGCACAGGCATGATTTTCAAGACCTCACCCTTGAGGGACATCCCCAGGAAAAAGTCAGTGATCTCAGACTCCTTGATGGGCAGTGAAAAGAGAGAAATCTCCTCCAAGGATTTGTTCTTCGTATCTTTGACCAGACTTGGTGACAGGGAGCCACTCCTTGTCCTCGGCTTTACCTCCTCGAGCTCTGTGGCCCCTCCTAAGCCCTGTCCACGGCCACCACCCTGACCCCACAGACCACTACTGAAGCCTCCGTGGAAACTGCCACGGGCTCCCCTCCCAGGGCCTCCGCCACCTCCACGCCCTCCTGCTTCACCGGCATTATTCACCATTTGGTGATGGGAATTTTTAATAACTTCTATGCGGCTGGCTATTATAGCATTAGTATTAGTAGCAGGTATCAAAATTCCACATGGGAAAATATTGTTCCTGAATGATGCATATGGTTTGTGCTTTACACTTTCCTAAAGATGGGTGAATCAAACACCCTCAATAATACTCAGGAGAAATGCCTGAGAATCGAATTCTGTCGTAGGGATTATAGTCAAGAAAACCCCAGAGACCGGGATGGTGGTGAGGCAGGTTCAACTGATGACAAGGTTTCGGTTTGGCAAGAAACTATGAGAAATTTTTAGGTAGAAAATTGTCTCTCTTTGGACAAACGTTTTGATAAAAATCCCCAGGAAAAAGACAAGGCCTGAGGAGCATAGATTTGGCAGAGATATATTGAAGATAGATTGCCTTAGAGCATGATAAGGCAGAGAAAATTGGCTTGATAGAGTGGAGGAGGGATGCTGGTGGATTGAAAAGGGGGCAGGTTATGAGAATCTCAGGTTCCAGGAGAAGAGTGAGGAGAGAGGAGCTCCTGAGCTGTGTCGTGGTGACTCAGCGCATTTGCCAACAGCTCTGCCCTTGCTCTTAAAATGTTGTGATAACCCACTGGGCATTTGTTTCCCCTTAAAAGCAGGCATCATTTCTTATTTCTTCCTGATATCTGTCACCATTCGTAGCACAGTACTTATTCACAGCCATACCACCTTGATTTCATAGCATAGTCCTGGTACTCAGAACCCACTGCCAGCAAGTCAATTCTGATCCCAGGCTGGCCTGGGGTACCGAGTGGAACTGCCCCTTGGAATTTCCAAGGCTGTAATCTTCCCGGCAGAAGATTGCATCATCTGGCTCCTGCAGAGCAGCTGATGGGTTCAAACTGTCAACCTTTTGGTTAGAAGTCAAACGCATTCACCACAGCACCATTATGGCTCCTTCACACACAGAGACATTCATTTCTAGATGAAGGAATAAACGAACAAACACGAAGAGGACCAGAAGCCGCATCAGCAGTGAGTCACACACACCTGCGCTGATGCCACCCACCTTTTCACTCACTGCCCAGGACCTCTGAGTGCGTTTCTCCCCATCAGATAGAATTAACAATAGCACAACCTACTGTGAAGGTTAAATAAAATAACAAGCATTAAAAAGTGCTCAGTACAGAGCCTTCCAGGAAGTACGCTCCCTCCAGAATATGTTTGGAAGTCTAGTGGCAGAAGAGTTCAACGTTAGGCTGCTAACCGAAAGGCCAGCAGGGTGAGTCCACCTGCAGCTCTGCGGAAGGAAAGCCTGCTTTCACAAAGATACCAGCCTAGAATGTTCTACTGGCAGCTCCGCTCTGGCCTATAGGGTCCCTGCGAGTCAGAATCAACATGATGGTCTACAATCATCTTTAGGGAGCAAATTGACAGGTCTTTTCTCCTAAGTTGCCAAACACTTAACCACAGGGCCACTAGGACTTCACTTAAGATGGGGCGCCCAGAGGATTCCTTCCACCAAAATAAAAATGAAACAAAAAACCAAACCTGTTGCTGTTGAGTTGATTCCAGCCCATGTCAACCCCCCATCAGGCTTCCACGTCCATAAATCTTTACAAATGCAATGACTCATCTTTGTCCCATGGAGACCTGGTGGGTTGGAGCCACTGACCTTTCTTCAGTCCAGCACGTAACGCACAGTGTCACCAGGGCTCCTTTTAGCTAGGCAATAATAAGGGATTTACTTGGGTTTTATCTCTCCAACATATCTCCTGTTGGAATTCACACACCTCCTTTCCCCCTCAAAGATGATGAAACTTCGTCATACTTGGGCATCTTGCTAGGAGAGGTTATTCCTTGGAGAGGGACATCGTGCTTGGAAAGGTGGAGGGAGGGGCAAAGGAGAGGAAGACCCTCAACCAGGTGGATTGACGCAGTGACCACAGCAGTGGGCTTGAGTGTGTCAGAGATTGTGAGGTTGGCACAGGATAAGAGAGGGTTCAGATCTGTTCACAGGGTTGCTATCAGTCGTACTCAATAATACCTAACAATAACAACTCAACACAATAAAGGTTGTCTGTGTTCTAAGAAAGACCCAATGGACTTTACAAAACTGAAACACAAATTCAAGAAAAGAAGAATCTCTAAGGCAGCCCTCATACTGACATTTCAGCTGGGACCTCACTCCACCTTAGACCTCACCAGCTGAGAAGAGACGACGTGGTCTCAGGGAGGTCTGCGGTCACGTAAGCGTTTCAGTATGACGAGTAAGATTCAAAATAATACTGGAATCAAATTCCTCCCCAACAAAAGCATTTGTGA
Source organism: Elephantulus edwardii (assembly GCF_000299155.1). Lineage (NCBI taxonomy): Eukaryota > Metazoa > Chordata > Mammalia > Macroscelidea > Macroscelididae > Elephantulus > Elephantulus edwardii. The sequence goes on along the minus strand of NW_006399882.1, from coordinate 4,244,786 downwards.
TCAATGTCAACTTGTGTGTCTGTGTAGCCATGTTTGAGGAAGCGTGTGTGTGTGTGTGTGTGTGTGTGTGTGTGTGTGTGTGTGTGTGTTATACTTAAGACCACAAGGGAATGGATGTACATGGAACACAAACTACTTTTAATCAGTCTTGGTGTCACCATGGTAACGTGCACAGACGCAGGGCTCCTAATCACAGAAAGCCCGCTGGCTTGTGATCAGCCCTGGGGGAGGACTCCAGCCACCATGTGCGCCATTGCAGTTTGCGGCTTGGAACAGTCTCCTGGGCTCTGTTAATCCGTTGGTTGATTCTGATCTTCCCTGTCCCTCCTTTCATCAGCCTTCCTTCTGGAACCACTGCAGTCCTGCTCTCATCCCATCATTGCTATTAAGAAAGCCTTTAACACAAGGAACTTGGGGGCACTGGGAATGGGGGCTTTCTCCATTTAGGTAACTCAAGGAATTATGTTGTGCCTTGAAGTTATTTGAAATTGTATCACAGGGAAAAAAAAAGATTAAAAGCAGCCAGTAAAATGCCAGCAGCATCCATCTCTCGAGTTATTTATGTAAATGCTTATGAAAATGGCATATCATGACCTACAGGCTCGAAATACCAAGTCAGAGGTTAGCTACCTGGGTGAGGCTTAAGAAATGCCTATGCAGTTGCTTTGGGGGGGAAAATCAATCTGGCCTTTATTATTTTTCTTGGGAGAATTGGAAATAGCATTCATTAGCAAAGTCCCTATCCCTCCATCTCTAAAGGGATTTCAAGTTTTTCAATTGTTATTTGAATATGGTTGTCCTAGGAGAGAACGTCTTTGTTTGGAATAACATTCAAATACTCTTCCCTGGTTTCAGTCTGCTCCAACTGACAATGAAAACTGCATTTTACCAAAGAGTTCTTCTCTAAGTGACAAACCATTAATTTCTCTATTTCTTGCGTCTTGAGTATCAGCTATAAATATTGTTTTAACCTTTAAAAAGCCAATGATGGTTTGTTTTAAAGCTTCCCATTGAAACAGTATGAATTTTGTAAATCAGAAATTTTAAACTGCATCTTCATGTTTTATTCTTTTTTATTTTATTATTATTATTATTCATTTTAATTAAAATTTACAGAGACTTTGGATTTCCGGTCATTCATTGTTGCACTTTTCTCCCTGCTCACCCCTCCCCCGCAGTTTGCTCTTCTCTTTGAAAAGTAAAAGAAAAATTCTTTCATTGTTATACAATCCCTCTCCCCAAGTCCACATCACTCTGCAGCCTTCATCTTGGACTCCTGTCATGACAATAATACCTAATCATATATCCCTTTTAAACAGTTCTCTCCCTCATCTGTTTCAATGCAGTATACATAATTTATCTTATATTTCTCAGTCTCCCCCCAACCCCTATGTCAATCCCATTTTACAACACTATGGCAGTATGCAGCATTTGTCCTTTTGTGACTGAGATACTTCATTCAGCATAATGTCCTCCAGGGTCATCCATTTTGTATAATGTTTCATGAGTTTCTTGTTTTTCAATGCAGTGTAGTATTCCATTGTGTGAATATACCAGAGCTTCTCTATCGATTTGTTTTTTGATGGGCACTTAGGTTGTTTCCAACTCTTTGCTATTGTGAACAAAGCTGTAATAAATAAGGATGTGCATACATTTTATGATTTTATGGTAAATATATGTATTTGGGTATATGCACACTCATATGTTCATATTTGTAAGGATCATTTCTAAATATGTAGTTATATGATGTGATTATCAGATACTTAGTTCTATACACTCTATCTCACGTACTTTGAGTATGTTTTCAGGAGGGCCAAACTCTGACAAAAAAGACATCAGGCTGGGAAAGATAAAGTCAGCAAAAGAGAGGAAGACCTGCAGGAAGACAGATTGACACAGTGACTGCAGCAATGGTTTTGAGTGTGGTCAAGATCAGGATGATAGATGGCATAGAATAGGACGAAGTTACAATCTGTGGTTCCTAGGGCTGCTATAAATCATGGTTAACCCAACAGCACCTAACAACAAACAGCATATGATGTGATGGTTAAGGGGGTTGGAATCAAGCTGTCAAGATGTGAATTCTCCCTTCTGTCTGACTTTGGTTAAGGTACTTAGCATCTCGACTTCTCAGCTTCTTAATCTACACCAGAAACCATAAGAATAACTACTCCACAATAGCACTAGTGGGTGCCTCATTGAATGGTGAGGTTTAAATGAGTTAGTGCATACTTAGTGCCTAAAACTGAGCCTGACTTGTAGCTAGTGCTCAGTAAATGTTAACTTATTGCCCTCAGGATGATTCTCATTGTGACCCTCCATTGGGTTTTTGAGCCTGTAAATCTTAACAGGAGAAGGCTGTTAATCTTTTTTTCAGAGAACTGCTGGAAACAGTCTTTGGTTAACAGTGCAACATACAAGGACTATGCCACCAGACCCCCCCTTCAGTCAATGTCAGCAGTGTTTAGGAGAATTGTCCATATGAGGCACTTGTAAATAGTCAAGCAGCACTGTCATAATCATTAGCTGTTTGTTGATCTTTTCTGGAAAAAAGAAAAAATCATGCTTTGAGTATAAACTGTCTACACAGAACATTGCTTTTACAAACACTCTTTAGAAGTATACACATTATTAAAGATAAAAAATGACATTCTGTAGACTCAGCTTGTTTTACACCAAGATTGTTCCCTCATTGAGTCTGGGAGTTCTGGTGGTTTAGTGCCAAGGAATTGTGCTGCCAACCCAAAAGTATGTGGTTCAAATCCATAAGCTGCTCCACGGGAGATGAGCGGTCTCCTCAATGTCAGCTACAGGTCAGTTCCAACTCGATGGTACATTGTTGCAATGTCAATAACAACATCCTTCCTAACTAAGGGTTGTGCCCAACTGATAACAGAAAGTTGGAAGTTTGAACCCAACCAAAGTTGCCTCAGCAGAAAAATCTGGTGATTTACTTCTAAAAATAACCCTTGAAAGCTCTACGGAGTCCTGTTCTAGTCTAACACTTACGCTGTTGTTGTTGTTGTTGTTGTTACATGGTGTCAAGTATGACTCATAGCAACCCAGTGAACAACAAATCTGAACCTTGTTCTAGTCTGGGCATCCTCATCGCTGATACACTTAAACCCATTGCTGCATTCACCGTGTCAATCCATCTTGTTGGAGTCTTTCTCTTCCGCTGACCTTCCACCTTTCCAAGATGATGTCTGTTCCAAGGAATAACCTCTCCCAGAAACATCCAGAAGAGAGACAAAGCTTTGCCATCCTTCCCTCCAAGATGCATTCTGGCTGCAAGTTTTCCCAAGACCTATATATCTGTTGTTTTGGCAATTCATGGAATATTCAGCAATTTTCTCCAACATCAGAACTCAAGAGCATCAATTCTTCTGTCAGCCTTATTATAGAGCTGCCTGAAATAGGAATCAATTCAACAGGAACAGAAACTGGTACCATTCTTCCCAGCAGTGAATGTATTTCTTCCTTTCTTCCTGAAGTAGCCTTGGTTTGTTGCTTGGCCCTGAGTTCATTTCAATTTCCTATTCTTTGGTCCATTTTGATTGCATCTCTCCTACTGCTTGATTCCACTTGTATCATGCCTGAAGAAGTTGTTTCAGTTTTGCATTCTTTTTTTCTGCACAGTGGGGGTGCTTCTTTTCACTGAGGAGAAGCATAGAACAACAGGGTGAAGCTAAGGCTGTGTTGTCATGTCAACCCAAGAAAGAGCTACCTCCTTGGCCTCACATGTTAACTTCCTTTGTCTGTGAAATGGCAGAGTCTTGGAAAACTTTTGTCTACCAAGAGCTCTTGTGGCAATTACTGCAGATGCCTGAGCTTTGGTTTGGAGGCTAGGCTGCCGTGCATCTTGGGGGAGAAGCTCGGTCACTGAGAGCTGGGAAAATTATCTGGCTCTTAGGACAGGACCCAACCACATCTCAACGCCCGTCTCCTTTGCCTCCTGGTCTAAAGAGAAACTGCACATAATAGCCACTCAGTCCCATGACTGGATAATTATTGGAATTTCTGGCTCCACTCCACCGAAAAGAGAGACTTTCTAAAGAAGAATTTCAGGCTCTTTTACTATTTCTCCGTTTTTTGTTGTCTGGATCTGCGCCCTAAAATTTGCCTGTTTTTCTCTGTGCTATTTTTGTGTTGCTTTACTCCCCGGTCCCCACCTCCCACCACCTCCACCCCTCAGCCAATTTAGTAGAATAGGAGGCCCCAAATATGCAGTATTCCACTCTAAGTTGTTTGAACTTCTCTAACTCATCTTTTTTTTAGAAAGAGAGAAAAGAAAATATTCTACTTTATAGGCCTTGTCTTACTAAATTTTAACTTTCCCCCCTTTGAGTTAAGAAAATTTATTGAAAGGTAAAACTTCTCTCTGCACTGCAATCTCAAAAGGCACACAGTTTGCAGCCACCAGTTGTTCCACGGGAGAAGGATGGGCAATCGCCTCCTGTGTGATTTACTGCCTCTGAAAACCCACTGGAGGGTCAGCTAGGGGTCAGTTCTGACTTGATGGTACACAACAACAGCAACAATTTTTATTTTATATTCATTTGCTTACAAAGTTTTTATATGTTGGAAAATATGTAACAATGAATGAATGGAAATTTTTAAAAAGAATATGTTCAAACCTATTAATACTACATAAAGTATACATTTTCTCCAAAAAACCCCCAAAGTTTGTATTGCTTATGTTTCATACTGTTCTTCATTCACATTATGTTCATATTACCATTTCCATTCATTATGTGGGTGAGGGGTTTTTTTTAACCAGATAGTAATGATTTGTATTTATTTATGTTATTTCAATGAAGAACCCTATATCATTATGTTTTATAAAATTAATCACCACTGAATCATGCCGACAATTATCCTGTCTTTTTAAGTCCCCACTAGATCTTTCCCTTTTCCTTCACCTCCTCCCTCCACCTACCAAATTGTGCAACTCTGTGGTTTCACCCCTACCTATCCTCACCCCTCTGCTCCCACCCCTTCCCCCCTTGTACCCACATACATGTTTTACTTGTTATCCTTCTACTTTCACAATAATGGTCTTATGCAGTATTTGTCCTTATGAGACTGAGTTCACTCAGCATGAATCTCTGCAATCTCTTCTGTTATGTAGTATTTTTCAGAATTGTTGTTCCTGAGTGCTGCATAGTATTCCATTGTACCACAATTTCTACCTGAGGATGCTGTTTAATTGACGATGGTAAAAACTGGGACTAGGGGACTCCTCAGAACACTCAGAAGCACCAGTGATGTAGTGCATTGCGCTTTGGGCTGCCAGCTGAAAGCTAGATGGCTCAAATCCATAACACTCTGCAAGAGAAGGAAGAGGCAGATTCCTCTTGTGATATTTTAGTCTTGGAAGTCCAGCGAAGGGTCATTATGAATCAGGTTGGGTTTGGGTAGTTGTTGGCTTTTGTCTGCCTGTTTGGCTTTTGTTTATTAGAGCTATAAAGGGGACACTTTGTTTATTAAAATGAAAACAGACTTACATGTTGGAATACTATGCAGCACGCAGGAGCAATGATTTTGTAAATCACTCTGGAACTTGGGAGGCACTGAAGAGCATTATGCTAAGTGAACTAACTGAGTCACATAAGGACAAATACTGTATAAGACCTTTATTGTAGAAATCGATAACTAGTAAAATGTGTATGAGGATCTAAGGAGGGGAAGAGGGAACAGAGGTGAGGATGAAGGGGGATAATCATAGGGTCACACAATTTGATTGGCTGAGGGTGGGGAGGGTCAAGGAAATGAAAGAGATCTGATATGAAAAACAACGTATATGAACTATGTAAGTAAATCTGGATGAAATAAGCATTTTATTTAAAACAAAACCAAACCCCAAAACTGAACAAACCAAAACAGATTCACCAGGGGTCTTAGAATTGAAGTGAAAGTCCTGGTCTTACTTTGATGCCATCTTTTCCTTTCCCTAAATCTGGCCTCTCTCTCTAATCTGTAGTCTCTATTGCTCACTCTCTAATGCTGCTAGAGAAGTGGACAGGACACCTCAGTGGTAGAAGTGCTCATGAAGTAACCAACCAAAACTCCCAAGTTCAAGTGATGTGGTTGACTCTAGCTCAGGTCCCAGATGGGAGAGTAGCTGCGCCTTGCTCTATCCCATGGAAACCCGTGCAATCGCATTGCATTTTCTCTGACATTTATTATTTTAGGGAGGAGCCTTCAGGGGAAGGGGCATTAGTCACACACATGACAAGGTGAAAGAACAGAGGGTCTTGTCTGAAGCATTGTGTTCAGACATTCAGCGTCCTGTGTTCATCAATCAATATTATTGACTTGGCCAAGCTTTGGGTTGGAGTCAGTTGTGTGATGCAGTTTAATTTGTACCACAAAATAATGCATCAGGATAAAACATCTTAAGCCAGTCTTTTGTCAGATGCATTTGGGGAAATTTTCCTGATCTTAAAAATAGAACTTGAAGTGTTTGTAGTCAGAAAGATGCTTAATTAGATTCACAGAGGAGCCACCAGCTGTGTAGACGAGCAGGAACATTAGCCAAACAGAAATATCTGAGGTTCCTTCTAGATCTGTGGAGACAGGGAAATGAGACCCCTCGTGTGCCAAGTCAGTGAGCCCTTTCAGCTGAGAGCCTGCCAGGCTCCAGAGAGCAAGCTTGGCACATTCTCTTCCTGCATCTTTAAACCTCAAAGATTCATAAACACTAGAAAAGCATCCACACAAGGATGTTTCTGCTGTTGTCAGGTGTTGCTGGGTAGGTTTTTACTCATGTTGTTGTTGCTATGTGCCATCAAATTGCTTGCGACCCATAGAGACCGTATGTACAACAGCCCCGAAACCTGCTCCATCCTGTGCCAACTTCACTGTCTCTGACACATCGACCCTCATTACCCCAGTCACTGAGTCAATCCATCCCATCGATAGTCTCCCTATCTTTCTCTATCCCTCCATCCTTCCAAGCATGATGTCTCTCTCCAAAGACCAGTCCCTCCTTGCAACATGCCCAAAATATGTCAGACAAAGCCTCAGAATCCTTGCCTCCAAGGAGCAGTCTGGCTTCACCCTCTCTAGGACGAATCTGGGTTTTTTTTTCCTGCCAGTCCATGGCATGTTCAACACTCTTCTCCAGCACCACAGCTTAAAGGCATCACTTCTTTTTCTATCATCCCTAGTCATTGTCCAGCTCTCTGATGCATAGCACGCAATTGGGAAGATCATGGCTTGGATCAAGTGCACCTTAGTCTCCAGGGTGATGTTGTTACCCTTCTGTATTCCCTGACAGCTAATTTTCCCAATACAATTTGTTTCTTGATTTCCTGGCTGATAGAGACTCCAAACAGGACAGAGTACTATTTGATTCTGGGCCATCCGCACAGTCATTGCTGTGTCTCAGTTCTTTGCTGTAAACAATGTCAATCCCTTTCTTTAAGGGTCTTCCTCTTTTGTGCTAACCCTCAGAGTTTCCAAGCATGATGTTCTCCTCTCAGAACTGGTTCCTTCTGATAATATGCCCAGAACCTTGCCATCTTTTCCTCTAAGACAAACGGTTCTTCTAACAGCATATTCTCCATGTATACTCAGTATCCTACATCAGTGTCATAGTCATATGCATCAATTCTTCTTTGGCCTTTCTTATTCGTTTCCAGTTTTCACTGGGAAATATGACGTGATTGAAAATGCCTTGGCTTGGGTCAGGCACACTTCAGTCCTCAAAGTGAAAACTTCTCTTTGAAATGCTTTGAAGAGGTTTTTTGCCTCTAAAAAGTCTTCTCCATTTTAATATTTAATTTCTTGACTTTTGTTTCCATGGGTCTTGGTTGTGGTTCAAATAAAATTACATCCTTGAACTTCATTTTTTTCTTCATTTGTCTTGATGTTGGTTATTAAATCAGCTGTGAGGATTTTTGTTTTCTTTATGTTGAGGTGTAATATATATATATATATATTGAAGACTGCAGTCTTTGATCTTCGTCCAAGCACCCAGATCTTCTCCACTTCAGGTCATCAGCGTGCTGTGGGTTGTTAATGAGTCCTCCTCCAATCCTGCAGCCTACACTCTTCTTCCTGTAATCCAGCTGCCTGGAGTATTTGTTCCTCATACACAGATCCTGCTGTGGAAAGGGAATTATTTATAAGTACATGATCTGTTATAGTCTCTCTTGTTTCTTCCTCAACTTCTCCCCTTTTGCTGTCTCAGGTGTAACTTCTACCTTCGCCAGACAATTTCTGAACCCCATTGATAGTGAGGTCCGAGGCCAAGAGAGGGAACTCTGTTAATCCCTCGAAGAAGGGAGAAACCTTTGACTTGTATGTACAGTCTTGGTCCGCTCTTAGACTTTGGAGTTCTGAGACTTGCGCAGGATCCTGTTAATTGAGTGTTGATAAACAAAGACAAAGAAGCAAGAGAGAGTAAGTTGATTAGATAATGAAGAAAGAAGATAGACTGTGAAGAAAGAGATGAAGGTGGAAGACGTCTCTGAGTCTGGATGTGGCCAGAGACCTTTTGGAGGAGGGGGAAGGGGGCGCATTATTTCAGCAGAAATCACTGGAAAGCATGTGCAAGAGTTTGAAAGAGGACTAAGTCATTTTAATTTTTTTTAATTTGAGATTTTAATGAAAGTTTATAGAGAACTTGGATTTCCATTCATTCATTGTTGCACATTTTCCTACCTGCTCCTCTCCCCCCAGTTTGCTTTTTTCTTTAGAAAACAAATTCAAAGAAGATTAAGTCTTTTAAAAGGAACATCTCCTTGTACCGAAAGTGCTCTCCTATATTTGCTTTATCTTCTTATGTGAATGACTAAAGATTTAAAAGACTTTTGATATTCATTTTATGCCAGACTGCTGTTTCTTTGAATGTGTTCTGACCCAGAGCTCCAACTATCAAGGGCACCCATTGTATTTGAGTTTGGTTCTATTTCTCACTCATTCATTCACTCTCCTTGCCACTGAATCAGAACTAACTCATAGCTCACCTGCCAGTGGGTTTTCAGAGGCTGTAAATCACACAGGAGGAGATTGCTCATCTTCCTCCCATGGAGCAGCCAGTGGCTTTCAAACTGTTTGATGTTTGGTTGGCAGAGCAACTCTTTGTTCTCTAAACTACCTAATCAATTGGATTTTAAAACCCATGGGTGCTATTTTGTGGGACCATGAATAATATGTTACTATAGAATTTAACTCCTAAGGAAGTGAGTCAAAATGCAAACTTACTGCCATCAAATCAGCTGCAACTCATTGCAACCCTTCATTAGCTTTTGAGGCTGTAAATCTTAACAGCAGGATATGGTTCATCTTTTTCTCTTGGAGCAGCTTGCTGGATGCTAACCCCTCAAGGTGTCTTTTGTTAAGAGTACAGTGGGCAATGGGCTATGGCACCAGAGCTCCTGAAGAGAATAGTCCTATTGATGTGTATCAATATGTTTAATAACCAAGCATGTGTGCAATTCAAGGTAGCACAAAGGTCTCTTAAAACTTCTCTTCTGCATAATGTGAGCTGTTTCTCCTAGCTCTCTAAACAGGAGTGATTTATAATCACAAATTGTACCTAGGTTCAGGACCAAAGAGCAAATTATCTGGCATTAAGACCAAAGGGATAATATTCCTTGCCTTTATTTACTTATTTTTCTAGAATCCAAAATTATAGGATAATTATCTGAGATTTTTTTTATTAAGTATACCATACTTTCTGAAAAACATCTGTGTATTTTTCCAGCCTGGACTATTGATTCACACACACACACACACACACACACACAAATTATTTACTATACTCTGGTGCCTCACAAAGGAGCTCTGGTGACCTAGCAGGTAAGGAGTAGTGCTGCCAACCCAAGAGCAGATGGTTCAAATCCACCAGCCACTCCACAAGAGAAAGATGGGCAGTTCCCTCCCAGGCAATTAGAGCCTCTGAAAATCTGCTGGAGGGAGGCCTCCGAGTCAATTGTGATTCATCAACAATGAGTTGGTTTTAGCTTTTTTGTCCCTCCAAAGGAGACCTGGTGGTACCACAGGTTAGACGTTGGGCTGTTAGCTGAAAGGTTGGCGGTCTCCATGAGAGAAAGACAAGGCAATCGGCCTCTGTTGGGATTTACGGCTGATGGGGCAGTTCTACTCCTCCTGTGTGGTCACTAGGAGGCAAAACTGGCTCCTCAGTAATGATGGTGAATGGCTTATTAACATGGAAACACATTCCCCATTGCTATCAAATTTTGGCCAAGTAACATTTTCTACTTGTTCAAAACAAAGTTGATCCCTCCCCACCCCCCTTTTCAGATAGGCACCACCTGAATCAGACAAAAGAACAAACAGGTATGTTTTGGGAGGATGCAACCACAGTGTTCTTTGGAGGCAAGGATTAAGAGGCTTCACCTCACATATTTTGGGCATGTTGCTAGGAGGGACTATTCCTTAAAGAAGGACATGATGTTGGGAAGGGTGGAGGGTCGGCGAAGGAGAGGAAGACCCTCAACCAGTTGGATTGACATGGTGACTGTCACAGTGAGCTCTTGCATATCGAGAAATATGAGGATGGTGCAGGATAGAAAAGGGTTCAGATGTTTTGTTCATAGGGTCACTATGAGTCATACTCGACTTGATAGCACCTAACAACAACAACAGCATCAGCCAAATGTGTGAAAGAAATTTCTTTCTGGTAAGACATGGAAGGCAGATCCTTAACATCTCTCTACTGGGTCGTTTTGTTGTTCTGAGGTGTTGTCGAGGTGGTTCTGACTCATAGTAATCCCGTGAGACAAGGCTTGTCCTTGTAGAACCCTCGCCCTCATTGCTATATCTGAGCCCACTGTTGTAGACTCTCTGTAAGGGTCTGCCTCTTTATTCCTTCCTTACCAAGCACGATATCTTCCATTTACTAGAGGATCCTGATGTCTATGGCTGGTACACAACGACAAGTCTTTTACAGGATTTTAAGCTTGTTATTCTCCTGAAGGTAAGCTTTTCCACCTTTCTTGAGAAATGCTCAGCAGAAATACCATCATTAGAAATTGAGAGTTGTGCATTTTGATTAATCTCCCGAGTCAGCTTCATTAGAACAGGCCCCAGCTTTTCAGGAATGAATTCATTTTGAGATAATTTATTATTTGACTAGTGGAGAGAACTAGTTCAGTTTGCTACCTTTTTTTTTCTTTCTCCTCATCCAACCATTAAATTCCATTTATAAAAATTTGAAGACTCCCCTACAGTCACTTGGTGTTAAAGAGACTGTTAACGTTGTTAATTGCTGTCAAGTCAGTTGACTCCTGGAGGTGTTGTGTGTGCAGGGCAGAATATGTCTTGCGTTTCCTCGTGTCTCTGGTTGGTTTGAACCACCAACTGGCTTGCTACCAGTGGAGCATGCATGTAACCATTTGTTCCACCTAAGGACACATATATAAAGGTTACTGTTGCTCCAACTCATAGTGATCCTCTGTAAAACACATAGAAAACTTGCCCAGTCCTGCACCATTCTCGTCATCTCCATCACGCCCATTGCGTCAGTTACATAATGTTTGCAACCTTAGGAACTCTTTTTCCAGGATTACATATTGGACATTGTCCTTCTGCTATCCATAAGATTTTCAAGGGGCCATTATTTCAGAAGTAGATGGCCAATTCTGTTGCTTGGGCAGTCTTAGTCTGTAAGTCCCACTGAGGCTTGTCCACCATAGATGAGCCTGGTGGTATCTGAAATATTGGAGGCATAACTTCCACTGTCACAGCAAGACAAATGGTGAGTACAGGAGACCAGGCAGCTGTGCACTAACATTTTACCAGTGACTCTCTCCTGAGAGGTTAAATTACCAACAACTGTAATTATCTTCCTTTGGATAATGTTGTTGTTGTGCGCTGTCAGGTTAGAACTGACCAATAGCTGACCCTCCAGAGGCTTTTCAGAGGCAGCACATAACAAGGCCCATCCTTCTCTCTCATAGGACTTGCTGGATTCAAACCACATGCCTTTGGGATTGCAGTGCAGCTTCTTAATGCTAGGCCACCAGACTTCCTTTGGATAATGTTAGTTTAATAAAAACTTTAAATTTTATTTCATTTTTAAATAAAGATAAAATGAGACTATTTCTTTTGCATTGTTGGCAGTTCTAGGAACTAGAGAGTCTACTTTTCTGGCATCATTTGCATGTCTTCTAGACGGTCTATATGTGTTTCTGAGGAAAGGGAGCTCTGGTAGCCTAGTGGCAAGAAGCTGCCCTGCAATCCCAAAGGTGCACGCTTGATTTGAAGCCACCAGATGTTCCGCTGGAGAAGGAGGGGAAATCTCCTGTGCCAGTCAGATCCGAATCGATGGTACACACAAGAAAAAAAAAATGTAAAAGAAGATATTCAGAAGAGAAAATTCAGCCAAAAAAGAGGGAAGGATGAAGATTTTAAAAGGACGTATGGGGACGTGCAAAGAGTGGTGGTTATGGACGGGTCTATGAAGAGCTTTAGAAGTGACTTCAGTGGGGTCTTGGCCAACGTAGGTAAAAAAACCATACTTAGAGTAAAAAAAGTTTTAAAAACTTAGCTCAAATCTGGCAGTTAAAAGTGAAACTCTTTTGTTTGCATTAATTTTCCACTGCATATAAAAGTAAAATTGACCCTAGGTGTGGGAATTTTTTTTTTTAAAAGACTCATTCTCTCCATCACCTGTCTGCTCTGGATGTGAGCACATCATAGATGAAAATAAAACAGAAGAAGCCTAGAGTTTCAGTCGGCTTTCTCCTCAGAAATCAAGGGAAGGTTGTGAGTGGGCGGTGGGTGAACAGAGACGGAGAACACATTCTCCGGGTTTGCGTGGATTATCTGTGTGTCTGGTCCCACCCTCTGCTGTGCTTTGGTGAGAAGGCTGTGTTCTGTGACATTCCTTGACATGTGCCTCAAAGCAGGGTGACATCACAGTGAAATGTCACCTGAGCCGCACAGTCTGTCCCAGGGCAGAACAGGATGGCCACCCGAGGGGCTGCTGGGTTAGTGAAGTGAGCGATTCATCAGAACAGAAGGGGAACAGGGCATTGATCAAAGGTGTGGCATCCCCAGGGACCAGAATGACTTATCGTAAGGACGAGCACATGGCCAGACACTCCACCGATAAAGGAAAATCTAGGACACCAGTCTACGTGCCGCCACAGAGGTGAGGACAGCGTGTGGATGACAATGTTTTGGTAATGACTGGCAGTTATTAACAACAGACACGCGTTGGAACAACCAGAGCAAATAGAAACCTTCATGCAGTCAAGTTAAAAGGCTTTCATGCTAAAGGGTAAATTGTTTGAGAGTGACAAAGGACTGCATTTAAGATTAATTGGATTAAATAATTGGAAGACACTTTTATAAGCCTGATTGCAAGAACGTTGATTATCAGAAATACCCGTATTAAAGGCATTAAGTGCAACTGCTTTCCATTCATAGCTACAGCAAAGTGGAAATAATAAAGGTCATCTCAAGATACAGATCTCAAACTCTTCACGGCATCTGCATTGATGGTTGTCCTGGCGTTCAGAGTCTGGGAGTAAAGTGCATGGAGGATCCCTGTCCCAGCTGTGTGCATGGCCCCTGCGTCCTTTCTGCAAGAGGAAGTGAGTGATGCCGTGATAAAGGTTCAGCTCACCAACAAATCCAGCACACAGTCAAACAGGGAGCCCCGCCCAGCCGAGCGTCAAGGAGCCACTGTGGAGCGTGTTCGTCTCAGGGCAGTGGAAGGAAACAAAGGAAGAATACTGACTAGCCCACGGACTGCCAAAAGAACAAACACATACGTCCTGGAGAGGGTGCAGCCAGAGTGCTCCTTAGCAACAAGGAGGGCAAAGCTTCCTCACACATGCTCTGCACATGTTGCTAGGAAAGACTATTTCTTGGAAAGCAACATCAGAAGTGGAGGGTCATCAAAAGAGATGGAGACCCTCAGCTAGATGGATTGACACAATAATGACTGCAGGAATGGGCTCACGTATGTCAGAGTTGATGAGGAGGGCACAGAACAGCACAGAGTTGGTATCTCCTGTTCATTGTGTTGTTATGAGTTGTATTCATGTCAATGGCATATAACAAAAATAACAACTTTAGAGTCAGATAAAGAGAAGACTCTCCACAAGATGGATTGACAGAATGACTGTAACCATCAGCTCAAGCATATCAGAGCTCATGGGAGTGGTGCAGGCTATGACTGGAACGATGCAGGGTTCAGACCACAGTTCTGAACAGTTGTTCATAGAATTGGCTTTGAGTTGCAGTCAATTCAATGGCACCTGAGCATTGGTCTCCATCAGGCTTGTGATGACCTGTGAAGTGAAAAATAAAGTGAGATACAGAAACAGACAGAAAAATCACACCTTGTTTTTTTGCACATTGATTTGAAGAATTTAGGAATCCAACACAGCACACACACACACACACACACCACCTTTGGTTTTCCTTCAGTGCTCAGTGCTGGTGAAAGGAAAGTGGTGTTTGGGGTCAGCATTACCAAGCAAACTACCTCATTTTCTTAAATCCCCTGAGAATACATGTAAAAACAGAGCAAAGACTAAACACAAGCCCAGTGTCTTCGAGTCCATTACGACTCACTGTGGCTGCAGCTCTGTTGGTGTAGAATGATCTTCCATAAAGTTTTTTAATGCCTGGTTTTGGAGAAAGTATATCACCAGATCTTTCTTCTCCAGGTGAACTCGAACCTCCAATTTCTCAGTTAACAAGCCGGTGCTTAACCATTTGTGCCATCCAGGGACTCCATGGGTGCATCTACTGAGTCTTAGTTTTTTAAAATAAATTGGAATAGAAACATTGGTGCCTAGCATCATTTCTTGACCTGAACAGAACAAGAAGGTGTTGTCTGACAGTGTCTGGCCCGTGGTAGGCCTTCATTGGCTCCTGCCAAGTGTCCCCTGCCTTTGTAGTGGACTTCCTTTAGACAAAGGGACTTGAGGCCTAGAAGTGGAACAGTTAGCTCTTAGACAATTGTCCAGCCAAATAGTAAGAAGATTGTTGAAGCAGGATGTCAGGAACTGTGTTAAGAATTCAGAACATCTACTTCTCTGAGGCACTAAAACTTTGGTGACCTAGTGGTATGAAGTTGTGCTGCAATCCCAAAGGCATGCAGTTCAAATTCACCACCTGCTTCATGGGAGAAGGTTGGGCTATCTCTTCCCGTGCAGTTTATGGCCTCTGCAAAACCGCTGGAAGGTCAGTTACGTGTTTGTTCCAACTTGATGGCAGATAATGACAAAACTTGGAAACACTGTGAGCAGAGAACTGACTTGGTGATCTTTAGATGCAGGAGGAAGAGAGGAGGAAGCAGCTGGCTTCTTCCTGGGGGATGGGCAGGGCAGTCAGGTGGATGGAGAGGCCATCACCATGGAGAGGAACACAGACCTCCCCAGGTCATCCTTAAGAGCATCAGACCTTGTGCGGGGCAGGAATCGCTGCAGACTTACTGACCTCCATGGGCCTGCTGGCTCTGTTTTTTCATTTTCTTGCTTCTTTCTTAGCTGACAAGCTGTTAGCTGTCACTTGCTGCTGTCAGCAGGCCTGCGTCTAAGCACCTTCTTTACATTCTAATTTTTTT
Organism: Elephantulus edwardii; assembly: GCF_000299155.1. NCBI lineage: Eukaryota > Metazoa > Chordata > Mammalia > Macroscelidea > Macroscelididae > Elephantulus > Elephantulus edwardii. The sequence continues at coordinate 4,229,227 of NW_006399882.1, read as the reverse complement.
TCCTTCTGCATATTTCCCCACACACTTTCCTTCACTGACTCTATGTTTCGTTCATTCCCATAGACTCTGTTTTATAAAATTAATCACCGTTGGACTATTCCCACCATTACCTAGTCTTTTCAGGTCCCCACCAGAACTTTCCCCATTTCCTTCACCCCTTTCTTCTACCCACCAAATTGTGCCACAATGTGATTTCACTCCTACCCATCCCTACCCATCTGCTCCTGACTTGCTGCTTCTACAGATCCCAATGGATAAGGTTGCTAGAAATACATGTGAAGAAATAGTCTCTAAGGGCTAAGAATGATCCCAGAACTACTTACATGTTGTCAAGTACCAGGCTCATGACTATGCTTTCAACTGCACAAATGACTTCTTGAGGGATGTCTCCATTGACCAAGGAGAGATTTTTGCATTCTGAGCCATAAGTAGAAACTGTCTGAAAATGGCCTTCCTCCCTGGCTTTCTCTCCCAAAGCTTAAATTAATGAGAGGAATTAGTGACTTAGAGAGAAGAAAGGAAGTAGAGGCTTTTGGTAGGGAAGGGTGCAAAAGTTGAGATGGCTAAGGGATTGAGAAGATTCTCTGAGACAAAAAGGGCTCTGGTGCAAGCTCCACTAGCTTAGTGGCTAAGGGGTTGCACTGACAACCCAAAGGCAAGAGGCTTGAAACCACCCACCAGCTGGTCTATGGGAGAAAAATGCATAATTTCCACTTGAGTGATTTAGAGCCTCTGAAAATCTGCTGGAGGGTCAGCTATGAGGTGATTCTGACTTGATAGCAATGCCTTGGCTGAATTATAAAAGAAGCATTAATGCAGCAACAACAGAAATTAAGAGTTAGGTTGGTTTTTTTTTTAAAGAAAGGAGAAAAAGAAAAGAAAATTCTATAAAGAACAGATCTATTATAACGCACACAGGCCCCATTAGTCATGATTAACTCAATGGCAACTGATACCTAGTATATTCTTATTCTCCCATAGTTCTATCACCTCTGGTTCAACATTCTCACCAATTAATTCCTTCTCCTATTTTATTGTCTTTACTGTAACCTTCATGATCATGTTAATAGGAAGGCAATAGATGATATCCCTACTTTGTTCCTGCTTTTAGTGAAAATAAGGTTTAAAAAACATCAATATTTAGGTTGATATTCTTGTTTAACAATTTACTAGGATTCTTTTATTCTTTACTATTGAGTTTTTACCAGGAAAACCTACTACATTTTATCTTATCATGTTTTAAGATTTGTTTATATGGTTTATGATTTTTACATTAAATTGACTATGTAAAGATGTTTGACTGTGTGGACCACAACAAACTGTACCTAACTCTGAGAAGAGTGGGAATCACAGAACACTTGATTGTGCTTATGCAAAACCTATATTTGGACCAGGAGGCAGTCATTAGAACAGAGCAAGGAAACACTGAGTTGTTTGAAATTGGGAAGTGTGTACCCCAGGGATGTGTCATATCTCCATACCTTTTCAATCTATATGCAGAACAGATTATCTGTGAGGCTGGGCTCTGTGAGGAAAAATGTGGCATCAGGATTGAAGGAAGATTAATCAACAATCTGCATTATGCAGATGACACAACTTTGCTGGCTGAAACTGAAGAGGACCTGAAGGACTTGCTGCAGAGGGTCAAGGATTACATCCTTCAATATGGACTGAGGCTCAATATCAAGAAAACAAAGATTCTCACCACTAGGCAGAATAGAAGGATCATAATAGATGGTGAAGAGATTGAGATTGTTAACATCTTTAGTTTGCTTGGCTCCACAATCAACTCTCTTGGCACCAGCAGCCAGGAAATGAAAAGACGTATTGTATTGGAAAAGTTGCTGTCAGAGACCTCTCCCAAGTACTGAACAGCAATGATATCAATCGACATCCAAATTCTGAGCACCAGCTCCAGGGGAAGGCTCCCTATCTCTTCTGGGCAAAGGTCCTATCATCAGTCTTTCCTGATGTCCAGTGTTTATAGGTGCAGTGACCCTGATCCAAGGAGCATAGTCCATTCCTGACTCTTATTTCATGCCAGGAGGGAGCTACCTTTTTCTCGGCTATCTTCTATCTCTCTTTATTATTTATAAGACAAAAAGTTTTGAGTGCTACATCCCAGGGAAGTTCTTCTTACATCACGTCACATCTGAGTCTGCTTAAGGGTGTTCTTTCATACCTCAAACCCCTTACAAGTAATGAGCTGATCACATCTTGGGAGACCATTATTGTTATTGTTGCTAGAGAATATTAAATCAGCCATGATTCCTAAAGACCCTATAAACAGTACACCTGAACCTTGTCCTATCCTGTACCATTTTTTACTATCCTTGTTTTACTCTAGCCCATTGTTCCAGTCACTCTCATTATGAGTCTGCTGCTGACTCCCCCGCACCTTTCCAAGCATAATGTCCTTTTCCAAGGATTTGCCTTTCCTAATAACATGTCCAAAGTCCGTGAGATGAATTTCACCATCTTTCTCTCTAAGAAGTACCCTGGCTGCACCTTCTCTGTTACGTATCTGTTCTTTTGACAATCCGTGGGATTCAATACCCTTCTCCATCAGTACGACACAAAAGCATCAATTTGAAGCAATGGCACAGGGAGCGACACTGCAGGGAGAGATGGCTCAGGGAGCAACGTCACAGGGAATGATGATGTGGTGCAGGGAGTGAGCAGTACAGTAGGGATCTGAGTGAGAAGTG
>NW_006399882.1:4223871-4224899 GCF_000299155.1 Elephantulus edwardii | reverse complement strand
AGAACCTAAGGGAGTTTGTAAAAACAAGACCAGTGTTGCAGAAAACACTGAGAGACATCATTCTTACAGAAGTGCTACAGAAAGCAGGATGGACCAAAGTAACTAGCAGCAACACCAAAGAGAACTCAGCAAAATGATAACAATAAAATCTTGTCTCTCAATAATCACACTGAATGGGAATGGTTTAAATGCACCACTGAAGAGAAAAAGAGAAGCAGATTGGATAATCCATCAATATGCTGTCTACAAGAGACACATCTGAAAAGTTAAGATGGGTGGGAAAAATATATCAAACAAATGGCAACCAGAAAAAAGCAGGAGTAGTGATATTAATCTCTGATAAAATAAATTTCAATGCAAAAACCTTCAGAAAGGACAAGGAAGGTCACGACATAAGGCTTAAAGGGTCAATAGAACAAGAGGACATAGCAATAATAAACATCTATGCACCAAATGAAAGACCCGCAAAATATATAAAACAAACATTATCAAAACTGAAAAAGGAAATAGACAACACTACTATAGTAGTTGGAGACTTCAATACACCACTCTCAAGAAAGGATAGAACTACCAGATAGAAACTTAACAAAGATGCTGAAAAATTAAACCACACAATAAACTAACTTGATCTCATAGATATTGGAGACTTCAATACACCACTCTCAAGAAAGGACAGAACTACCAGATAGAAACTTAACAAAGATGCTGAAAAATTAAACCACACAATAAACTAACTCGATCTCATAGATATTTATAGCCTAATGCACCCAAAATAAAAAACAGTACACCTTCTTCTCCAATGTGCGTGGGACATTCTCCAGAATAGATCATATTTTAGGTCACAAGGCAAACATCAGTAAATTTAAAAATAAAGAAATAATACAAAACATCTTCTCAGACCACACTGCTACAAAATTAGAAACTAATAACAAGAGGATAAAGGAGAAAAAACCCATACATTTGGAAGCAGAACAACACCTTGCTTGAACATGAGTGGGTCCTATAAGAAAGAAAAATGAAATTAAAAA
>NW_006399882.1:4122683-4215620 GCF_000299155.1 Elephantulus edwardii | reverse complement strand
GCTACCCGCACAAGGGTCCATACGGCGTTGTTCTGATTCCCGTCGTAACTTAAAAGGGAAACTTCCACAATGTCCGGAGCCCTTGATGTCCTGCAGATGAAGGAGGAGGATGTCCTCAAATTCCTTGCAGCAGGAACACATTTGGGCGGCACCAACCTTGACTTCCAAATGGAACAGTACATCTACAAAAGGAAAAGTGATGGCATCTACATCATAAACCTGAAGAGGACCTGGGAGAAGCTGCTCTTGGCTGCCTGTGCCATTGTTGCCATTGAAAATCGAGCTGATGTCAGTGTCATTTCCTCCAGAAATACAGGCCAGAGAGCTGTTCTGAAGTTTGCTGCTGCTACTGGGGCCACTCCTATTGCCGGGTGCTTCACTCCTGGAACCTTCACTAATCAGATCCAGGAAGCCTTCCGGGAGCCTCGTCTTCTGGTGGTTACTGATCCCAGGGCTGACCACCAGCCTCTGACAGAAGCATCTTATGTTAACTTGCCCACCATTGCCCTGTGTAACACAGATTTTCCTCTGCATTATGTAGACATTGCTATCCCATGCAACAACAAGGGAGCTCACTCTGTCGGTCTGATGTGGTGGATGCTGGCCCGGGAAGTACTGCGCACGCATGGTTCGATCTCCCGGGAGCACCCGTGGGAGGTCATGCCCGATCTGTACTTCTACAGCGATCCGGAAGAGATTGAAAAGGAAGAACAGGCTGCTGCTGAAAAGGCTGTGACCAAGGAGGAGTTTCAGGGAGAATGGACCGCCCCTGCTCCTGAATTCACTGCTACTCAGCCTGAAGTGACAGACTGGTCCGAAGGCGTCCAGGTGCCCTCTCTGCCGATTCAGCAGTTCCCTACTGAAGACTGGAGTGCTCAGCTTGCAACTAAAGACTGGTCTGCAGCCCCCACTGCTCAGGCCACATCACGGAATGGTCTTAAACTGTCTTTTAAAAAGTGGAAATAAGGTTGACGGAAAATAAACAATGCGTTTCATAAGAAAAAAAAAAAAAAGAAACCAAAACTGCCATGCAAGCATATATATGCATATTCATGTTTATTGCAGCTTTGTTCACAATAGCAAAGAGCTGGAAACAGCCCAAGTGCCCATCTTCAAACGAATGGGTAGAGAAGCTGTGGTATATTCACACAATGGAATACTATGCTGCATTTAAAACAAGGAACTCACGAAATAGTATACAAAATGGTGACCCTGGAGGACATTATGCTGAATGAAATATTGCAGTCCAAAAGGACAAATACTGCACAGTGCCACTGTTGTAAAGCAGGACTGACATCGGGGTTGGGGCAAACTAAGGGGATAAATAATGTATACTCCGTTGAAACAGAGGAGGGAGAGAACTGTTTAGGAGGAATATATGATTAGGTATTATTGTCATGACAAGAGTCCAGAATGAAAGCTGCATAGTGGGCTGGATGAGAGTGGGGGTGTTGTATAACAATGAAAGAATTTTTTTTTTTTTTTTTTTTTTTTTACTTTTCAAAGAGAAAACCTAACTAGGGGGAGGGGTGGACAGGGAAGAAAGTGTGCAACAATGAATGAATGGAAACCCAAAGTCTCTGTAAACTTTCATTAAAATAAATAAAAAATATTTTTAAAAGTATTTCTTCTACTGTCATCCTTAGTCAATGTCTAGTTTTCAGATGCGTAGGAAGCAATTGCAAAGAGGTGCTTGAATCAGGTGCACCTTAGTCCTCAAACTGACATTACTGCTCCTCAGTACCTTGGAAAGGTCCCTGACAATAGACTTCCTCAACATAACACTTGTTTTTATTTCTTGGCTACTCTGGCCAGAGGGATTGATTGTGGATCCAAGCAAGATGAATTGTCAAAGCCCTGAGAATCATAGCCCAGATACGGTGACTTGTATTTATAGGGGGCACAGCTCAATTTGTCATATATTTGTATATTTTCTCTCTTTCCCAGCAGGAGGTATTTTTCCAGGGTTTGGTCCCTCCTGACAACAAACCCAAAGAGGAGGTTGACTGACACAAGATGGATAGGCAGGGTGACTGTGAGAAGAGTCAAGCATGTCAGAGATTGTGAGGCTAGATAGAGCAGGACAGAGCAAGGTTCAGATCTGCTTTTCTGGCTACAAGTCATTGTCCATTCAGTGGCACCTAAGATCAACAACAACTTGGATACTTGGAATAATTCCCCATGGACCAAGTTTTTTAATTAAATATGTGTATGTATTAAATTTGCATATATTTTATTTCTAATTTCTGCATGTGTGTTTACAAATGAAATTTATCTAGAATGTTCATCTTTACTAATTTTGAAATAAAGTAAAGCTGAGTTCATAATATTACATGGGTTTATATGATTTCACATTTTTCTATAGTCTTGTGAGATTTAAAAAAAATTACTTTATTGAAAGGAGCGAACTGGGGGTGAGGGTGGGGTGGGCGGGGAGAAAAGTGCAACAATGAATGAATGGAATTCCAAAATCTCTGTAGATGTTCATTGAAATTTTAAAAAAAGAAATAAAAGTTTTAAAAAAGAAAAAAAATACTTTATTTGAAATACAATGAGCCACATATATTTAAATGATAACATTTGCGAAATTTTGATACATTCATTATCCAGGGAAATTGTCATCATAATCAAGAGAATGAACATGTTTACCAACATCCAACCTTTCCTTGCATGCAATTCCTCTCTCGTTCTGTCCCCGTTGTCATCTTCAGGCTACGTAGATCTGCTTCTCTCACTGTAGACTAGTTCACATTTTCTAGGATTCTGTATAAATTGAATCTGATAGTATGATGCATAGATTATTTGACTCAGCATATTTTTTTAAAAATCCATATTGTTGTGTCTGTCAATAGTTATTTCGTGTTAATGGCTGAGCCATATTCCATTAGGGAGCTCTGAGTAGGGGATTTCACTGCTAATTCAAAGACTTGGTTCAAATCCATCAGATGCCCAATGGGAGAAAGCCAGGCAATCTCCTTCCATTTCGATTTCCAGCTTCTCAAACCTGATAGATGGTTCTTATGAGTCAGAATCAACTTGATTACAGTGAGTGAATTTTCCACTGGAGACTCTGGGTTGTACAAATGGTTAATACAGTCAGCTACTAACCAAAAACTTGTATTTTCAAGCATACCCAGCAGTACCTCCGAGAAAAGGTCTTATAATAGATTCCAGCTACTTTAATTGCCATTAAGCTAAGTTTCTACCTTTGACAAACACGTGAAGTTGCCGTGGATCAAGACTGGCTCCACAACAACTGATTTTTGGTAAACATCCCACTGAATGGCGAAACCACAATTTACTTAGCCATTCATCTGTTGATGGACATTTGGATTGGCTTCCAGTTCTGGCGATCACAAATAAAACACTTATGAACAAGGTTTTTTTTATTTTTTTTTATTAATTCTAACGAACATTTACAGAGATTTTGAATTTCCATTCATTCATTGTTGCACTTTTCTCCCTGACCATCCCTCCCCCTCTTTCGGTCTTCTCTTTGAAAAGTCAAAGAAAAATTCTTTCGTTGGTATACAATCCTCCCACACACACCCGCGCCCCCGCCCTGAGTACACTCCACTATGTAACCTTAATTCTGGATTTCTGTGATAACCATAATACCCTATCATATATTGCTTTTAAATTGTTCTCTCCCTCATCTGTTTCAATGCAGTATACATAATTTATCCAGTTTTGCTCAGTCTGTGGACAAGGTTTTCAATGAGAATGTATTTCTTTTGTCCTTGGATAAATACCTAGTGTATAGTGGCTGGATCATATAGTAAGTGTATTTTTAACTTGTGCAGAAATTACAAACTGCTTGCCAAAGTGGTTTTAACATTTTCCCTTCTCATTAGTGTGTATTACAGTCCTAGTTCCTCCACATTCTTGTTGACTCTTGCCAGAATCAATATTATACTGAGTCCTTCTAAGAGCCAGGAGCGGGGGTAGCCTGGTGGTAAGGAATTGAGCTGCTGTCTTTAAGACATCTTTTAAATCCATCAGCCTCTCTATGGAAAAAAGATGGGTAGTCTCTTCCCATGCAATTTACAGCCTCTGAAAACCTCCAGCTATGAGTCAGCTCCAGCTCCACAGTACATAAAAACAATAGCAACCGCCAGGACAGGGCAACACACAGATCTGCTGTTCAAAGGGTTGCTGTGAATTGTAGTTGACTCAAAGGTACTTAACAACAATAATAATGGATATGTAGTAGTAGTAGTATCTCTTGATATTTTCTATATCTCTAGGAATTAACCATTTAGTGCAGTTTTTTAATGTACTTATTGGCCCTATGTTTATCTTCCTTGTTGAAGGAGTTGAGCACATCTTTTGGTAATTTTTATTAAATGGTTTCTTTTGTTTTATTTTTTTTTAAATTTTTTATTATTTTTGTGTGCGTGTACCATCAAATCAGATCTGACTGGTACAGGAGGAGATTGTCCCTCCTTTCCCAGCAGAGCATCTGGTGGATTCGAACCATTCGCCTCTGGGATTGTAGTTGCAGCTCCTTGCCACTAGGCCACCAGAGCTCCCCTTAAATGGTTTCTTTATAGACATAAATTGTTGCACTTTTGCTGTCAAATTGGAACTCATAGTTGACCCTCCACTGGATTTTGAGAAGCAGAGTCACTATACAAAAAAGAATTGGCTGACACAGAAGAATTTTTGCATCTTATTTTTAAGAGGTAATGGTGATGAAGGAGGAAGTTCAGGCTGCTCTGAAGGAATTGACAAAAAACAGGGCCCCAGGAATTGATGAAATACCAATTATCATATTTCAAACAAACAGATACAGCCCTAGATGTACTTACTAGGCTGTGCCAAGAAAGCTGGAGGACAACCATCTGTCCAAGTGACTGGAAGAAATCCATATTTCTTTCCATTCCAAAAAAAAGTGACCTGACAGAGTGTGGAAATTATCAAACAATATCACTGAAATCATAGGCAAAGAAAATCCTGCTGAAGTTCATCCAAAAACGCCTGGAACATCGACAGAGAAATACAAATTGGGCTTAGAAAAGGCCATGGCACTAGGGACATTATTGCCAATATGAGATGGAGCTTGACTGAAAGTGGAGAGTACCAAAGAAAGTCTATTTCATTGACTATACTAAGGCATTTGACTGTGTGGATCACAAAAATAGTAAATCGCAAATCCTTCTTCCATGGAACAGTTATGGATTTGAACCTTGTGCCTTTGGATTGGCAGTACAGCTCCTGACCACTAGACTAGGAGTTCTGGTGGCACGGTGGTTAAAGCAACCACTCGCTACCTGTTAGGTCAGCAGTTCAAGCTCACCAGCCACTCTGTAGAAGGACCATGTGACACTCTGCTTCCACAAAAACTGCAGCCTTGGAACTTCCCAGGGGCAGTTCTGTTTAGCCCTACCAGGTGGTAGGGCTCCCAAAAAGGCAGTGAGGCTGCCATCTACTTTTGCTATTTCATGACTTCATTGGGACTTTTATCTTTATTTAAGCCTCCTCTCTGGTTTCTTTTGGCTTATTGTTCTTTTTAGAAAATTGTAAAAGCAAGTCTTTTGCTCCCTCTTTATCAGCAGAGGCACAAAGCCCCCCTCTGGGGCCAAGGCTCAGTGTATCTCTCTGGTGTTGTTACGCCACGCTCCCTTTTCTGTTGTTTTCTTAGAGAGCTGGTTGTCTCGGTCTCCCAGGGCTGCCATAACAAAGCACCACAAGATAAGTGACTTAAAACAACAGACATTTTTTTTTCTCCTGCTTCTAGAGAACAGAAGTTTAACACCAAGGGCTCAGCAGGGCTTTGCTCTTCCTGCAGGCTCTGGGGAAGAATTCTTCCTTGCCTCTTCCAGCTCCTGGTGTTTTCTGGAAGTCCTTGGCATTCCTGGGTTTGCAGCTGCACAACTCCAGCCTCTGCTTCTGTCTTCACGTGGCCATCTGCCCTGTGTGGTGTATCTTTCTATGATGTTCTCCTTTCTGTGTGTCTATGTCCAAATTTCCTTGGTCTTGTAAGGATACTAGTTGCTGTATTCCAAACAAAACCAAGCCCACTGGTATCAAGTTGAATCCCTTTGTGGCGACCCTCCTCTTGGTCTGCGAGGCTGTAAATCTTTACATGACACAGAGTCTTTCTTTTCTGCCACTCAGGGGCTGGTGGATTCCAACCTCTACCTTTCACTTAGTAGACCAACACACAACCATTCCATTACCAGGACTTCTTAATCGCTCAGTTACTCAACTCATTGCCCTCAAGTCAGAATTGACTCATAAGTGAGCCTCCAGCAGGTTTACAAAGTCTGTAAATAACAAGAGAGGAGATTGGCCATCTTTCATCAGAGTCTCTGGTGGATTCAAACTGCCCTAGAGGCTTGGTCTTTGGGTCAGTAGCACAACTCTCTATGTGTGGCTACGCCTGTTTGTAGTCAAGGTCACATTCACAGGTAGCAAGGGTTGAACTTCAAGCTACTTTGGGGGAAGGGCATAATTCACAACACTTTGGATTCAAAGGTGACTTACACCTCTTTTTCAGCTTCTAAGTAGAATATTTTATAATTTTAAAATTGCTTGTGTCTATTTTTACTAAACTCTAAAGTGTTACATTTTGGCACTTTAAAAAAGTTTTCATTGTGGCTTTATGTTACTTCCTCATAATCACCTTTTAGAAACATTTTTGAACCTTCAAACATAATGTAAATTCCCTATTCAATGCTTGTAAAGTTCTATTAGCACCTAGACTATCTAGAGTGTTGATTGCTGCCCTAGTCTGGAGTCTGTGAGCTTGGGTTCTCTTGGAGAGGCACATGCTCAGAAAGGTGGAGAGTCAACGAAAATAGGAAGACCTTCAACAAAATGGATTGACACAGTGACTGCAGAAATATGTCAGAAATGATGAGGATGGCACAGGATAGGACAGGGTTCAAATCCGTCGTAGGCTTGTTATGAGGTTCTTCTATATAGAAGGAAGAATTCTACCACAGCACCGCCAATGCCTCTGCAACTCTCAGACGTTACTCATAGGGTTGCAGCAGTCAATGTTGCAAGATGAAAAGTCCACCAGCTGTTCCTCAGGAGAATGATGATGCACCAAGAGCAGGGGGCCCCTTTACCAAGTTCACAAAGGCGAGCTGTCGCAGTAACAACATCAGGAACATAAAACCAATACCCATGAGGTCAGACATCTCAACACTAATCTTACTGCTTGACTAGGTCCAAAATCAGATGCGGTAGCTCACAGACCACAGAGAAACATGTTGGGGAAGTCAAAAGGTTATAATCCAGGTTGGTAGCAGAATACAGCCAGGATACCTCCAAAATGAACAGCCTTGAGTTTTGCATCTTTAGGGCAGTGTCACATAGTCCTCAGTCCTGTCAATATTGGCCTCTCTCCACTCAGTCTTCCAACAAACTTGGGTGAAGGCTCTTAGCTCGGTTCCAACGATGTAGCAGTTCCAAAGTCCCATCTCATATCACATTTCTGTTTCTCTGCTGTGGCTGCTCCTCCCATAGGCCCTCCTAGTCTGTCTGATGTCCTGAAGGAAGTTACATTCTCTGGTTCTCTGCTGGTAGATCTTTCTGTTGTTGGATCCACTCAGTGTAATAGCAAGACTAGCCAATTCTCTTGTGGATTAGTGATAGTAGCTAATCCCCTTGTGGATGGGATGACAAACCCTATCTGTCTATTCCCACCTATACATATGGCAAAGTCAGACAATGGCTTGGAAAGCCATTTTGAATAAACCTTTAATTCCACACATGGACAATCTCCTCCCAAGCAATTTATAGTCTCTGAGTGCCAGCTGTAGGCCTAGACATAAGACAGTTCTAACTCAATGGTACATGACAAATTTCCTCTCTATCTGTGGAGGTGAGGGTGGAGTGGAGGAAGAATTAGAAAGAGGCGTGGTATCTATCAGTATATCACTGTGCATGATTCTGGAAGGCACATAGGAGTCTCTAGAATGTTAAATAACCTCACAGAATCACAAGTGACCCTTTGCAAAACCTACCATTCTTTTACTGTTATCCTTCAATGTCCCAAGCTTGATATCCAGATACTTGCTCATCCCATGGGAAAGTACTTTTATTTCCGCACAGTCAAAAGACCCCACTTGAGTTCTGCAGCCCTTGAGTTTCTGTAGGGGATGTTTATGAACAGCAGGGGGTGCTAATGAGCAGCAGGGACATACATGAAAAACAAGGGCACTCATGAACAACAAGGGAATTCCATAAATAGCAGGGATGCTTATAAACAGGAGGTGATGCACATGAACAGCAGGGGTGAGCTCAAGAAAAGCAGGGGGTCTTTGTGAACAGAAGGGGAATCCCCTGAATAGCAGGGTCACTCGTGAGCAATAAGGGTGAGCGTGGGCAGCAGGGGATACTGGTGAACAGCAAGGGGCACTCATTAACAGCAGGGGGCGCTCACAAAGAGCAGAGTCACTTGTGAACAACAGGGAATCCCACAATCAACAGGAGGTGCTCCTGAACTGCAGGGGATGCAGTGAACAGCAGGGGTGTTCATGAACAGCAGGGGGCACTCCTGAACAGCATGGAGTTCTTGTGAACAGCAAGGGCCACTCATGAACAGCAGGGGGCACTTCTGAACAGCAGGGCACACGTGAGCAGCAGAGAATCCCATGATAAGCAGGGGGCGCTAGTGAACAGCAGGGGGCTCTTGTGAACAGCAAGGAATCCTATGATAAGTCAGGAAACAGCAGAGGGCGCTCCTGAACAGCAAGGGCTCTTGTGAACAGCCAGGGGCTCTTGTGAACAGCAGGGGACCCTTGTGAACAGCAGGGGCGCCTGTGAGTAGCAGAGGTAAAGGGCCCCCTCGTCCACCTCTCCAGGTGAAGTATCTGGGGCCTGCTTGCCTAAGCTCTTTCACCAGAAGAGATAAGCTTCATATTTAGCAATCTCACAGTGACAATAAAGCTGTTGTACAGCAGCTACTGTACCTTTGCAAACAGATTAGGTGTTAAAATTCTTTTTCCTTGAAATGAAGTTGAATGGGTAGAATCTGTGCTCTTCATTTTAAAAAAAAAAAAATAAAGACAAAGAAGTAGTCTAAAAATGTCAGACATTTGGCTTGCACACAGTCTAGGAAGTCGATATGCCAACTTGCTTTTGAAACAGGGAAGATGAGATTCTTCAGCGCGTGGTGTGACGGCCTGGGCGGTGCGATTTCCACCAAGAAAATACTGCACGAGAGACTATCTGATCAGAAAGCAGAGTCCATGAAATACATTTGTCCTGCCACTTCCCTGTGCTCTGGGAAGGTCTGAGCTCACGGAGAAGGAAGGGGGGAGAGTGCTCCTAATAACCTGCAACCCAAAAACCCCAATAAAATCCACTGGAAACGTTTTTCTATTTTAATTCGAATTATTCATTGATCAGAAGGTTGCAGAAATTTTCTGTGGTTCTAGAAATAGTTGCTATATAGACTAATTGTTTCCTGCCATTGTTTGAAGTTGAAAAATGGGAGGAAATAGTACTGCAGGAGAAAGGAGGAATTGGTGTCTTTGGGTTGTTGTTAATGTGCTGTCAAGTAGCCTGTGATTCACAGAGACCCTACATGTACAAGGGCCCAGCTCTATCTTGTGCCAATCCTATTGTCTCAAACACATCTACCCCCATTACCCCAGTCATTGAGTAAAACCATTTCATCGAGGGTCTTCCTCTCCTGCACTGTCCCTCCCCACTCCAAAGCATGATGACCCTCTCCAAAGGCTGGTCCTGCCTTGCAACATGTCCAAAGTTTGTCAGGTAAAGTTTCAGAATCCTTGCCTCGAAGGAGCAGCCTGCTCTCACCCTCTCTAGGACAAACTTGTTTGTTCTCCTAGCAGTCCATAATATATTTGATACTCCAGCACCACAGCTCAAAAGCACCAATTCTCCTTCCATCACCCCTAGTCATTGTCCAACTTTTCGATGCATAGCAAGTAATTGCAAAGATCATGGCCTGGATCAAGTGCACCTTGGTCTCCAGACTGACATTGTTGCTCTTCAGTACTCCCAATGCAATTAGTGTTTTGTTTTTTGTTTGGCTTCCCCCCCACCCCCCAAGGCTGGTCGTACCAAGAGTGTTGATTGTGGAGCAAAGCAAACAAATTGTCAACAATCTGTCTCTTCACCATCTATCACAATGCTGCCAATCAGCCCAGTGGTAAGAATCTTTGTTTTCTTGACATTGAACTTCAACTCATATTAAATACTGCAATCATTGACCCTCTGCAGCAAGTGCTTCAGGTCCTCCTCAGTTTCAGTAGCAGGGTTGTGTCATCTGCATAACGCAGATTGTTGATAAGTCTACCTCCAATCCTTATGCCACACTTCTCCTCATAGAGCCCAGCCTCCTGGATAATGTGTTCTGAGTATATATTGAAAAGATATGGAGATAGGACACATTCTTGACACACACCCTTCCCAATTTTGAACCATGCAGTGTTTCCTTGCTCTGTTCTGATGACTGCCTCCTGGTCCAAGTATAAGTTTCACATAAGCACAATCAAGTGTTCTGGGATTCCCATTCTTCTCAGAGTCAGACATAGCTTGTTGTGATCCACACAGTCAAATGCCTTTGCATAGTCAAAGAAACACAGATAGATATTCCTCTGGTACTCTTGCTTTCAGCCAAGATCCATCTGACATTAGCTATAATATCCCTAGTACCATGGCCTCTTCTAAACCCAGCCTGTACTTCAGCCAGTTCTCTGTTGATGTGCTGTTCTAGTCTATTATTGTTCATAGTAACAATGGATGAACACGGGTTCTGGGAACTTGAGTAAATCCACCAAGGCCACACAGCTAGTATACGACCAAGCAGGATTTGTGCCCAAGTTTAGACCCAGACATTATGTTTTTTATTATCCGTATTTCTATTGTTTTTGCTGTTGATTGCCTTCAAGTCAAAGACTCACAGTGACCCTATAAACAAAAGGATTGAAGCTCCCCTACAACTATTGATATTTATCAAAATTCACCAAGTTTCCAGAGGCATGTTATTCAGGAAGTAGATGCCACTCCTGCTTCCGAATCACACTGGCAAAAAAAAAAAAAAAAAATAAAGTCAAAAGAATTGCTAGAATACAAAGTGGCATATTCCAATGAACAGATGCAGCCCTGGACATGCAGGTTGTGTCAGGAATCTGGAAGACATCTACCTGGTAGACTGGAAGAGGTCCACATTTACTCCCATTCCCCAAAAAAGGTGATTCAACAGAATGTGGAAATAATAGAACAATATTGTCAATAGCACATGCAAGCAAAACCTGGCTGACGATTATTCAAAGATGGTACATCGACAGAGAATTTTTAGAAATTCAAGCTGAGTTTAGAAGAAGCTATGGGAGCAAGGATAACAAACGGACTTTGGCAGAAAGCAGAGACTATCAGAAGAACGTCTATGTGTATTTTATTGACTGTGCAAAGGCAGACGGCTGTGTGGATCACAACACGTTATGGCTAATGTTGAGCAGATTGAGACTCTCAGAATACTTCATGTGAAACCTGTGCCAAGACCAAGAAGCTGTTCTCAAATAGAGCAAGGAAACACTGCATGGTTTAAAACCAACAGAGGTGCGTGCTAAGTGGATCCTGTCTCCATAACTTTTCCATCGATATGTCAACCAGATCACTTGAGAAGCTAGACTTTATGAAGCATCAAGATTGGAGGAAGACTCATCAACAACCTGCATTATGCAGATGACAGACATAATTTTGTTCACTGAAAGTGAGGAGGACTTGAAGTGTTTGGGACTATAGCCTTCAACATGGATTAAATCTCAACATCAAGAAAATACAGATTCTCATCACGGAGCCAATGGAAAACATCATGATAGATGGAGAAAAGACTGAAGTTGTCAACAATTTCATCCTACTGTGACTCACAATCAACATTGTTGGTACCAACAGCCAAGAAATTAAAAAAAAAAAAAAAAAAGAGTTTCAGTGGGAAAGTCTGCTGTCAAGGCCATCTCCAGAGCAAGGATGTCAGTTTTAAAGACTGTTATGGGTGCAACAATGAATGAATGGAATTCCAAAATCTCTGTAGATGTTCATTGAAATGAAAAATAACCTAAATTTAAAAAAAAAAAAAGACTGTTATGAACCTGATCCAAGCCATGGTGTTTTCAATTACCTGCTATTCGTCTGAAAGTTGGACAGTATAACTAAGGATGACAGAAGAAAACACCTTTGACTTATGGCATTGGGGAGTATTGAGTATCACATGGACTGCCAGAAGACCGAACAGATCTGTCCTGCGAAAGCAAAGCCAGGGAATTCCTTCGAGGCGATTCTGGAGCTCCATCTCACATACTTCAGGCAAGTTTCCAGGAGGGACCAGTCCTCGGAGAAGGACTGAATGCTTTGAAAGGTGGAGGGTCAGTGCAAGAGAGGAAGACCGTCAACAGGAAGAATCGACACAGTGACTATAATAATGGGCTCCCGTGTGTTGGAGAAGGCGAGGCTGGCTCAGGACGTGACAAGGTTCAGACCATTGTTCATAGTGTCACTGTGAGCTATAGCTGACTCAAGGGCACATAACAACAACAGTGTCAAATATTAGCCATACAGCAAACTCACAGTCATTGCCATTGAATTGGAACCCGCTCACAATGGACTCTCCACTGCGTTTTCAAGGCTGTAAATTGTATGGGAAGCAAATCCCTTTCTCCCTCCGCTGGGAACTGCCAGAGAAGCACTTCTTTTGGATTGAGATGCAACTCGCTAGGGCTCTGCCGGCACAATTCCACAGCCATAACACAGGCTTCCGAGACAAAAGCTGGACCTCCGCTTAGAATCAATTCCCTCTCTCTCCCTGAAATCCTCACCCTCTATCATCTTAGATTGGCTGGATAGTCCTCTTTCTTACCTCCTTCCTTTTCCAGGAAGTGCTACATCACACCATAGGAACCTTGACTAAGAGACAAGAGCATTCTTTTCTTGTCTGATTTAAGTGAGGTTTTATCTCCTTAAGAAACATGCAGATCTGACCTTCCTCTTGTATTCTTCGGTGTTAATTTAAGTGGCTACTTTTCTGACTTTTTAAAGTAAGCTTCATTTGAAATGTGTAATCTAAAAATTAATTAATTCCCCAAGTTATGGGGACGCAAAGTGTTTGTCATCTCTCCTCATCCAATATAATTTGCAGGTCATGTGATGATTGTCTCTGAGTGTTTCTTTTCTGTATCAGTGATAGCTCCTCGTGCTCCTCTCCTTCCCTCCACCTGAGGCCCCATTCACCCTACAGCGCATGGTCCGGGGGGGCTTCAGAAAGCACCGCTCCACGGAGGTCACTCTTCTTGCTTGGAGCCTTGCCTGGTTTAGCATCTCTACACAATTAAGTGCTGAATCAATTAAGAATTCATTTTTTCAGTTCAGCTCTAATTTAGTTTCATTACTGCCTGTTATTGAGACATCATGCTTGGAAGAACAGGTCAGCAAAAGGGGAGGAAGACCCTCATTGAGATGGATTGACTCAGGGACTGTAGCAATTGGCTTGGTCATAGCAGAGATGGTGCGAATGGCTCAGTCCAGTCCAGGGTTCAGATCTGCTGTTGATAGGGTCACGGTGCGTCGGAGGAGACTCAGTGCCACCTAACAACAAGCACATTATTATGTGACATGAAGTCAATTCTGACTCATCATGACCCAATATTACGGAGTAGAATAGAAGTCATTACAGGAGTAGATTGCTAGACTGGTTCTCCCTAGGAGTCTCTGGTGGATTTGAACCACCAAACTTTCAGTTAGAAGACCACGGTTTAACTGTTGTGCCACCAGAAGTCCTTATTCCATCCTGATCCACAGCAATACTTTATTCTAACCCCAACACTTGATATCAGATGCAAGCAAGATTCTGCTGACAATTATACAAAAACGGCTAGGACAGCACATCAACAGAGAACTGCTTGAAGTGCAGGCTGGGTTTAGAAGAGGCCATGGCACTACAGATATTATGGCAAATTTCAGATGGATCTTGGCTGAAAGCAAGAGTACCAGAGGAATGTCTATCTGTGTTTCTTTGACTATGCAAAGGCATTTGACTTTGTGGATCACAACAAGCTATGGCTGACTCTGAGAAGAACGGGAATCCCAGAACACTTGATTGTACTTATGCAAAAACCTATGCTTGGACCAGGAGGCAGTTATCAGAACAGAGCAAGGAAACACTGCATGGTTCAAAATTGGGAAGGGTGTGTGTCAAGGATGTGTCCTATCTCCATATCTTTTCAATATATATTCAGAACACATTATCCGGGAGGCTGGGCTTTATGAGGAGAAGTGTGGCATAAGGATTGGAGGTAGACTTATCAACAATCTGCATTATGCAGATGACACAACCCTGCTACTGAAACTGAGGAGGACCTGAAGCACTTGCTGCAGAGGGTCAATGATTGCAGTCTTCAATATGGATTGAAGTGCAACGTCAAGAAAACAATGATTCTCACCACTGGGCTGATTGGCAGCATTGTGATAGATGGTGAAGAGATTGAGATTGTTGACAGTTTGTTTGCTTGGCTCTACAATCAACAACACTCTTGGTACCAGTAGCCAGGAAATTAAAAGATGAAATTTCATTGGAAAAGTCTGCTGTCAGAGATGTCTCGAAGGTACTGAGGAGCAACGATGTCAGTCTGGAGACTAAGGAGTGCATGATACAGGCCATGGTCTTTTTCATTACTTGCTATGCTTCAGAGAGCTGGACAATGACTAGGGATGACAGAAGGAGATTTGATGCCTTTTAGCTATGGTACTGGAGAAGAGTACTGAATATACCATGGACTGTTAGAAGAACAAACAAGTTCGTCCTGGAGAGGGATTCTGAAGCTTCATCTGGCATACTTTGGACATGTTGCAAGGTGGGACCCTTGGAGAGGGCTGTAATGCTTAGGAGGGTGGAGAGATGGCACAGGAGAGGAAGACCCTCGATGAGATGAATTGATTCTGTCACTGGGGTAGTGGGGATAGGCGTGTCAGAGACAGTATGATTAGCAAGGGATAGAGCACGGTTTAGAGTTGTTGTACATAGGGTCACTATGAGTTGCAAGCAACTTGACAGCACATAACAACAACAACAATAACAATATCTATCTCACAGGGCTATGGACAGAGTAAGTTACGTAATAAACACCAAATGCTTAGAAAGCATATACAATCCCATTGCCATGGGATCAATTCTGAATCATAGTGACCCCATGGGGCAGAATAACACTACCCTGTTGGGTGTCCAAGGCTGGGGCATACTGGGGTGCTACCCCAAACTGGTCAGCAGTTGGAAATCACCAGCCTTTCCCTGGAGTGAAGGTGTGACAAGCTGCTTTCACTTGGGGGGGGGGGCTGTGGGTCAACAGTCCTTGGGTCACACACTGTCCTCTTGGGGGGCTGTGGGTTGGGGGTCAACAGTCCTTGGGGAGAAGCCTGCCACGTCTTCCTCTCCCAGTGCACCAGTCAATGGTAGAGTACTTAACTCCCACACCATCAGAGCTTCTTCATAAAACGCACAAACCTGAGATCCCAAACCATCACGTTGTATAGAGAACAGCTGCCCTGTAAGGTTTCTGAGGCTGAAATCTCTCTCCCAGGACCTGAGTGTCATAAGTCCAGCTCTGTCATTGTCGTCAAAACCAACTCAGAACTGACCCTTTGATATCTAAGAGTTTGGTACCATTACTATTAACTTCATTGTTTAAGCCTTCTTAGTTTGTACCGGCTCATGGTCAACCCTTCAATGGATTTTCTGACGCTGTAGATCACACAGCTGAGGGATTTGAACCATTAGAGAAGCTCACCATTCAGTTAACAGTGCAGCCCTGTGTGGACTAGGCCAGCAGAGCTCTTTATAAACCCACATATAAAATGGGTTTTCTAAGAGTCTGCTATCACTTTTATTAATTGTTGTTGTGTGTTATCAAGTCAGAACCAACTCGTAGTTGGCCCTCCAGCAGGTTTTCAGAGGCAGTGACTTGTACAAGAGAAAATTGCTCATCCTTCCCCAGCAGAGCCACTGATGGGTTTGAACCACATAGGATTGCAGCACAGCTTCCTACCACTCAGCCACCAGAGCTCCCTATTAGATTATTTTAAAAAAATAAACCACAACAAAACGTTTGAACAATTTGATTCTACACAGAAATAAATAATGAAAGCGCCAAGTCTTCGATGCAGTCAGCCGCTCAAGTGTTTGTTCTCTACGATTTAACTCGGAAGGCTGGCCTCTCAGGTCAACTTTAGTCTTTAATCTTTGTGTTGAACGCTCTTTTAAAAAGACACAGTTGGTAACGGCCTAAGTCACCTTGAAAAATGCATTGACTTAAGAGTGTCCATTAAGGACTCTCAGATCCCATACTGTCTGGTTGTTTACCAGGAACGTGAGAGTGGAGGGAGGAGTAGCACAGGGGTTGAAGCTGTGTTTGGGTGACTTAACTGAAAGAAATAAGGAGCATGTGCTATCAGAAGCGGCCGCCAACATCTGGGACCATAGAGATCCTTAGGGAC
This sequence comes from Elephantulus edwardii, assembly GCF_000299155.1. NCBI lineage: Eukaryota > Metazoa > Chordata > Mammalia > Macroscelidea > Macroscelididae > Elephantulus > Elephantulus edwardii. The sequence goes on along the minus strand of NW_006399882.1, from coordinate 4,199,150 downwards.
CTCCGAAAGAACACTTAGCTTCAGTTGCAGCGACATGCAGGGTCATGGTTTCAAAGGGCGTATCTGGTTCTTAAATGAAGGACCATTTTCCCCAATGATTTTTCTCCGGTGACATTTAACAGATACACAGATTCACCGTTGTTAGCATGGAGTCCCTGCGTGCCATGCCCCCTCCCTTGGCAGTGATGCTGGGGTTTCTGGTCCACGCGCCTGGGGCCCAGCTGCCCTCGCATCCGCGCCTGTCAGGCTCTGGGAGACTCGTAGGCACTGCTGTCCTCTGCTGGCCGTTATGTGAAACACCGGCTGTAGGGTCTGCAGGGGGAACCCAGAGGAGCCCACAGTGTTTCATGATGGATGGAGTAGGAAATGCTGGAGTCCTAACCCTGAAGACTCTGTCCCACCTCAAAGTAAAAATCCAAAATAGAAACAGTAGTTCTTGGTATAGAGCTTCCCCAGGTGGCGCAAATGGCTAAGCGTTTGATTACCAGCCAAAAGCTGGAGGTTCGAACTTATTCGAGGGCTCTTTGGAAGACAGGAAAACCCCGCAAACAATTCTCCCCTGCACACATGGGGTCATCATGAGCTGGGTTCGACTTGATGATGACAAACAACAACAAGTTAGAGAAATAATAATTCATTATTGTTGTTCTGTACCTTCGAGTCAGAACTGACCCATAGCCGGTCCTCAGGCTGGTTTTCAGAGACAGTTAATCCCACGGGAGGAGATTGCACATCTTTCTCCCATGGAGCAGCTGGTAGATTTGAACCATGTACCTTCAGGACTGCAGCGAAGCTTCTTACCACTAGGCCTCTCAAGTACTTATTAGTAAGTCAAATTGTTGGGATTTGTCCCAGGATGGCTCTGTAGCCCTCTTGTTTAAATGTTAAATATCTGTTTCCCATCATCAGCCAAAGTTCACTGTGTCTCTACTTACCAAAGGTTCAGTGTGTCCGTGTAGTTTCTTCAAACTATTAAGAAGAAATCAGAATTCAGATGCCATGTTTTGGACCATATTATTTAGCACAAAGTTACACGGATGCTCTGTGGCTGTGTCTTAGTTAAGACACATGAAATAAAAGTTACAGACTCATTTTTCTTCTTTTTACTTTTATATTTCAGGTCCTAACAGGTACCATTGAATAGATTTCTTTTATCATACCTTCAGGGACGTGTGTGTAGGATGAGGCACTGCTCTTCATGGGAGAAAGCTGGGCAGACTTCTTCCCTTTGAGACTTTCAGCCTTAGTAAGCCCGTGGAGCGTCTCTGGGGGCCATGACAGGAGTTTGGTGTTTGGTTTTAGGGATCCTTCAGAGCTTGCGTGGCAGTACGTTCAAGCCCACCAGCTGCTCTGCAGGAGAAACACGAGATGAGGTGATCGGCTTCCTTGAAGAAGGTAGCATTGGACGAGGGCAGGTTAATACTCCACCCCACAGGGTCAGTATGGTGAGCAGAATTGGCCGATGGCAGTGCGATTTTTATAGTTCTTCCCCCTTAGCCTCCTTTTTCATTTTCTTTGTTAGAAAATGACCTTCAATCACCCCACATCAGCTCATAAAGATCTCCTTTTTCACAGCTGCGTGATACTCCGTTGTGTTTTATGTATTAGAGCTGATTGAACCAACTTCCTGCATTGGACATTCCTGACATTTTACTTCCAACTAACACTGCCTAAGACTGTTGTACCTACCTGGGTATTGTTTGTGTGTTTTGTTTTGCTTTGCTTTCTTATTGTTGGAGGTGAATCTTCCAAAAGAACAGTCCCTAGAGGTGGATTGCTGTGGCAAGAAGGGATATACATCTATTTTCTCTTACATTTCACCAAACTATCCTTCCCAGGTACATCTGCATTTGCAGATGACACAACCCTGCATGCTGAAACTGAGGGGGACCTGAAGCACTTGCTGCAGAGGGTCAAGGACTGCAGCCTTCTGTATGGACTGAGGCTCAATATCAAGAAAACAAAGATTCTCACCACTGGACCAATTGGCAGCATTAGGATGGATGGTGAAGAGACTGAGATTGTTAACAACTTTAGTCTGCTTGGCTCCACGGTTAACACTTTTGTCACCAGTAGCCAGGAAATAAAAAAACGTATTGTGAGGACTGCAGCCTTCAGTATGGACTGAGGCTCAATGTCAAGAAGACAAAGATTCTCACCACTGGACCAATTGGCAGCGTCAGGATGGATGATGAAGAGATTGAGAGTGTTCAGAGCTTCAGTTTGCTTGGCCCCACAGTCAACACTCTTGGTACCAGCAGTCAGGAAATCAAAAAGCGTATCGCGATGGGAAAGTCTGCCGTTAGGGACCTCTCAAACGTACTCAGGAGCAACAGTGTCTCTCTGGAGACTAAGGTGCGCCTGATACAGGTCATGGTATTTGCAATCGCTTGTTATGCATCAGAGAGTTGGACAATGACTAGGGAGGACAGAAGGAGAGTGGATGCTTTTGAACTGTGGTGCTGGAGAAGGGTACTGAATGTACCCTGGACTGCCAGGAAAACAAACAGATCCATCTTGGAGAGGATTAAACCAAGCTGCTCCTTGGAGGCAAGGATTCTGGGGCTTCGTCTGACATACTTTGGACATGTTGCCAGGAGGGACGGGTCCTTGGAGAGGACATCATGCTTGGGAGGGTGGAGGGACAGCGCAGGAGGGGAAGACCCTCTATGAGATGGATTGATTCTGTGACTGGGGTAATCGGGATGGGTGTGTCAGAGGTGGTGCGGTTGGCGCAGGATAGAGCAGGGTTTAGAGCTGTTGTGCATAGGGTCACTATGAGTCGGAAACGACTTGATGGCACATAACAACAACAACAACAACATTGTGATGGGAAAGGGACCTCTCCAGGGTACTGAAGAGCAATGGTTTCACTCTGGAGACTAAGGTGTGTCTGATACAGGCTGTGGTCTTCGCAATCACTTGTTATGCATCAGAGAGTTGGACAATGACTAGGAAGGATAGAAGGAGAATTGATTCCTTTGAGCTGTTGTGCTGGAGAAGAGTATTGAATGTACCATGGATTGCCAAGAAAACAAACAGATCCATTCTGGAAAAGGTTAAAGCAGGCTGCTCCTTGGAGGCAAGGATTCTGGGGCTTCGTTTGACATACTTTGGTCATGTTGTAAGGAGAGACCGGTCCTTGAAGAGGGACATCGTGCTTGGGAGGGTGGAGGGACAGTGCAGGAGGGAAAGACCCTCTATGAGGTGGATTGATTCAGTGAGTGGGGTAATTGGGATGGGTGTGTCGGAAGCAGTGCGATTGGCATAGGACAGAGCAGGGTTTAGGGCCATTGCACATCGCGTCGCTATGAGTTGCAAGCGACTCGACGGCACATAACAGCAACAACATCCTTCCCAGCAGCTGAGGCTTCTGTGATTCAAAGTCAGAGGCACTCACTGTGAGGATGTTGTTGTTGGTGTTGTTGTGTGCTGTCAAATAGATCCTGACTCAAAGAAACCTTGAGTGACAAAGTGACAGAGCAGACTTGCCTCCTCAGGTTGTCATCTTTTCTCAGGGGAGCCACTGGGTGGTCTGAACTGCTGGCCTGTTTTTTAACAGCAGGGTGTCTAATCATTTATGCCCTCTGGGCTCCTTACTGTGAAGGGTCAGATCCCTTAAAATAAAGAAAAGAGAAAAAAGAGAGGGAGAAAAGGGGGAGCGGAGAAAGAAGGCAGACAGACAGACAGCATGGATTAGTAGCTCTGTGGTCTCCTCTCAGGGGAACTCAAGACTAGGGTAGGTGGGGGGTGCTGCTGCAGATAGAGCTCTTGGGAATAGGAATAGATTCCTAGCTGACCACCAGTGGGATTTTGGGGGCTCAGAATTACAAGGAAGGAGATCACTGATCCCCTCCCATAGAGCTCCTGGTGGATTCAAACCACCAGTGAGGCCCAGTGAGTTGGGTTTGTAGGACAACTCCCTACAGAAATTGGTGATATATAGGGGGTTTTTACCAGTTCTGGACCCAGGCCTTCCCTGCAGGGGTTGTTGTTCTTGTTGTTGTTGTTATGTGCCATCGAGTCGCTTGCAACTCATAGCAACCCTATGTACAAGAGCCCTAAACGCCATTCTAGCCTGTGCCAACCTCGCCATCTCAAACACACTCATTCCCACCAACCCAATCACAGAATCGATCCGTCTCATCGAAGGTCTTCCTCTCCTGTGCCGTCCCTCCATTCTTCCAAACATGATGTCCCTCTCCAAGGACCAGTCCCTCCTTGCAACATGCCCAAAGTATGTCAGATGAAGATTCAGAATCCTTGACTCCAAGGAGCATTCTGGCTTCACCCTCTCCAGGACAAACCTGTTTGTCCTCCTAGCAGTCCATGGAATATTCGACACTTCTCCAGCACCACAGCTCTGAGAGACACAGCCCAGGCCCCTCCGCCCCTCCTTGTTGGTGGTTTCAGCTCAACTTTCTGACTGCTCAGGGCTGCTCTGACAGTGAGCCCTCTCTATTTCACGCATGACAGATTCTATGTCCACTAGGGTCCAGACACCCCAACAACAGTTTCCAGTTCTGATCCTGAAAGCCAAAGTCTAAGTTGATCCCAATCTTCTTCTCTTTGGGAACACAGGTTTGTTTTGGTTTAGTTTTTTAATGATTAAAAGGTACATTCTCTTTCCCTCCCAAATGAAGTGAATCTCAAAGAGTTTACTGTCTTGATAAAAGAAGGTGAAGCTTAGAAGTGGATCACTTGACCCTTTTGCTTTTTACCTCCTCCCAGTTCAAAGTGCTTGCATCTTTTAAGGGCCAACATTCTTTTAGATCTTCAGTTTGGCTCAACACATTCGAGTCTTCACACAATCTTCTCCGGCATTTTCGCCTTTTTCCTGAACACAGGCTTGGTCCACTCAACACAGCCGCCCTGCTTGCTATCGTGACGCCGCTCTTCCTGGGCACACAGGTCTTTGCCCTTCTACTGGGTCACTTTATGGTGCTTGCTCCACTTACTGCACAAAGTCCAGTGAGTTTGGGGAACGTTGGCCATGTGTCCTGGAGCCCTATCCACCCGGGAAACAAAACGTTTCATGCCTTTCAGGCCACGTATCGCTGCGGGCCTGCAGTGCACACTGTTCATGTGACTATGTGTACAGCAACTCGATAGATCACAGGTGATGTGACTGACGCGTACAACATGGGCATTTGCCAGAAAGGGAAGGTAACTGTGGTGGAATCCTCCCCTGTCAGGAAGGATGAGCGCTCTGGAGGGGCACTGTGGGTTCCAGCTCTATAGTACACGCAAGACGATGGAGCTGAGGAAAGTCCTGCCGTCCTTAAACATCAAAAGCCATTTCACTGGTGTCAAGGCAATGCCGTTGGAGTTCGGAGGCTGTGAATCCACAAAGGAGGATACTGTTCTTCTCTGGAGCTTCCCGTGGGTGTGAACTGATGACCATTTGGTTAGCAACACCACCAACCAAGGCCTGGGGCTGCCTGTGCTGAAGCAAGGACGCTCACTCAAGAAAGTATTAGTCTTAACTTAATGTCACAAGCGGCATTGAAACCCGCAGTGGTTAATGGAAACTGCTCAGTGGGAGTCCCCTCAAGTGATGCCCTGAGTATGTGCCAAGCCTGCCTGGCCTTCCATGCACCTCTGAACGGGGTTTACATGTTGTTAAGAAGCTGAGCAGGGTCCAGTGGGGCTTCAAGACTAAACTGCACAGAAAAGCTTGACAATCTATTTGAAAAAAATCAGGACACGCCATTTTGAGATGTGCAGGATGAGGCACATTATATCTATGTTGTTGTGTTGCTGTTGTGTGCCATCGACTCGGAACTGACTCATAGCTGACCCTCCAATGAGTTTTCAGAGGCAGTAAATCACTTAGGAAGAAATTGCCCATCTTTCTCCCACGGAGTAACTGGTGCGTTTGAACCTCATGCCTTTGGGATGACAGTGCAGCTCCTTACCACTAGGCCACCAGAGGTGCTTGTTATTTCCATGAGTTGGGATGAATTGCTGGCAGCTAACAACAACCAGGGAGCTCTGGTAACTTTCTGGTAAGGAATTGGGCTGCCAATAAAAAGGTACACAGTTCCAATCCACCAGCTTAATGGGAGAAGGATGGATAATCTCTTCCCGTGTGATATACTGTCTTTGAAAACCTGCTGGAGGGTCAGCTATGAGTCAATGCCTTCTTGACAGTAGATTCCAACAACAAATGGTTAGTGATCTCTCTGATCACTTCCTCTGTCACAAGCTGCAGTGACCACACAGGTGCACGTTTATAAGTCCCTGCTTTTCTCACTCACCCCCTTGTTAGGGTGGGGATCCACATACCTGGGTAAATAACTGTGAAGTTAGAGAGCAATCCAAAGTAAAACACCAAAGCATTGTCATGGAATTGATTCCGATCCCATAGACTCTGTAGAACAGAGCAGCCCTGCCCCTCAGAGTCTCTGAAGCTGTGACTTTTTACATAAGCAGATTGCCTCACCTTTCCCCCTGAGGAGCTCTGGTGGCACAGCCCACAGGGAGCTGCACTGCTAACCCGAAGGCCACACCTCGCTGGTGGTTCAAATCCACCAGTGACTTCACAGGGAAAGATGGACAGTCTCCTTCCATGTGATTTATGTTGTTTTTGATGTTGATTGCCGTAGAGTCGAGCCTGACTGAACCTTGTTCTATGACTATTGTTTCTCTAAAGTCATAGTTTCCAGAGGCATGTTGTTTAGGAAGTGGATGCCGCTCCTACTTCCAATCCTGTCTTACTCTGGGAGTTCCACCAAACACTGTCCATCGTGGGTAACCATTATAACTTTTGACACACCAGTGGCACAGGGTTCAGCATCACAGCAACCACAGGTGACCTCAGTACAGAAAACTGATAGATCAGTACTGCACCACTTAGAAGAATGTTCCTCCAAAATATAACAACACTAGGTCTGAGGGCCACAGGCCCAAAGGCCCATCCAACTTTGCAATACAAACGCCCTCTACCAAGTCCTATTGACTCTAAAGAAGAATTTTAAATAAAAAATAACCAACCAAACAGTCCACTCCCAATCCTCAACCAAAAGAAGAGAGCCTCCCTTTCAGAATCCATCCACTTCACCCAATACCACAGATTTATAGCCTATCAAAAAATGACTAGAGGATCAGCTAGGAATTGATTGATGACAATAAATGTTGAGTTTTTATTTTTAGTTCTACAATGGAGTAGCTGGTGGATACAAAACACTGACCTTCTGGTTTAGAAATCCAATGCTTATCCCACAGCCCACTGTTTAACCTCTTCTTACATATAAAGGGAAAGAGTTACGTATCCTCTACATCAGCACTTGTTTTATGTATTGATCGTGCCAGAAATAGTGAGGATGGCGTGGGATAGGACAGGGTTCAGATCTGTTCTTCACAGAGTCGATATGAGTCATACTTGACTCAGTGACACCTAACAACAACGACAACAACAGCAACACACTTATTGCCAACAGGTCCATCCCAATTCATGTTGACCCTTCATTGAGTCCGAGGTAGTAAATGTTTCCTGGGGGAAGCAGCACATCTTTGCCCAATTTCAATGTTAAGCACATCACCTTCAGGGCTCCTTTCTTTTAGATATGGAATGAAGCAATAACTAATGGAATAAAGAGCATTGGCACAGGTAATTGTTGTTATTGTTGCTGTTGTTGTCATGGCCGTCGAGTCACCTGTGACTCATAGCGACCCCATGTACAACAGCCCTAAATGCTGCTCTATCCTGTGCCAATCTCACTGTCTCCGACACATCTACTCCATTACCCCAGTCACTGAATCAATCTATCTCACAGAGGGTCTTCCTCTCCTGTGCAGTCCCTCCACCCTCCCAAGCATGACGTCCCTCTCCAAGGACTAGTCCCTCCTTGCAACATGTCCAAAGTATGTCAGACAAAGCTTAAGAATCCTTGCCTCCAAGTATCAGCTTGTTAACCCTCTCCAGGACAAACATGTTTGTTTTCTTAGTAGTCCATGTACTATACATTGAAGTAGTTCAATACTTTTCTACAACACCACAGCTCAAAGGCATCAATTCTCCTTCTATCCTCCCTAGCCATTTTCCAGCTCTCTGATGCATAGCAAGTGATTGCAAAGACCATGGCCTTTATCAGGCACACCTTAGTCTCCAGAGTGACACCATTGCTCTCCAGAACTTTTGAGAGGTCTCTAGCAGCAGACTTTCCCATAGCAATACATTTTTTAATTTCCTGACTGCTGGTGCCAAGAGTGTTGACTGTGGAACCAAGCAAACAAAAGCTGTTAACAGTCTCAATCTCTTCACTATCCATACTGACGGTGCCCATCAGCCCAATGGTGAGAATCTTTGTCTTTTTGATATTGAGCCTGTATTGAAGGCTGCAGTCCCTGACCTTCTGCAGCAAGGGCTTCAGGTCCTCCTCAGAATAGCTTCCTAAATGACCCTAATCTAAATCCATCACTTCTGTCCTGATGCAGATATCTTCTCCTCAAAATGCCTTTTCTTGCTATCCAGTTAACATGTTCAAGTCTTCACCATACCTGCCACTGCCTGAACATTGTCATGCAAGTGAGGTGTCCTGTCCCCCACCCCTCCCTTTCCCTCCACCAGGAAGCTCCATGGAACCAGTGACCACTGGTCTGTCCAGCTCACCAGCACCTAGATCAGAACCTGGCACTGAGAAAGAGCTAAGTAAACATGTGTAGGCCAGATGAATGTACTAACTGTGGGCTTGCATGAAAAGTGGCATACTGCAAAACACATCCCACATGCCCTGCTGTGTGCTGTGGCTTCTGTTGGCAGAAGAAAAAGAATGGCACAAAACTCCAGTTGCTAGTGTCAATTACACAAGCTTGTCCAGACTCAGCAACGTGTCCTAAGCATGCCTCTTCTCTGCAAAATGCTCCTCTAGGAAAAGATAATTTAGGAAGAGAGAAATAAGCATGCTACATCAGTTCATCAGTAGGCTACCAAATGAAAAAACTCAGCGAGACTCTCTAGGAATAGATTACAGGGCTTTCAAAGCTGTTGTCTTTACGAAACTGACGGCTAAGGGCTCCAAGCACTGGCTTTTGGGTTAGTGGCTAACCAAGAACTTTACCCAGTGCTCTAGCAGGGCTCACACTGAATAACACCAAAATTCTCTGGGGGTCAAGCAGATCCTAACATTGAAGCAGTCAACAATTTCATTTTACACTAATCCACAATTAACAAGCATGGAAATAGCACTCAAATCAAAAGAGTGTTGCATTGGGAAAATTTAGTATCAAGAACCTCTCCAAATTGTTAAAGAGCAAAAGATGTCAGTTTAAAGACTAAGGTGTGCCGAATCCAGGGGATGGTATTTTCAATTGCATCTGAATGTTTGAGAATGCATAAGGATGACCAGAATCAAGGTCTTTGAATTGTGGTGTTGGAGAAGAGTCTGCCAAAAGATCAGGTAACACCCGGAAGTTCAACTAGGGTTCTTTTTGGAGGCAAGGATGATTAAACCTCTCACATACTCTGAGCATGCGTGTCAGGAGTCCTTGGAAAAAGACATCATCCTGGGCAAGGTGGAGAGTGTCAGGAAGACAGAAGACCCTCCCCAGCTGGATTGACACAATGGCTGTAAGAAGCTGCTGGAGGGAGTCAGAGATGGTAAAGATATCACAGGATAGAGTCAGGTTTCGATCTGTTCATAGGATCACTGTCAGTGGGACTGGGTTCAATAGCAGTTAACAACAACAATAACATCCAACGTGGTGTAGCCACTAACAGCATAATGAGGAGGCTGCCGGGAGCGAAGATAAATGTGCATAAACCTTCTTGGACATGTGCAGAAAAGCTGTAATCAGCACCTCTCACATGAAATCTTTGAAATTCAATGAAAAAGCTGAAAGTGTGTGTAATTAAAAGTGAGCATCACCATAGTAAAGCAGATAAATTATCCACCAAGAGGAACATTTTTCTTCTTCTTCTTCTTCCCTGCAGTGGGCATGGCAGTGCTATCAGCAGCCCGGGGGCCTTCCCGGGGGCTGACTGCTCAGGATGGAGGAGCCCTGGGCCTCACAACATCCTTGTGGCAGCCAAGCTCTGGGCCATGAAGGCAAAGTGCATAGACTCACCCACACAAGGAGGCCCTGCTGGCTTGGATCTCTAAACAAAACCAGGTTCCAGCAGAAAAAGCCTTGTTAATCCTGACAATGAATGAAGAAAGGATGATTTAAAAATAAGCCTGAGAGCCAGAACAAATGAAAAGAGACGGGCATGGGCCTAGCTCACCAGAGTCTTTTTGATGAAGCGTGTTCATTTCCGTGAGGCGGGGCTCTGCAAAGAAGGTACATATTTAGTTTTGCTGCATATGAGACAACAAAGACCCCAGACTTCAAGCACAAGGAGGGATCTTTGTAAAACTAGTTAATGCAGTCAAATCGAGTTAATAGCTACAAAGAGAGGGATCGAACACTCCATTTACTGGTCAATAATGAGTTGTCGATAGGGGGCCAGGAGCTATTTTGATCAACCAAATCACACAATACTTCAGGGTTCTATTGATTTCTCAGCAATCAGTGGTAATGATGCTAAGACGAAAGCAAAGGGAGCCCTAAGGAGATACTGGCCCCTCCTGGGAGGAGGCGAAGGCCGACAGGGGAGCTTGTGGCTTCGCGGGTCATTTGTTCCTGGGCTGTCAGTGTGGCACAAAGTCTCCTATCATTTAGACCCTGCGCTGGCTGCAACCTCCTGTGATTATGAATCTTTATTAGGAACCTAAGGGGTTAACCTGGCCAAGGGAGGAGCTGCCTTGGTTAAGACTACACAAACCCCTTGTCTTTGGGGTGTATGAGACCTTAATTCTCCTGCTGACGATGACTTCTGGTATGGATGTGGTTACGGAAGCAGGAAAGGTTAGAAAGTAGGAAAGAAACAGTAAAAAACATCTAGAAGCCCAGTTAACGTATCTCACTTGTCAATAAAGCTGTGAGGATGTGAAGATCAGAAGGACATACAGCCTCAAATTCCCCTCCTCTTATCTCCTTTTTTTTTTAAAAAAAAACCCCTTTTTATTATGGTTTGATTATAATTTTACAGGGCAGATAGGTTCTACTTTCAACCATTTGTACACACACACACACACACATAGATACTGATTTATTTATAAATTCGTATGCATTGTTTCCACACTGGATCTATCCCACTTCCTTCACCCCTGCTGCTTCCACCCATCAAACTGTGCCGCCTAGGATTACCTCTTGACTAAGACTAAGTCTTGAGTAGTTCACTCCAACGCCCAGCACTCTCTTGCAGGTCAGAGAAGAGCAACAATGAGCAATTCAACCAGACTACCCACGTACACATTTCCTGACAGGTTGGTTTGCAGTTCGTAGTGAACTGTTCTTCAGGTTTCCTGAGGCTGTAAGTCTTTAAAGGAAGCTGCTCGTCTCTCTCCCACGGAGCCCTTGGTGGATTCAAACCAGGGGAGACACGGAGTGTTGAGTTTGACAGCACGGTCCTCTGTGGACTCTGTGGTCAGAGCTCCCTCATGATCTGCTTTTCAACTCAACTCTTTGACAGTCCACAGCTGAATCGCACAGGGGGAGATTGCCCATTTTTCTCCTATAGAGGAACAGCTGGATTCGAACTGTCCCCTTTTGGGTTGGCAGTGCAACTCCCTACTCACTAGGCTACCAGAGTCATCTAAGGAAGACTTACCCCCCAAAGAATTCTTTGGCTGAGAATCGAACCAGGGCTGCAACAGCCAGTGTGTCGAGTCCTAAACACTAGGCCAACTACCAGGGATCTGCATCATATATTTATGTGTATCCTCATGTTGTGTACTGTAGAGTCAGAACCCACCCACAGCTGACCCTCCGGGATGGTTTTCAGAGGCAGTTAATTTCACAGGAGGAGATTGTCCATCCTTCTCCCATTGAGCAGGGGACAGTCCTCACTACATGCCTTCGGGGCTGCAGTGCAGATTCTTGCCGCTAGGGACACCAGTGGTCCTGATTATCTGCTCAGTCACAAGTCATTGAAACCATCCTTTCCATAGCTGTCGCTCTTTAGATAAGTTTCCTCTTAAACACGCTCCAGCATTATTTTTATCATATATCTACATCTTGTCACAAATCTGAATATCTGATTTTTTCTTTAATTCTTTTCTGATGGACTTGAGTCTCTCATGCTTGTCTTTCACTGTTAAGACCTCATACTCAGCCTAACATCTTCAAACACTGAGTAATATTTACACCAAATTTTGTTTAAAGCTAGACTTCCATGATACAATAAATCAGGTTCCAGAAATGAGTGCCAGTTGCTGTCGCGGTGACTGCGGCTCATGGTGCCCACCCTCCCCTGAGTCAGAGCAGAGCTGGGCTCAGTAAGGTTTATAGGCCATGGTCTTTGCAATCACTTGTTATGCATCAGAGAGCTGGACAGTGACTAGGGAGGATAGAAGGAGAGTTGATGCCTTTGAGCTGTGGTGCTGGAGAAGAGTATTGAATATACCATGGACTGCTAGGAGAACAAACAAGTTTGTCCTGGAGAGGGTGAAGCCAGGCTGCTCCTTGGAGGCAACAATTCTGAACTTGCATCTGACATACTTTGGATATGTTGCAAGGTGGGATCGGTCCTTGGAGAAGTACATCATGCTTGGGAGAGTACAGTAACAGTGCAAGAGAAGGAAGCCCCTTGATGAGATGGATTGATTCAGTGACTGGGGTAATAGGAGTAGGTACAGGATAGAGTAGAGTATAGGGCTGTTGTACAAAAGGGTGCAATGAGTCACAGGTGACTCAACAGCACATAATAACAACAACAACAAGAAAAACCTGATTATCTCCTTATAGAAAAGAAGCTGCTGAAAACCCCACGCATTGCTACAGTCCAAGCCCCAGTCCATCATGGGAGTGACCTGCACTGGGTGGCATGTTGTGTGTGGGGTCGCCACAATTGCAGCTAATAACAACAGGACCTCATAGGTCACTGTACGGATTTGATTTCAATATATAAAATTGAGAAACCTACATTTTAAAGGCATCAGGCTGGTTGCTCTATTAGAAAGACACTGTAGGTGTAACCACAACCAGGTAAGGGACCAGTTGAGGGATTCAGGCAAGAAATAAAGAGTAGCTGGACCGAGTATAAGATGATGGGGTGGTAGGAAGTGGTCAGTTTCTAGATCCTGGTTATATGTTGAAAGGTACAGTCTGTAAACATTCCTATGGAGTGTGTGTGTGTGTGTGTGTGTGTGTGTGTGTGTATGTCTATGTATGTGTATGTGCGTGTGAAAGCAAGAGGCAGAGAGAGATAACTAGAGAGAGAAAGAAAGACAGAGAGAGAGGAGAGAGAGAGAGAACAAGGAACACCCCATGTGCACTTTCTGCCTCATTCTGAATGAACAGTCCTGTAGGTGGTCATCCCGAGCTTCCCTTCATGATAATGTCCTTCTAAAATTCATGTCCACTCAGAAGCTCAGAGTGAGACCTTATTTGGAAGTAGGGTCTTTGCAGATATAATTAGTTAAAGATCTTGATATATAGCCACCTAGGAATTTGGATGGGCCCTGTGGTATTAGCATAAAAGTTAGCTGTTTTTAGCCATTACAGCTAGCCCTCTCTGGTCTCCAGCTACCTTACCTGCAGACACGTGGTCTTGTAAATCATCAATAGCTGGGACTAGGATAAGAGAAAGAGTGCTTCTCATACTGAGCAGCAAGACTTGGGGTGAGTAATACATGTGGCAGCAAGTCTTGAGGGAGACTAGAGTAAGACCCTGGTGAGAGCGAGACCCTGTGGATGGTGGTAGAGAGACTGTGGCATTTCTGTGGAGACACTGTGGCAAGGTGTGAACTGAGGTTTCTTGAGTTTGTACTGGCCACAGTTAAAAAATTTTGCTGTTCTTGCTGATGCTTGAAGGAGAAGCTTTCTTAAAACTGCTCTGGGGGCAAACCTTGCTGGATGATTTGGATTTGACTGTGGAACTGAAACCAGACCCTGGACTAATTGAGGAATTGTGTCTTGGAACTTAAGCTAATACTTGGGCTTGTACTGGGTGATATTCTTTGCTTCCCCCGTTCTCCAACTACCTTTCCTAATAAACCCCATTGTTGGTTCCATTGCTGTGTGTCAGCAATGAATGAATGAACCTCTTGCTGCTGCTGCAGCTCTATCGATACCCTGGGCTCTGAACTCTTTATCTGCTTCTGCACTGGGGCGGTGAGAGGCTGTGTTATTCTCACTCTCTCTGGCCCTTTCATGGCCCTGTGCCCCCACGTCCCACTTTCTCTTCTTTAGACAGGCCGTAAACCCAATGGCTGGTGTCTCTACAAGAGGAAGGAGTGGGAGATTGGTCACAGCAGGGATGGCCCGGCTGACACACAGACAGAGACAGAGTGATGCTGCCACAAACTAAGGCGTGTGAGGCACCATCAGGAGCTGGAAGAGGTGAGGAGGATTGTCCCCTGGAGACTTTAGGAGAGCGGTCCTGCTAATGCCTGAGTTCAGCCCTGTAGCTCCAGAATGTGAAGGAACAAATATCTGCTGTTCTAAGGCCCCACATTTACGGTAATTTGTTGTGGCAGCTGCATAAAATGACCCTTCAAGCGATTCTCCATCTTGTCTCTGATGACCTTCCTGAAAGCAGATACTTGGCTGCTGAGTTTGTGCTCTTACATCAGTAATAAAACCTGCCTATGCAATTTTAGAAGCTCTGGTGGCCTAGTGATTAGGGAGCTGCACTTCCAACCCAAAGGCAGATGGTTTGATACCACCAAGTGCTCTGTGGGAGAAAGATGAACAACCTCCTCTGATGCTGCTTACAGCCTCTGAAAACCCACTGGAGGGTCAGCTATGAGTCACTTGCAACTTTGTGGCACATAACAACAATAACAACAACGGATTCTAGCTGGAAATCATGTTACTTTGATATTTTAAAGGCCTTGTCATATTTTCTTCTGGTTTCTTGTATCACATTTTGATTCTTATTTCTTGTAATATTTTAAAAAATATTATCTTTGAGTTTTTTAAATCCTTGAAACTTTCCCTCTGTGCCCACTCTTCTGAATTTTCACAATGTTGCACTTAAAATAAATATCCATATTGCTGAGCATGCAGTCAGTTCTTCAGTTCTCAAATGCCATGTGCGCATGCTGGGATGTTTTTCTCCTCAGTTTCACCCTCTTTATCTCTTTCTAGAACTCTGATTTTACATACAGACTTTTCTGAACTAAGACTGAATGCTCACCTGCTGTGTTCTGGTTCTAATTCTCCAGAAGAAAACCATAATTTGTCTAACCCACTCTTCTTCATCTTCATCTTCTTCGTCTTGGACACTGATCCACCACTCACTCCATTTTCCTTGGCATCTCTTGGTCTACTCAGCACTACGTCATGTGATGCGGAGCTGTTACTCGGGCAGGCCCAGAAGCAGCAGAGACGCCTTCTGGAATACTCATATGTCGCCAAATCTAACCCAGCTCTTGGCTGACCCTCCAGTGGGTTTTCAGAGGCAGTAAACCACACTGGAGGAAGTTGTCCATATCTCTTCAGCCAAGCAGCTGGTGTACTTGAACTGTGAGTCTTTGGGTTGGCAGCACAACTCCATATCACTAAACCAGCTCTATTTTGGATGAACAGAGCTAATTGTAAATAAATATTTTCTGTTCTCCAATCCTAAATTAAGTTATAGGTTCTTAGCTGGAAAAATAAGTTCACAGGTTTTTGGCCTTTGGGAGGTGTTTTGGTTGGTTTTTTTTTATGTTGATGTTATTAGTGCAATTAATTTGAGTATGACTCATAGTGACCATATGAACAAAAGACCTGAACCTTGTTCTGTAACTATCATCGTTTCTCTATGTTCATGGAGTTTCCAAAGGCATGTGGTTTAGGAAGTGAATGCCACTCCTTCTTCCAAACCTGAATCTGTTTGGGAGCTCCACCAAATACTGTCCATGATGGGAAACCGTTATGGCATTTGACACACCTATGACACAACATTCAGCATCACAGCAACCCAAAGTTACCTCAGTACAGCAAATAGACAACCCACAGCTGTACCACCTAAAAGAATCATCATCCTCAAATCAATGAACACTAGACCTAAGGGCCACAGTCTCAAGGGCCCTACAGCTTTTTAAATAAGAGGCACACCCACCAAGTGCTGGTTGACTCTAAACCAAGAGACTTCCAGCTCACAGCTCATTGTTAGCTAAATCTGGCCAGTCCAATCAGCTTACACCCGCTTGTGAACAAAAAACCCAAAAACCAACCAAATGTTTCATACCTGACCCTCATCAAGATGTGAGAAATCATCTTCCAGGATCCAACCACTTCACAGGAGCCTCCAAGCTGCAGACTTAGTCCAGCACTACCGCTTTTAAATACAGGCACACCCTGTGTGGTGGTGGTTTTTTGGTGGGATTTTTTTGGGTTTGGTTTTGTTTTTTTATAGTAAGTACAAAACTTATTTTAAAGTACACTACCTTACTCCTTATATCTAAGTTCCAGATGGAACTAAGATTTAAATACTGTGTGTGGGGGGGAAAGGGAATGAATATATTAAAACCCAAACTCTGCCACAGTGGAATTGATTTCCAACTCATAGCAACCCTGAAGGGTGAACATTTGGACTATCTATCTTGGAGCTGGCAGTGCAATTCCTTACCGCGAAGACATCAGAGCTCCCTATGGAAACAAACTGCTATATTTTTCTCCTACACAGGCCTGATGGATTTGAACTGTTGACTTTTCGTTTATTGTTTGAACAGGTACTAATTATGCCACCAATATTCCTTTTAGACATAAACATACAAAAGGAAAACTTGAGTAGACATTTTTTAAAACCATAGATTCCAAAAGTTCTTGCAATAATACCAGACACCATAAAAGAGAAGATTGATACATTTATCTCTATAAAAATTTTGAACTTTTAAATTGGGGAAAATATAAGACAAAGAAAAGCAAATTAGAGAAAAAGATTTAATGCTTGACAAACAGTATCCTTAAGGTATGAGAATTGCTTACTTATCAACAAGTGAAAAAAATGCCACAAAGGAATTGACAAAGCAAAACAGGTATTTCATAACAGAGGAGCTATAAATAGACCAACTGTGAAAACAAAGTCAACCTCATGATTAAAACATGTAAGTGAAAAGCAACAATGTTTGCAAATATATTTTTGTTCACTTGCAGTTTATTGTCTCCCATTACAATGGAGTGGGTTGGGTTCACATTTACAGCTCATCTCTGTTTGACAGCTGAACTTCCTGCCAGCCTCCAATGCTGTACAATGGATGAGAGGAGATTGCTTGCTCTGTTCATCTAGGGGGAACCCCCCCAAAACAAAGCACTAAATTAGCAAACAACAAATCCCAGAAAATTAAATGGCTAAAAGCAAAGGGAAGATTTCAAACAGCAGCTCTCAATATATGCAACGAGTCAGGAAATCAAAGGGGAAGAACTCACTCAACATTTCTCAAGCTGAAGGAACTGAAGAACAGTATTTAAAGAATTGCAGTATTTAAAGAGGTTACAGAATGATAAGGAAGCGAATACACAGAATTACTGTACCAGAAAAAAATGGCTGACAGTAGCATATGATCAAGAAGTAATAATAATAATAAAAGAAGTTCAAGCTGTCCTGAAGGAATTGGAAAAAAAGGGGGGGGGCTCAGGAATTGACAGAATACTAAATGAAATATTTCAACAAACGACTGCTGTTTTTGGTGTGCTTATCAGGTTAAGGAATCTGGAGGACCGTTGCCTGGCCAACAGGAAGAGACCCATATTTATTCCCATTTCCATAAATGGTGATCCTACAGAATGTGGAAATCATGAAACAATATCACTAATATTGCATGAAAGCAAAATCTTGGTGGAGATTATCCAAAAAACAACTAGAGTAATACATTGACAGAGAATTTCCAGAAATACAAGATGGATTTAGAAGAGGCAGTGGCACTAGCGATATTATTACTGATGTCAGATGCATCATGACTGAAAGTAGTGAGTATCAGAAGGATGTCTAAGTTGTGTTTTATCAACTAGGCAAACGCATTTGACTGTGTGGATCATGGTAAGTTGTGGCTAATGTCAAGGAGAATGGGAATCCCAGAACACTTGATTGCGCTCAACGGAAATCTATACTTAGACTAAGAAGCTGTTGTCTGAACAGAGCAAGGGAACTCTGCATGATTCAAAATAAAGAAAAGAGTGTGTCAGTGATGTATCCTCTCTCAATCTCTATTCAATTATATGTGGAACTGATCATTCAGGAGGCTGAGCTTTATGAAGAAGAATGTGGCATAAGGATTGGAGGAAGACTCATCAACAACCTGCATAATGCAGATGACACAAATTTGATCGCTGAAATGGAGACGGACCTGAAGCGTTTGCTGGTAAAAAATTGAAGTCTTTACAGTGGCTTGCATCTCAACATCAAAAAAACCAAAGATTCTCACCATCCATTGGGAAGACCTTGAGATTGTTAACAGTTGCATCTTGCTTGGATCCACAATCAACACTCTTGGTACCAGCAGTCAGGAAATCAAAAGACAAACTGCATTAGGAAATTCTGCTGTCAGGGACCTCTTCATAGTGTTGAAGAGCAACAATGTCTGTATAGAGACTAAGGTGCTCCTTCTCCAAGCCATGGTCTTCACAATTACTTAGAGAGCTGGACAGTGACTAAGAATTACAGAAGTCTTTGAGTTGTGGTGCTAGAGAAGAGTATTGAATATACTATGGACTGCCAAGAGAACAAATAGGTGTGTCCTGGAGAGAGAGGGTGAAAGCAAGTTGCTCTTTGAAGGCTAGGATTTGGAAGCTCGGTCTCACATACTTTGGGCATGTTGCTAGGAGGGACCTGTCCTTGGAGAAGGACATTATGCTTGGAAGAGTGGAGGGACAGTGTAGAAGAGAAAGAGTCTAGATGAGATAGATTGACACAGTGATTGTGGCAATGGGGTTCTGAACAGGGCAAGGTTCAGAGCCATTGTTCATAAGGTCACTATGGATCTTGGTCGACTCAGCGGCACATGACAACTACAACATGCAACAATCTCCTTCAGTGAGATTTATTGACTCTGAAAACCAGCTGGAGGATCCGATCTCTCGAATATTGACTCTGAAAACCAGCTGGAGGATCCGATCTCTCGAATATTGACTCTGAAAACCAGCTGGAGGACCCGATCTCTCGAATATTGACTCTGAAAAACAGCTGGAGGATTCGATCTCTCGAAGATACACAGCACCACAGGCCAACCCTACTCTATCCTAGAGTTGCAAACCACTCTCAGGCCTCCAGAGGCCGCACGGGGGCGTCGGCGCGCAGGCTGGGTGAGGCGCTCCCGGCGGTGGCCAGCAGAGGGCGATGTAGGCGCGAGCGGAACGGAAGCCGGAAGCCGGAGTCCCCGGGCCTGTCCACCGGGTCCACCGGCTCCTCCCGCTTCCGCCGCCGCGGGCTTCCGCTGAGTTGCTGTTTCTCTCCCGGCTGTGCAGATTCTGCTGCCGAGATGCCGCTGGAGAACCTGGAGGAGGAGGGCCTGCCCAAGAACCCCGACCTGCGCATCGCGCAGCTGCGCTTCCTGCTCAGCCTGCCGGAGCACCGCGGGGACGCGGCCGTGCGCGACGAGCTGATGGCGGCCGTGCGCGACAACAGTGAGGCCCGCGCGGCGCCGAGTCAGCGGCCTGCGCCCGCGCTCCGGCCGACGGGGTGGACGGGCCTCTCACCCCGTGTTGGGGTCCCTCCGGGGGTCCCCGATGGTCCAGCTCTCGTCCCTACTTTGCGGGTCCCGGACAGGGCATCCCTGAGCTGAGCGGGAGAATTAGCTTTCCGTGTGGAAGCTGAATGTGGGTGTTTGTGTGTGTGTAAACATCAGTGTGTAAGAGAACGCGCGAGAACAGGCTCAGCGCATTTAACCTGCTCTTAGGCTTGTCATTGATTGAAGACTTGTAGCCTGTAGCCGTAGCCCGGAGCTGACATTGACTGGCCAGGGCCGCGACTGTCCCTGATGGCAACCTCCCGCCCCAGACATTTAGGGCCTGCCCCCTCTTCGCCGCCCCCGGCCCCAGGCCCTGCCCCTGCTCTGTCCGCATTTGGGGGGGGAGGCTGATGGATGATCCGCCTGCGGACAGGTGAAAACGGGGGGGAGGACACAGACGAAGGTAAAGTGACCCACTCAGAAATCGTCTCCCTCTTTCTTGCTCTCAGATATGGCTCCTTATTACGAAGCCTTGTGTAAATCCCTGGACTGGCAGATGGACACGGAGCTGCTCAGTAAAATGAAGAAGGCGAACGAAGAAGAGTTGAAACGTCTGGATGAGGAGCTGGAAGATGCAGAAAAGAACCTGGGGGAGAGTGAAATCCGGGATGCGATGATGACAAAGGCGGAGTACCTCTGCCGGATAGGTGACAAGGTAGGAGCTCCCCTCTCTAGAGTTCACGCAGGCCAAGCTTGGAAAGCATTCCAGATGAACACAGGCTCTGCCCTGGTGGCATATTTATGTATCTATGGAGCTGGGCTGCTAACCCGACGTGGTGGGTCCTGGAGTCCTCCATTGACTTCACAGGAGAGAGATGGGCAGCTGCCTCCTTGCAGTTTAGAGCCTCTGAAAACCCTCTGAGGATCAGCCCTGGATCAGTTCCAGCTCTGTGGCAGCGAGAGTGAGATAAGTGAGGTCTTCTATGAAAAGATAATTTCCTTTTGAAAAAGGAAACTTGCATGAGTCGCAGTAAACATGGGTGTGCATATATCTGTTTGGATGTCAGTTATGGTCTCTTTAGGGTATATTCCCAGTAGTGGAATTGCTGGGTCAAATCGTATTTCTATTTGCAACTTTTTGAAAGAGTGCCATGCAGCCTTCCATCGTGGTTGCACCATTTTACACTCCCACCAGCAGTGAATAGGGTTCCAGTTTCTCCACAACCTTGCCAGCATTTGTTGTTTGCGGCTCTGTTAAATTTTGCTGTTCTTACTGGGGTGAGAAGATAACTCAGTTGTTTTGATTTCCATTTTTCTTAGAGCTAGGGATTTTGAACATTTCTTCATGTGTTTGGTAGCCATCTGAATGTCTTTGGTGAAGTGTCTGTTTGTATTTTGAACATTTCTTCTTGTGTTTGGTAGCCATCTGAATGTCTTTGGTGAAGTGTCTGTTCGTATCCTGTGCTCATTTTTCAGTTGGGTTGTTTGTTTACCTTTATCTTGTGGTGGTGCTCAAGTATTTTATAAATTCTAGATATAAGTCCCTCATCTGACATGTCATTACCAAATATTTTTCCCCAATCTGTGGCTTCCCTTTTTACTCTGTTAGAGAAGTTTTTGGATGTTTATAGGGATTTGATTCTTAGAAGGTCTCATTCATCTATTTTATCCTCTCCTGGTTGTAGTTGTTTTCAAGATGCTTGGAAGACTATATGTTGTGGATTAGAACTAGAGTCCTTCCAACCTTTTCTTTAATGAAATGTATAGTCCTTGGTTTTAGTCCTAGGTCAATGATCCATTTTGAGTTGGTTTTTTTTTATGGAGTGAGGTGTGGATCTTGCTTGAGTTTTCTCCAGGTAGTTTTCTAATTTTGCCAGCATTATTTGTTAAAAAAGGTTGTCGTTTCCCCACTTAACTGATTTCATCTCTTTGTAAAAAATCAATTGACCATAGGTAGATAGGCTGATTTCTGGATTTTCTATTGTATTCCATTGATCTGTGTGTCTCTCATTATACCACGTCAGTGTAGTTGTTTTGTTGTTGTTATGTGCCATTGAGTCGTTTGTGACTCATAGTGACCCTGTGTACAAGAGCCCTAAACACCGTTCTATCCTGTGCCAACCTCGTTGTCTCAAACACATTCATTCCCACTGCTCCACTCACAGAATCCGTCCATCTCATCGAGGGTCTTCCTCTCCTGTGCCACCCTCCATTCTCCCAAACATGATGTCCCTCTCCAAGGACCAGTCCCTCCTAATCAGGTAGTGAGATGCCTCCCACCTTATTTCTCATTTTAAGGAGTGCTTCGCTCATCTGGGGCCTCTTTCCAAGGCTTTGACTCTTCTTAAGGTTAAACAGTGTACCTGCCTGGGTTTTAATTCCAAGATCAATACTTATGATTTCTTGTATCTCTGAATCTCAGTTTCTGGATCAGTGATTTTTAATTGACAGTTCTTACTTGAAGATTCAAGATTGAGGCAAATCTTAGACAAGTACCTGGTACTTGCTTACATGTTAAGTTATTTAAAACAAGTTGCTTTCCCCCACACCCCCATTTGATTTAATTTGGTAAAGACATAAAACATTTTAAAAAGATTAATAGTTGTGTTCCAGTTTTATTTGTATGTGGGGGATTTGTTTTGATGTTAGCTCATTAATGTATTACAAGTGAATGAGAACCCTGTAGCTTTTGATTCAAGCTTTGAAGAACATGCTTGAATCACCATTGGACCATTGGGGAAGCAAATGGTGATGCACTAATACTATATTTTCTCCATATTTTATTGAATGGCATTGTTCTAGAAAGAATTGTCTTTCTCATATTGCTTTTCCCTCAGTCTCCTTACTCTCTTTTGCATCTTACATTTTATTTTGTATTACTAAATTCTTAGTGAGCTTTATGGAAAATTATTCTTCATTGTGTTAACAATGATTAGTGCTCAGTTTGTTGCAATTTTATTAGTGACTTCTTAAAGACAGTTCCTTTTTTTAAAAAAAAATATAAACAATATTTATTTCAAGTGTAGTCATTCTTCATTTTATTTCATTCCTTCATCTTTTTTACAATGATGCCAATGGTTTTCTTCATTTTCTGGTACAACAAGATGTTGTAGGCTTATTTTCTTTTTTTCTCTTTCTGCAAATGAGAGTCATGAATCTCTCCTAAGGACCCTTGTTCCTTTAAGTGGGGGATAGTAATTAGACCATAAGATCCAAGTGCTAAATGTTCTTATTACTTTCTTACTAGTCTGTCTTAGAAACCTATGAGCCATAGCTACTGATTACATAAAATAAAACCAGACACATAACAAAAATCACCATGTATAAAGAGTTTGATTCACGCAGCTGTGAATTTTGGAAGGGAGGTGTAGCATCTCTTCGTCTTCTCTTATCTGGTCCCTTGGTTGTTTGCTAGGAAGGAGCTCTAACGGCATTTCGGAAGACATATGACAAAACTGTGGCCCTGGGGCACCGGCTGGATATCGTCTTCTATCTGCTCAGGATCGGCCTATTTTACATGGACAATGATCTCATCACACGGAACACAGAAAAGGCCAAAAGGTTCTTTGGTATGGGGGGCAGTGAGGGCGTATGTTTTCCCTCTAAATAACGGTGCTGTGAGCAAGAGATTGACTTAGGAGATCTGCTTATTTTATTTACATGTCGTCAGTTTGGTCAGTTAATTGATGTACATGTTTAGCAAAATCTTTTAAAAAGTATTTTTAAAAATATTTCTTTTGGGTTCAAGTTCTTAAAAGTGGTATGTTGTTGTTAGGTGCTGTTAAATCGAGTATGACTCACAGTGACCCTATGAACAAAAGATCCAAACCCTATTTTCTATCTTGCACCATCCTCACACTTTGAAAATAATTCAGAATTTTGGAACAGTGATACTATCCATTTCCAGATTGTAACGTACTGTTTTGCTCTTCTAGCTTAATAGAAGAAGGAGGAGACTGGGACAGGAGAAATCGCCTGAAAGTCTATCAGGGCCTTTACTGTGTGGCCATCCGCGATTTCAAGCAGGCAGCTGAGCTCTTTCTTGACACGGTGTCAACATTCACATCCTACGAGCTTATGGACTATAAGACCTTTGTGACTTACACTGTCTATGTCAGCATGATTGCCTTGGAAAGACCAGATCTTAGGGAAAAGGTAAGGACTGATTTTGCAGTATTCACATTCACAGATTACTTTTCTAATTTAAATACCCAATAATCATTAAAGCCTATGTTTATTGGTTTGTGTTTGTGTTCTTTTTCTCTTTTAATTTCCAGGTTATTAAAGGAGCAGAGATTCTGGAAGTGTTACACAGCTTGCCGGCAGTTCGGCAGTATCTGTTTTCACTCTATGAATGCCGTTACTCAGTTTTCTTCCAGTCGTTAGGTAAGGATGAACTCACTCCTCTGTCTTCTGCCTTCATCATAACTCTTGATCAGCTTTCTATGTATTTGAGTTTTCATGTATCTGGAAAAAAGTATACAGAGAGCTGTACATGCTTGAGTATTTTTCGTTTGTTTAGAAATTGATCAGCAAGCTGCAGCATGTTTTTGTTTGGCTTAAAAGCTAAGAATTACTTTTAAAGGTTTTATAGTTCATATTTTAAAGGTTTAATATTTTAAAAGGTTTATGAGAACAAACACAGAAGAACATGTAACAGAAAAAAAACCCCAAACCAAAACATTTCCCATGTGGTCCTTTTTCTAAGATGTTTTCCAGGCATGCCCTTGTTGCCTTTTGAAGGGTGTGAGGCAGAAGTGAGCAAATGGCTGGAAGTACTCATTTATTTTGGGGAAAATGTAAGCAACTTCCAACTCTTCTGGGATGATGTTAATCAACTGTTGCTTTCAGGAATGTTATTTATACAGTTGCTAAATATTTGTGTTGATTTGCAAACTGGTTTTAAGCGCTATGATGGAGAAAATAATCTTTTGAATATACAGGTGGTGTTCTGCCAAAGCTGATTGCTGGCGGTTCTGCCTATTCAAATTTGCTGGGTTTTCATTTTGTTTCCCAACCATTTGGTGTTCTGCATACATAAGGTGGCAGATGAATTTACTTGTGTCAGGTTGACCATGAGATTGTTTCCACATGATTTTCCTAAAATGTTTTATCTTGCCAATTTCACACAATTTTTGCTTAAATAGATAGCATTTGCGATAATTCAGAATAGGGCAGGGAATCTATGCTACTTGTGCAGTGAGTTTTGGCCCCTAAATAGTTAAACGTGTGTAAAGCACTTTTTCTTTAGGCTTCCTGATGAGAGTCCTTGCAGCTTATCTCGTGTAATGTGGGGACAGGTTTTTCTAGGCCCTCTCATACAACATGGCTGCTCTTGCACACAAGCTGTGTTTACAGCCCTTTTCTCTCTCTGCCCAAGGGTCTCCCTCAAACCTTGGCTTCTCTCTCAGTGAGTCTCCTACTTCTCTGCATTCTCAGAGCCTTTATGTTGGGTCCTCTCCCCTTTTTAATGAACTCACGTGCAATACATTGACCTTATTTCATGGTCGTGAGTACATTCCTAAGATTGTGCACACGTCACCATTCTTCTAACATTTTCATCCCTGCAGGAGGACCTTGTGTGCACTAGCAACGCTGTCCCCCTGGCCCTGCAACCACTCCTCTAGTGTCTCCATGGATTAGCTCTTCTGGAGGTTTCATATATGTGGAATCATACGATATGCAACTTTTTGTACTGTCTTTCACTTAGCATAATATTTTCAAGGCTTATCTAGGAAGGCTGTATCAGAACTTCGTCCTGTTTTTTGACAATTATACTTCATTGTACAGATGTGCTACATTTTATCCATTCATCGATTGATGGCCAGTTGGGTTGTTTCCATTTTTTAACCGGTATGTACCTTTGTGCATAAATGTTTGTGAGGGCACGGGTGTTTATTTCTCTTGAGGGTATACCGAGGAATGGAATTGTTGGGTTGTGAGGTGATTCTAACTTGTTCAGATTTGCCAAACTGTTTTCCAAAGTAGCTGTACCATTTTACATTCCCCATTGTGAGGGTTCTGATTTCTCTACATCTTTTTAATACTTGCTGTTGTTTATCTTTTTTATTTGAGCCATTCTAGTGGAAATGTCGTTTCAGTGTAGTCTTGATTTGCATTTCCCCATGATGTGTGCCACCCATCGGGGAACGGCGTCGTGGTGACTCAGTGGCATGCAGTTTGAATCCACTAGTTGCCCCTGGGAGAAAGCTGGGCAGTTTCCATTCATGTGAAAACCCACTGGATGGTCAGCTATGGGTCTTGGTCCAACTTGATGACACACAATAATAACTAGTGAGGGCTTTTTTGTAGCATAGTCCACAGTGAGTTGAGCTGCTAACACAGAGGCAGTGTGCCCCTGGATGTTCACATCCAGCAGTAGCTCTGTGGGAGAAAGATGGGCATTCTCCTCCATTACAATTGAAGTCTGTGAATACCGATGAAGGGTCACTGAGTTGGAACCGACTCACAGGCAGTGAGTGAGTAAATGGCTAGTGACACTGAATGTTCTTTCACGTCCTTATTGGCCATCTAGGGGGCTCTGGTGGTTCAAATCCACCAGCTGCTCCACAGGAAAAGATGGGCAATGCAGTCTCCTCCTGTGCAATCTACAGCCTCTGAAAACCCCCTAGAGGGCCAACCCCAAGTCTCCTCCAACTCTGGCAGCGAGCGAGTGATTGGCTATAGGCCCCATTTTTAAAACCTAATAAGCTGACAGTTTATACAGCAAATTAGGGTCCCCTTTGACATTTTCTACACAGATTGATCAACCACAGTTGTGTTTTTCACATTGTGTTCTGTTTGCTCCATTTTTGGTCCTCTGAGTTCCCTGCCAGGAGCTCAGATAGTGCAGTGTGTTAGGATCTGGGCTGCTAACCACATGGTCAGTCTTATTACCCTACTGGCTGTTCTGAGAGGCAAGGGTGGGATGGTCTGCAGCTTTGGAAGTCCACAGGGCTGTGTTCTCTGCCCTGTGGGGCTCTAGAAGTCACAGGTGACAAATGGCAGTGAACGGGGTCTTTTTTCCTCTCTCTGCTTTTTTTTTTTTTAATTCCTTGTCCCTTATTTTTTTCATCTTTACTGTGAATAAACATTGATTTTATTTATATTTTTGTTTTCCAGCAGAGCTCTGGTCTGATGTGTACGTGCACTGCTTTTCTGTTGGAAGGGGATCTTACATAGTTTTGGTTCAGGGTTTAAAGAGCATCTCAGGAGGCCTCTCTGGGCCTAGTTAGCCTGACTGCTGTTGAGGATTTGGGTTTTGTTCTGCTTTTCCCCACTCTAACTAGGATCATCTGTTGTGCCCTGGTGGGCTTTGTCATGGAGGTAGCCACGTCCCATTGAGTTCTCCCCTCTTGTAAGCCTGAGTGTTTGTGATTTTGGTGGCTGACTTAGTCTTTCTTCACCACGCCCTTCTGTCCATGAGGGTCATTATTTATAGGGATCATGCTGAACTTCCTACACTCAGGTGTGGTGCTGGGTTTCCTATCCCAGAAGACAGTCTCAAGAACGCTGCTTCCTCCCTCCTCGTCCTGCTGCCCTGATAACCACTGCTGGGCATCAGTCTCTTTACCCATGACTGTGCTTGTCTTGTAAGAGAGATCTTACAGTATCCTTACAATGCTCTCCTCATCTCATATATTCACAACCATTAGCGAATGAGAATAGGGTATCCCCTGGTTAGGTGGTATTGTTGAAGTCTGTAAACTTGGAAGATGATGCAGCCCTTGTTGGTATGTCATTTCTATAGAATCCGAGTTCTCTTTTTTACTCATTTGGTGAGTACACCTTTTTGTTAGGATGTTCCATTTTCTATTTTGTCTTTTTCTATTCATGCATTTGTTATGTTTGTTTGTTATCCTATTTTTACAAGAGATGAACCCTTTACTTTTCTTGGGGCAAGCCTTATGCTTTCATTTATCTCTGGTTATCCTGACATTATCACTGTGCCCGGTAAACTGTTGAGTTCTGTGTAAATGTCTGTTATATAATTAAATTTACAATTCAGAGGGGGAAATGTCATCTTAGTATAATGAAATTGGTGGCTTTTGGAAACCTTTTGAACAGAATTAACATTTTACTTTCCCTCCCTTCACTAACAACCTTTTATTTTAACATTTTAGATGAAACTTTATCCAAATGTAGACATTTTCCTGTCATTTTGAATATGTAAAAGTAGTTAAATAATTTTTTTATGATTTGAGGTCATTGTTATTTGTGTCCTTTTCTTTTATAATATGGTGGTAAATGTAAGGCCTATTGCTTCTCCAAATACGCACAACTTTTCTATGAGTAATATCTTTTTAAAAAGGAAAAAATCTTCAGAAATAATGTTGGTTTGCATCTTTCCAATTGTCTTGTTTAAAAAGGAAACAGATCTACCACACAAACGCGCGCACGTGCACATGCAGATAACACCTGCCAGACCTGACACCTTTGTGCCTCTCTGGGTGGATTGTGTATTACATGGCTATAACTAACTTTTCCTGTTGACTATTTAGGGGAAATGTCTCTCCATGTCACTACACAGCCAGTCATTAAAACAGTATTTTTTAAGAGGTGACTGTATATTTGTTACTGAAAATAAAGCGTTAAACTGAACGAATGGAGTTCCTGGAGCTTCCAGTTTTAAGAACTTTCTAGTCCTAGTTTTCAGGACTTATTTTAAGGAGTTTTTAGTGTTTCAGTCTCCGAGATGCACCCATTGTTTGCTTTTTTATCAGGGAGCATGCGCATGCAACGTTGAAGTCGTTGGTGTCCCTTTGGGTCTCTCATACCCCTCCTTCGTCATTGCTGTTTTCACACTGAGCACCTCTTGCACTTGGCACAGTGATGCACTCGTGTTTTCTGTGGATCCTCTTTGTTCGCCCTCAGTCGGTCACTTGCTGGCTCAGGCTGGGCATTGCCCTCGCCTCCGCCTGCATTCTCTCGTAGTGTACACCAGATTGCGTTGATTTCATGTGCTCTGCACCTCACTGCTGTTGAGTTGATTGACGCACAGCAGCCCTGTACAGACAAGGTAGTGCTGCCCTCCAGGTTCCTGTGGCTGTAAATCATTAGTGTAAAGCAGACTGTCACATCCTTCTCCCACAGAGCAGCCACTGGGTTTGAATTCTCGGCCTCTTGATTAGCAGTTAAATGCGTTAACAACTGTGCCACCAGAGCTCAACCAAGCCCACTGCCATCAAGTTGATTCTGACTCACAGACACCCTCTTTTGGGTTCCAGCAGGCTGTGAGGCTTTACCCGTGACTACCACATTCTTGAATCACCAGCCTTGCTCGAATGCCTCCTTGATGTCTTGACAAACATATCTGATAGGTTAATCCACTTGAACACTGCCAAAGAGTAATTGTAAATATTGTCCTGTCCTTCCCCAAAAAGCAAGCTCCCAAACCATGAAAACAAAACAATTATGGTCCTTCTCCAGAAATTTCCATCTAGTTTGAACCAAAAATCACTTACCGCTGATTGTCCTTTTTCTTACTCACCTCTCAAGTCCTCGTAGCTAGCTGTCCCTCAGTCTGTCTAGAATGTACCTGTGCTGACCCCGCTTCTCGCTCATGGTGTGCATCTCTTTGGGCTCCTGACTGCTTGGCTGGCTGCTCAGAGCTCCTCTCTGACCACTCTGTCAAGGGCAGGGCTTCCTGGTCACACTGCTGTGTCACTCACTATTTGATTTTTTTCATGGAACTTGCAACTCTGTGAACTCGTCCTTTTTTTATTTCTTCCTCTCTGTCTGCCCTTTTGAAAATTTTGTACCTGCAGTAGCAGGGACCTGGTGTTTATGTTTATTGCTATATTTTCACTTTCTCTAGGAGTGATTTACAACATTTATTCAGAAAAAAAGATTTGTACCCATGTGAATAACTTGTTATAACTTATTACAGATTTTACTGGTTTAAGAGAGAGCTTTATAGAACAGTGCTATTTACTATTACAAATATGCTTTCTACTTTCTCATATTTTCGAGCCTTGGAAACCTTCTTAAAATAGAATTTACCAGTCCATCCTTTTATTGCTACGTTATTTTGTAATGTCTGATTTTATACCACTTTCTATTTTTATAAGCTTTCAATTTGTTACTATACCTGCTGTTACTGTTTGACATAA
The DNA here is from genome assembly GCF_000299155.1 of Elephantulus edwardii. Taxonomy (NCBI): domain Eukaryota; kingdom Metazoa; phylum Chordata; class Mammalia; order Macroscelidea; family Macroscelididae; genus Elephantulus; species Elephantulus edwardii. The sequence continues at coordinate 4,169,398 of NW_006399882.1, read as the reverse complement.
TTGTTTAAAAAAATGACTTTGCATTTTGCTTAAGAGAGTAAAAAGAGGTCTGTGATTAAAATCTTTATATGTTGTTTTCGGCCGTCACCTGCCCTGGAAGGCACACTTTGCTGCCGGTGCTGTGTCAGCTGTGTCAGTGGGCGACAGCACAGCTGGTCTTTCTGCAGCCCCTGTACCTCCTCCGTCACTGAGAATGGGGGTGATGAGACTCTCAACTTGTTTGACTGGATGCAACTAGGATTGCTTTTGTTTTTACTCTCTTAGCCTGAAAGGGAGATTGTTATAATTTTCCATCTTTTTCTTTGTAGCTATTGTGGAACAAGAAATGAAAAAAGACTGGCTGTTTGCTCCTCATTATCGATACTATGTAAGAGAAATGAGAATTCATGCCTACAGCCAACTGCTGGAATCCTACCGGTCACTGACACTGGGCTATATGGCAGAGGCCTTTGGTGTTGGTGTGGAATTCATTGATCAGTAAGTTTAAGTAATACTTTAACATAACTAATTGTTTTAAATTGTCTTCTAATTAATACTATGAACTTGGCGATTTTCTCTGTTTTGCATCACCTGTCTTCATTTTAGGAGATGCAGGGAAGGGTACATGAAGGATTTTTCTGACATCAGAACAGTAGTGTGTCTGTCTTTTCTGCCTTGCTCGTAATCTGTTGCTTCCCTTGACAGGTGGGGAAACAGAAGAAATTTGCTGTAGATCATTAGACTAGTTGTCAAAAATAGTCTTGTTCCTCCTCTGTGGACCATGCCGCTGCCACATCATTGCCTCTGAGGAAAATCAACGATCTGGGTTCTCTGATATTTCCATCCATGTTTTGGATCACTGGTGCGAGTCTATCCAGATTACCTGTCAAACGTAGGCTTTCAGCACTTGAATCACTGATTCAGCCAGTACTTGCTGAGCCCTTAGGGTTTGTTTGACTTAGTTTTAGGTCCTTGTCTTCATGGACATTCATTCTGTATAGTCATTGTTATGTGTTGTGGAGTCTCGCCTGTGACTCATAGCGACCCTTTGTACAACAGCTCCGAACCTTGCTCTGTCCTGAGCCAACCTTATTGTCTCTGACACTCCTCCCCCATTATCCGAGCCACTGAATCAATCCATCTCTTCGAGGGTCTTCCCCTCCTGTGTTGTCCCTCCATCCTCCCAAGCATGACATCCCTCTCTAAGGACTTCCTTGCAACATGTCCATAGTACGTCAGAGGACGCTTCAGAATCCTTGCCTCCAAGGAGCAGCCTGGTTTCACCCTCTCCAGGGTGAAACTGTTTGTTCTCCTGGCAGTCCGTTGTATATTCAATACTCTTCTTCAGCACCACAGCTCAAAGGCATCATTGTCTTCTATTATCCCTAATTGTTGTCCAGCTTTCTGATGCATAGCACACAATTGCAAAGATGGCCTGGATCAGGCGCACCTTAGTCTTCCAGACTGACGACATTTCTCTTCGGTACTCTGGAGATGTCCTTGACAGCAGACTTTCCCAGTGCAGTTTATCTTTTGATTTCCTTTATAGTAAGAAAGAAAAATAAAATTATATGAGTTTCTTTTGGATGGAAATAAGGCTGTGGAGATAGTGGTGCTTCCGTGTCTTAGGAATTCTGCTTAAGGTATGGCCTGAGAAGGTGAGATTTGCTCTGATGCCTGAATTGAGAGACTGTCAGCCATCTGGAGCTCTAGGGACAGAAAAAGGAAAACAGATGCAAAAACTTTAAGCATTGATGTTGCAGAGAGAGAGTGTGTGATAGAGTGAGTGAGCAGGCAGATAGGAGGTGCTGAGGTTGCATAGGAAGGCAGAGGCATGTTTGTGTGAGGTCTTGTGGGCCACGGTGTGCAGCTCTGTCTTAAGTGCAGTGGGAAGCCACTGGACCGTATTAAGCACAGGGCTATGTGTGTGAGTATGAGAGTTTTGGAGACTTGGACCCCAGCTGTGCTTTTCAGGAATCGAGGCTACAGGGAGACTAGGTGGGCTGCTCATTCGCTTATGGAGGGCATGTTGGAGTGACGTGGACCAGGGTAGTGGAAGTAGTCTGGGAATATACAGAATAGCTGGTGTTTGAGGTGCATTTAATTCTATGGCAGTGGGTATGGGGCTTTGATTTCATATGTTGTTTAAGATCAGTGGTTCCCAAACAAGACCTTCTAAACAATTTTCTACAATGAAAGAGCAGAGTGATTTTAAATAATACTACATTTCATTTATAGAATACATTTCTCCTTTTAGTAGTTGTGTTTTCTCCAACATTTTATTGTGAAGAATTTCAGATGCAAAGAATGACTTACACAGTGAATTCTCAACTTTGTAGTTAACATTTGATTTTACTTGCTTTATCTCATACTGCTCCATCTTTACTTTTTTAAATTTACGTCCAAATAATTTTCTGGTACCATTATAGTTCATCCCTAAACATTTCACACGTACTAGTATTTTTTTATGGATTTATTCTTTGGTTGTTTTTTAGATAAAATTTATACTTCATGAAGTGGATAGGTGCTAATCTCTGTCACACAAATATTTCTATGAGAAATTTTCTCATTTTCTTCCTTTGACAGGAAAAAAGACATTGATAGTATTTTTTTGTTATGATTACCAGCATAGATGACCAGTAACTCTGGGTTGTCTTTGTTTACTTTCTAAATTTGGCTGGTCTGTAAGTTCTGGTTTGGAGACCTCTGCTTGAGAGTTGCTCATTGGGGTGGTGTAGCAGACATTATGAACAAGCGTTTCCATCACTGGTGGAACTTACTCTGGTGGGTGCAATGTTAGAATCAGCCTAGATTTCTTGTTCCAGCTCTGCCACTAAGTAGCTTTGTGGCCCTGGTTAGATTCTGTTCATTTTGTCAGTTTCTTAACTGTTTGGGTGGAATGTGAGGGACAAATTAAATTATGGATGAGAAGATGCCCAGAAGCAGTAGAGTGTCATTAGACACATAACAACATTTCTTAAGTCATCCTGAGGACAGGCAGTGTCAAGGTGAGGTAGCATATTATTTGTAACATTTTGTTGGGTTATTTTTTTCACGTCCTCAGACCAGTTGTATAGGCCAAAGAGGAAGACTTTGTTTTAAATTACTGATGCCTACCTTGACTCTACATGGATTTCAGGGATTTGTGGATTCCTTTTCTTCTTTTATTTTTTAGGTGTAATTTCTTTTTAAAATGAGCCTATTGAGTAAGTTTGAACAATAATCATACATTATTCTTCCTTATCTTTCCCTAGACTCAGTATTACTGCCACAGGAGAAAAGGAAGGCCCATTAATTGTGTAAGCATTACTGCTGCTGACATGCTTAATGTCGAAACCATATGTTGGGAGTTGTCCAGGATTTTATTTTTATGTTGGTTGTTGGTTTGTTTGAAATTCCATGCATTTTTTTCCATAGGAACGATGTTTCATTTTTAAGTTCTTTTCCTTCAGTAAGTACGCAGTAATTTTACTGCAGTTGCCTATGTAGGGAGCTCTGGTGGATTAATGGTGAAGAGTTGTGCCACCTTCACATCCACCAGCTGCTCTGTAGAAGGGTGGGCAGGAGCCGCCTGTATGCTTTACTGACTCTGGCAACTGCTGGGGGGCCAGTTATGGTTCCAGCTGGATGACACCTAACAGCAGCAGCCTAGTAGGAGACACTGTCCTGAGGGCTTACAGAAAGTGCCAGGGGTCAGGGAAACTGAGGACTCTTGGCATGTGCTTACTTAGATTGATTGGAACAAAGTAAATGTTAGAAAAATATTTTAGATCGAAAGCTGACAACTGAACTTGATAGCTAACTTAAAGTGCTAGTTAGAACTTTGCTTTAACCAGGAACCTGTGTACAGATTACTCCTGGTAACGGGAACATAATTATGAAACAGAGTATGTACGTGAACTAGAATTTGACCCATATACAAATAGCTTCTTGTGACCATTTAAGTGCTGGAGAAGAGCTTTCTAGGTAGGAAAAAAAAAAAGCACACATAAACATACATGAACGTCTGAGAATGGTAGTGTAGCTGAACTGGAGGGAATATGGAGTGGTATGTCTGTCAGATACACAAGAAAATGTCAGGATGGATATGAAGTAAGTAGAGTACCTGGAAGACCAGACAGATGACAGAATCCGAACCTCGATTGGTGTCTTTGTGAAAGGCACATGAAAACCTGGACTGGACTGCTGATTCTGGGAATGGGAGGCAAGAGCTGAACTGTCATCTTTGGGTGTCAGTGACAACCAAGCTCTAGCATGGAACAGCAGAGGGCATTCTTCAGTCAGGGCTGCTTGCCGGTGACAGGTAGTGGTCTGCTGGTGTCATCTGAAGAGAGCTGTGCTGCTAGCCCAAAGGTGGGTCTCCTCATGAGAAAAATGGGAAACTTACAGCCTCTGAAAGGCCACTGGAGGTCAGCTATGAGTCACTTCTGACTAGATGGCAGTGACAGAGAATGTTTTTCAAGGTTCATCCATGTTGTAGGCAACCTTATGAGAACTTCGTTTCTCTTTACAGTTGAGTAATAAGTTGAATATATTGTCCCACATTTGGATTATCCATTTTGCTACTGATAGACATTTAGGCTATTTGCATTTTTTTAGCTGTTGTGAATAGTGCTGCATAGCACAGTGAACATTGACAAATTATCATCTTTTGTGTTTCTGCGTTCAAGAGTTTGAGTATAAATAAGCCCAGAGAGGAATTCCTTAACTTTGTGAGGAACCACTGAACTGTTTCCATAGTGATTGTACCATCTCACAATTCCACCAACAATGATTGAAGGCTCTACTTTCTGCTCATTCTCACCAGCATCTGTATTTTTTTGTGTTTTTAACTGTGGGCATCTGGGTAGGTAAAGAGTGTTGTCTCCTTACAGTTTCTGATTTCTTTGCAAAGCCCTACTGACACTGTGATGGCATGTTCCCCAGCGAGCTGTATGGCCAGCCCAAAGGCCAAGCCTCTGGTGGCTCACATCAACCAGCTTCTCAGGAGAGAGACGGCCAGTCTCCTTCTGTGCAGTTTACAGCCTCAGAAACCTGGTGGGGGGGTGGAGTTGGAGTTGATTCAAAAGCAGTTCATTTTAATTTTACAAATGGCATTGATCATCTTTATGTCTATATCTGTAGGCCATCTGTACTTCAGTGAAATATCTATTCAAGTCTTTTGCCCAGTTAAAAATTAGATCACTTAAGAACTCTCAGTTCTTTATATCTTATTCTGAGTATTGAACTTTTAACTTTTTGTCTTTTTACTAACAAAAGTACTTTATTTTGATAAAGTACAATTAATCTACTTCATCTTTTGTTAAAGTGTAAAAACTAGTTACCAAATGACATTTAGGTTTTAGTTTGTACATTTCGGGCCGTGATCCATTTCTAATTTATGGCATGAGGTATGGCTCTAGGTTGTTTATGGAAATCCACTTGTCCCCAGAACCATTTATTAAAGAGGCTGACTTGGTGGTGATGGACTTGGTGCCTTTGTTGAGAACCTGTTGATCAGAGCTGAATGGAGTTACTTCTGAATTGCATGTCACTATTTTTTATCAATCATGATACCAATAGCAGGTTGTTCTTATTGCTGTAGTTCTAGGTTTAAGATCAGGAAGTGGTGACTCCTGCCTGGTTTTGCAGCTTTGTTTTGGCTCTTTGAGATCCTTTGCAGTTACATATATATTTGAAGATTGGCATTTCCTTTTTTTGCAAAGGCAACTATTGGAATTTGTATTAGAATTGCTTTGATTCTATAGGTTGGCATTACTTAGACCTTTACAATATTAAGTCTTCCTCGTCCCACTTTATTTCACTTTGTTGAAAAAAATTTTTTTTGCTTGTTTACCTTGAATCTTTGTTGAATTCATTTATTATGCTATAAAAGCTTTCTTGTGGATTTTTTAGGATCTTCTGTTTATCCATAGGATCACTCCATTTGTGGAAAAGGTATTGCTCTGTGTCCTTCTTGATTTGAATAACATTTCTTTTTGTTGCCTAATTACTGTCTTTTGATTGTTCCACTACTGGTGCTAATTTTTGAAGTGCAGGTGTAACTGTTGTCTTTCTACTTGCATTAATATGCTCAAAACATATTTGTACTCTCTCCTCCGGGCAACATGCCTTAAGGTTTGGGTCCACCCCTGACTTTTCCAGGGGTCTTTCTCCCCCTTCTTCACTTGCTCTTGAACTCTTTGCACAGCATCTTTTACCAGCCATGCCTCCTTTGCATTGCTTTAATAAATCTTTTTCACTTTTTTTTCTAAATGGAAAAAAAAACCCAACCAAAAAACCCAACAACAAAAACCAAAACATACTTGCAGTCCTTGTATGTTGGATATTATTCTGGCCTCTTATACTTTCAAAGCATGGGGGTTTCTTTCCTCCTTCCTAAGACTCTGAGAGTTACTTGTCTCTTGAGTTAAGCTGAAAGAAACCGGACATTTTTTTCTCGTTCTCTTCTGCCCCTGTAAACTTTACTCCTCTGTGCACCTTCAGTAGTTTTATGGGACACCTGTTCTTCATGTACATATGAACTGCTCGGGTCATACTTACTCTGAGGTGACCTAATCCCACAGTGTATTAGGAGGGGATCTTTACTGTGACATACTCAATAGCTCAGGCTTGAAAGGAAACTAAATGCCACCTTGAAAGGCAAAAGAATAATGTATTTACTTCCGTTTTGACTCTAAGAATTCTCTATGGAGCTAACACTTTTTTCTCCTCACGTAGGGAACTCTCCAGATTTATCGCTGCTGGGAGACTACACTGCAAAATAGATAAAGTGAACGAAATTGTAGAAACCAACAGGTACTTCCGTCTTGTGTGTCATTTGTTACACTGTTCAGAATAAGACACCCTTTTAGTGCCTTTTTTAACTTGGTTTAAGAACTGTTGCCATGGAGTAAGTAAATGTGACTGGTAAATAATACATCTTTTTCTTCATTTACAGACCTGATAGCAAGAACTGGCAGTACCAAGAGACAATCAAGAAAGGAGATCTGCTATTAAACAGAGTTCAGAAACTTTCCAGAGTGATTAATATGTAAAACCATGTCAACAAAGGATTACAAAGAGAGAATTACTTGACATTTTTATAGCTTACTTAACTCAGCTGTATAAAATAAATTCTGCAAGGTTGTTTGTTTCCATTTACTTTTGCATTTTACTTTTAAGGAACATGCAGTAATGTTAACGTCATTTGAAGTATTCATTAGTGAAAATCACTTGTTAAAATCAGAGCCTTTAGTATATGGGTTTGGATCCTGGCTGTGTCTCATCTGTAAGAGAATATCACTCCAAATGCCCATTATTTAAGCTTCGTTGAGGCATCAGTGAACAAAGTACACAATACGCTATAACCTATCCTGATAGACGGCATCCCGCTTAGTACACAGAACTTACCCGCAGAGATGGGTTTCCCATTTCCTCGGAGGTAACCTACATTTTAGAATTGTCCAAACCCGGTTTCACTAAACCAGTCTGTAGAATGGACTGTGGCTCAGCTGAAGGGACATGGGCTGCACTGAAGCCAGACGTGCGGACAGCTGGAGGATGGCTGAGTGTGAAGAACGAATCAACACTGGCAAGAATTGATCTGTTAGCAGGTTGGAGGAGGCAGCACACCATTGAACACAATTTGATACACTTCAGCATTTATTCCTGACAAAAAACATCAGTAAGGTAGGAGTCACAATACATTGCAAAACCAAAGGCAAACAGCGTACTTAATGACAAAATATCAGGGTCATGACTTTTCAGGTCAAGACAGGCAACTCCCACCCTGCGTTGGGAGAGGAATCCAGAGCTGGGCCATGGGAAGAGTATCCTCTGGAGGTGTGGCCTGGAGGCTGTTAAGAGGCTGGCTATTCCTAAAGCATTTGGAAATACCTGGGATGAGCAATCTCCCATGCCTCTGAAAACCCACTGAGGGTCGGTTCTGACCAAACGGTACCCAACAACCACTACCTTTAAAACAGTGACGCCGTAACTTCTTGAAGAAATTGTAAGCGAAGTTCTGTCAATACAGCCCATGATCCTAAAAATTAGTACACTGTCATTTAGACTAAATCTGTTGACTCTAACATGTAGTCATTGAGAATGTCCTGTATTCCTTGTGCCCGTTTAACTGTTTTTAGAAAATTCACTGGAATGACATCTGTCAGCTCCACAAGTGGGTGGGGGAGCAGTGAATCTATAAACAAAGCCAGTACTGTGCCACCAACTAATGCTCAATACTTATATTAGGTTTGCTATTTTGTTGCAGTTACTGAGATTAAAAGACAATACTTAGAATTATGGGGTTACTAAGGAGGTTCCAGGAAATACAATTCAGATTGGAAACACTAGGATACAATTCTTTAATCAGAAAAATCTCTTGAGCTCTGCTCAGATGCTTCTCTATCCTTCCCTTCTTAGGCAAGTGTTTGAAAGCTCTTCTGCCAGTTATGGGCCACCTTCACCCTGCCAATAAGCCTAGGCCTACAGGCCAGCTCTGCTATCTGGTATGTACTGGGCTCTGGTTCACCGCTACCTCTGTTGTTTCTACTGTCGTTTCTGGGTCTCCCACAGGAATCCTTAGCCGGAAGGATGCACTTAAACTCACATGGTCTCCTTTGCTGCTGCTGAGCTTCAATTTAAGCCTGGCAGGATGACAAAATGCAACAATCTGCATGGAAGCAGGCCATACATCTTATTTGTAGTTTATTACCCCATTCTTCGGAAAGGGACAAGCTTGGATGGAGGGTCAGGGGAGGAGACGGAGACCCCCAGTGAGATGGGTTGACTTGGTGACTTCAGCTATGGGCCCTAGTGTGTCATGATGAGGATGGCACGGGATAGGAAACCATCCCCCACCCCCCAAGGTGCTGTTTACCTTATGTTCATCATGAGACACTGTTTAATCCCCTTGGTGGGTCACAAAACATTGGTGCCCTGGTGGCGTAGATACCAGCGTGCTATTCTGCTAACCAGAAGGCCGAGACCGGTGGTTCAGTCCAGCTACGGCTCCTGGGGGTGTGGGGACAGTTTCCTTCCATCACGATTTACAGATGGAGAGCTACCAAGGGTTAGGATAGACCTGATGGCAGGGAGTCTGTACAGCGAGATCTAACCATGTGAGAGTTACAGTCATGATGGCCAGCGTCTCCCCGACAGCTACACCACGGGTCACTTACATTCAGTCGAGGCGGGAATCAAGTACAGTTTTAAGTGTCAGTTTGCTGAAACGTCATCCCTCAACTCCCAACTATAAATAAACCAGTGACTGATGTGATCACACAGCAACTATGACTGCAATCGAGGACTGGCCTAGAGAGGAAAGCCCCAAAGCACTCTCTTACTTGAAGCAGCTAGAAACATCCAACGAGAATACCTAGCCATCCATCTTCCCTCTGAAGTCGCTGGGTAGGACAGCTTGGTCTTTGAAAACCTTAACAGGTTTCAGATTTTCATCATGAGGGCATTTCACAATATGAAAATATGATTATTGCAATATAAATCATAAAAGTATTACACATGGCAGTATTACTTGGTAAGTGATACAACTAAAACAATTGCATTTAGTTTCTTCATATTGGTGAATGTTTCCTTTTGAAGTTGAAAAGGTAATTTTTTATCAACTCTGGTGTCACTCATATCAGCTGGTTCCTTACCTGTCCAATATCAAAACCCCACGGCCAGCAAGCTGACATGGACTCCTGAGCATCTTCCACGGGGCTGCTGAGCCTGTGATGACACTATCCTCTCGCAGCGGCTGGTCAGTTCAGACCACACGTCTTTCTGCTAGTACACTGCACCAGTGAACTGTGCTCCTTAGGTATCTTAAAACCATGCCAAATTATGTTAAAGTATTTTTTTCCTCCATCAGAATTATTCAAGATCACATACTTTTTAGCTTTTAAGAATAGAAATACAATATAAAACCGTTTTTTGTTAGGTTTCTGTACTTCAGCTTTTTACTTTGTGCTAAATGGGTAACTGCTTATCTCACTTGCTCACTGAATAAGGGCACTGCAATACACAGCTGAGCACATTTAGTCCTCAAGTCGCCTTATCAGCCAACATTTCAGTCTGTCACACCTTGGCAGCTTCTGTACTGCTGTTGATGGGAGAATCTCCAGCGCTGGTAGTTCACATTCCATGAGGATCACCGATGGTGGGTCAGGATCAGCGGTGGTTCTAGACTAAGAAGACGGACCTAGTAATCTACTGCCAAAAACCTACCAGTGGAAACCCTGTGGATCACAGCAGAACTCTGTGCTGAGGATGTCCACCTAGGACACAAGGCTATGATAATGACTGTGAAGACCCTGCATGACCCCATAAAGTTGTGTTCTGTTCCATTAAATCATGAGCTGGAGCCAAGTTCATAGCAGCTGACAAACGGTAACCAGCTCGAGCATCATGGCTTCCCTGATGAGCCAGTTGTGTGTCCAGTCGGAACCGCCCCAGCACTGACCCTACAGCGGGTATTCAGAGGCTGTAAATCACACAGGAAGAGACTGCCTATCCGCCAGCTTGGCAACCAGTGGGTGCGAACCACGAGCCTTTGGGTTCGCAGCAAGGCAACCAATTTCATGTTTTGAATTAGTCCTTGAGAATGTTTTTACCATGGGAGCAACAGGCAATGTCGTGAAAGGTAGAGAGGAGACTGAAACTCAACAGCTTCATCTTGCTTGGATCCACAATTAATAACCTTGGTACCAGCAGTTAGGAAATAAGGAGACGCATTGCACTGGGAAAATCTGCAGTCAGGGACCTCTCCAAGTTATTGAGAGTAGTGATGTCACTAAAGGCCATATCTTTCTGATCACTAGCTATGCATTTGAGACCTGGACAGTGAATAAAGATGACAGAAAAGGAATTGACGCCTTAGAGCTGTGGTGTTGAAGAGTGCTGAACATCCATGGAGGGCCAAGAAAACAAACAGATGTGTTTTGGAGAGGGTGCAGCCAGAGTGTTCTTCAGAGGCAAGAATGATAAGGCTTTGCTCCACACTTTGAGCATGTTGCTAGGAAGTGCTATTCCTTGGACAAGGACATGAAGTTGGGGAGGGGGATGGTCGGCAAAGGAGAGGAAGACCCTCAACCAGGTGGATTGACATGGTGACTGCTGCAGTGGGTTCTTGTGTGTCAGGAAGTGTGAGGATGGCGCAGGATAGAACAGGGTTCAGATCTTTTGTTCATAGGGTCGCTATTAGTCGTGCTTGATTCAACAACACCTAACAACATTTTAACCTATTTTTTAAAGATGATGTGCAACTGCTACATGAAATACTGTCTGCCCTGTGATTGTGGGAATAAAGACTTGTCTTTCTAATGGATTTAAACTTGCTAGTAATAAACCTATCTCCACAATGGGCAATGAGGTTAAATTCTCTATAAGAAATAAAAATGCTAAGTATCATTAATTTTGGTTTCAAAGCAACGTAGCAGCACAGGTTTGAACTATTCCCATGTTTCTGCAGATCGACAGGGAATAGGAATGAAGGTTCTGTAGCAGTCTTGCCTAGCCCATTACTGCTCATCTGTCATTCATCGTATACCTCCACTGGAGAAGCAGCCAAGAAATCTACAACCAAGGACTGCTTTACAGTGTTCAAAAGCCAGAGGTCATTTTGAGGACTGAGATGAGCCTGACCCAAGCCGTTGTATTTTCAATGAGCTCATGCATTTGAAAGGCAGACAATATGACCAAGAAAAATTGCTGTCTTTGAAGTACAGTGTCACTGAAGAGTATGAAACACACCATGTCGTTGACATGAGCTGTCCAGTCAGAACTGACCTGTAGCCAATCCTGTGGGTTTTCAGGGGCAGAGTAAAGTCCACGGGAGGAGACTGCACATCTTTCTCCCAAGAATTCCATCCAGCTGGTGGATTCCAATCATGTGCCTTTGGGATTTCAGTGCAGCTTCTTACCACTTGGGTGCCAGAGCTCACTAAATATACCAGGGACTGACAGAAGCTCAAATCTGTGTTGGAGGAAATACAGTTGGAATGTTCCTTAGGAGGGAGGCAGGCTGGTGTTCTTAGGTGGAAGGACTAGGCCCTGGGGAATGACAGCATGCTTGGGAAAGCACAGAATCATCGGAAAAGAGAGAGACTGACACTGCCTGCGACAACGGTCTCAAACAGCAACGGTGCTGAGGGAGGCATGAGCCCAGGTGGTGTTTCGCTGGATGCTGGGTTGCTGTGGATGGCAACTGACCGGAGGGCACCTATCAACAATTTTGCCCACTGTAACCTGTAGATACGAGAAGGGTTTTTGTATTTGTTACTTGGGTATCTCATATAATGGCATATTTGTCACCATTCAAGAAATATTAAGAATAAAAAGGAACAATCTGCCAATGAATTCAACTGGAGGTGGGGCAGGGGGAGTAATCATCTTCCCATCCTGAGATTCACAGGGTATCTGTGGCCACTCAGTACAGACTTCCAGCAGGTGGTGCCCTGACAACCATGAGTGGTTACTAAAGACTCCTAAAAAAAAATGTTTTTATTTTCCCTAGCTATGAGGTGCATAGTGGACAGTGTTTGGTGGGGCTCCTCGGTTAAAACAAGCTTCGAAGCGGGAGTCACATCCACTTCTGTAAATAGCTTGCCTCCAGAAACCCCATGAACCTGGAGAAAGGATGAAAGTCACGCAAGTGTTGAAGACTTTCATTCATAGGGTTCTATGAGTTACCTACGACTCGACGGCACTTAATAACAACATGAGGTGCATACTAATACATTTTTAATTACAGCTGATATATTTGTAAATGATTTTAAAATACACTCGCTCAGGTTGCAGATGACTCCAATAATAATGCCATGCTTGTAGTAACTTGTCTTGATAGAATAGACACAGAGGGGTTATTTATTCAAATTTTTATTTTTTTAAAATTTTACATTGGCTTGCATACCAAGTTTGCATATATTGTGTTTCACACTAACATTCATTCACATTGTGTTTCATACATTCTCTTTCATTATGTGTTATAAAGTTAATCATTGAACTATGCCCATCATTACCCTGTACTTCCACTGAGTCTACTTTTGAAGATGAAACCTGGGATTCCATTCTGACCCCAAAATCCTATTCTTTTAGTCTCTGCACTGCAATCCTGGAGGCCCACAGTTAGAATCCACCCACGGCTCCACAGAGGATGGACAATTAACTGCCTCTGAAAACCTGCTGGAGAGTCAGCTGTGGGTTGGCCCCGATTTGATGGCACACAACAGCAGCGGCAGCAGATCCATTACTGTGTTATGTTACGTTGATAACATAGGTCCCTCTTCACCACTAGTGACATAACAATCGTCATAATTAGTAAATTATGTGGCAGGTAATTCCGAGCACAACAATCTTTTGAGGTACTTGCAGATTCTAAATGGTCGTTTTCCATTTTCTCCCTTAACTGCCGAGCTAGGCCACCATTTTCCGATTAATGACACCTTCAGTTGTATTCTTAAGTCCCCTGCTCAAGTTCTAATTTTTCCACCCACCCAATAGCCAGTGTTCTAATGGTCCTGTAGAACGTAGCAGGAGGGGAGAAAGTACCCAAGTGGATTTATAATTACAATGGAGTTCACTCTAAATCTCACCATTTCCACCTCATCTTTCACGTCTCTGCTCCTTACATCTCTTCAGTGTCTTCATTCCCAGGTTCTATCTGTTGTCACAAATTTTCTAAGTCCCGGGTTTGTCTGAGGCATTCTTCAGGTTTATGAAAATCTTGGAAATGAAATATAAAATGCATGCCTGTGCCTCTGAGAGAGGACCCATTGTTTCTTGAAAGATGATTCTGGAAGGAGTCTGTCAGGAAAAGGGTTTAGAACCACTACCTGCTTGAGCACCACAACAAGATAAAGGTAAAGAATCCAATAGAAAAATGGGCACAGGATATGAACAGGCACTTCACCGAAGACGACATTCAGATGGCTAACAAACACATGAAGAAATGCTCAAAATCCCTAGCCCTAAGAGAGATGCAAATTAAAACAACTATGAGATATCATTTCACCCCAGTCAAAATAGCAAAATTTAACAGAACAGCAAGCAACAAATGCTGGCGAGGTTGTGGAGAAACTGGAACCCTGATTCACTGTTGGTGGGAGTGTAAAATGGTGCAACCCCTGTGGAAAGCAGTATGGCGCTTTCTCAAAAAGTTGCAAATAGAGATACCATTTGACCCAGCAATTCCACTACTGGGAATATACCCTGAAGAGACCATAGCTGACATCCAAGCAGATATATGCACACCCATGTTCATTGCAGCTTTGTTCACAATAGCAAGGAGTTGGAAACAACCTAAGTGCCCATCAACAAACGAATGGCTAGAGAAGCTGTGGTATATTCGCACAATGGAATACTATGCTGCATTAAAAAACAAGGAACTCATGCAATATTATTCAAAATGGTTGACTCTGGAGAACATTATGCTGAGTGAAATATCCCAGTCACAAAAGGACAAATATTACATGATGCCACTGTTGTAGAATGGGACTGTCCTTGGGGTTAGGGAGACACTGAGTAAGATGGGTTCAATAATGTATACTGCACTGAAGCAGAGGAGGGAGAGAACCGTCTAAAAGAGAGATGTAACTGGGTATTTCTGTCATCACAGGAGACTAGAGCGAGGGCTGCATGGTGGAGGGGACCTGGGGGAGGGTTTGTAAAACAATGAAAGAATCTTTTCTTTTACTTTTCCATAATTTTTGGACTCATGTACTTATAACTTGTTAGTCAAATTTGTGTCTTCTAGGTTGCAACACCCCCATGATACATCTTGAAGGATATGTACATGTACAGCCAAGCACAATCAATAAGAGTGCATCTGAATTCCAAAATCAATCTCCATAATAGTCTATGTGTTTCCTACTGCCAAAGGGGCCCTTTAGAGTAGTGAGAGAAGATCTTCACCCTGAAACCCACAGCGTCCCTTTTCAGCAGGAAGTAGCTAAGAGAATACGCCGTCCCCTTTTCCTTATGACTCAGGGTGAAGTCTCTCTCAGGGAGGAGTGATAGGGAATGGCAAAGGATACACTGACAAAGAAGATTAATCAGAACTGGCTTTGACAAGCACTGTGGCATTTGGACAAGAACAAACTGGGAGGAGGGTAGAGAGAATAGTGCAACAATGAATGAGTGGAAGCCCAAAATCTCTGTAAATGTTTATGAAAATTAATAAAATATAATTATAGAAAAAAAAATAAAAGAAAAAAAAAAAAAAAAAAAAAGAACCACTACCTGGACTTAAAGCCTGTCTCTGCCAGTGCTAGTTAGAGGATCTCAAGCAAGACACTCTGTACAAGTTCCTCTACAACAAAAGAATTGGGGAGGAAAAAATGGAGGTAATACCCTTGATACACTATCCAACATATTAGCCAGCTAACGGGCTGGGTAATATTTTTAACATAGTAAGCCAAATAACATCTATCAGTTATATTTATACCAGGTGGCTTCATTTATCATCTAAACGTTGAATACCAATTGACATATTTCAACTAACAGATGCTGCCCTGGATGTGCTCATCAAGTTGTGCCAAGAACTCTGGAGAACCACCACTTAGTCAACTGACTGGAAGAGATCTATATTCGTTCCCATTCCAAAGAATGGTGACCTAACAGTGTGTGGAAATTATAGAACATTATCATTGATTTCACATGCAAGCAAGATTCTGCTGAAGATTATCCAAAAATGACTGAAACAGCACATCAGCAGAGAACTGCGAAAAGTCCAGGCTGGGTTTAGAAGAGGTTGTTGATACTAGGGATATTGTAGTTAATGTTAGACAGATCTTAGCTGAAAGCAGGGAGTACCAGAGGAATGTCTGTGTTTCATTGATTATGCAAAGGCATTGACTGTGTGGATCATAACAAACTGTGGCTGACTCTGAGAAGAATAGGAATTCCAGAACACTCAATTGGGCAGTCTTCAGAACAGAGCAAGGAAATACTGCATGGTTCAAAATTGGGAAGGGTATATACAAGGGATGTGTCCTGTCTCCATACCTTTTCAACTTATATGCAGAACAGATTATCCGGGAGGTTGGGCTGTATGAGGGTAAGTGCGGCATCAGGATTGATGGAAGATCTATCAACAATCTGCGTTATGCAGATGACACAACCCTGCTTGCTGAAACTGAGGACCTGAAGCGCTTGCTGCAGAGGGTAAAGGACTACAGCTTTCAATATGTATTGAGGCTCAATGTCAGAAAGACAAAGATTCTCACCACTGGACCAATTGGCAGCATCAGGATGGACGGTGAAGAGATTCAGGATGGACGGTGAAGAGATTGAGATTGTTCACAGCTTTAGTTTGCTTGGCACCAGCAGCCAAGAAATTAATAAGACATATTGCGATGGAAAGTCTGCTGTTAGGGACCTCTCCAAAGTACTGAAGAGCAATGTGTCACTCTGGAGACTAAGGTGCACCTAGTACAGGCCATGGTCTTTGCAATCAGTTGTTATGCATCACAGAGTTGAACAATGACTAGGGAGAACAGAAGGAGAATTGATGCCTTTGAGCTTTGGTGCTGAAGACGACTATTGACTGTACCATGGACTGCTAAGAAAATGAACAGGTTCATCCTGGAGGAGGTTAAACTGGGCTGCTTCTTGGAGGCTTCATCTAACATACTTTGGACATGTTGTAAGACGAGACTGGTCCTTGGAGAAGGACATCATGCTTGGGGGGATGGAGGGACAGCACAGGAGGGGAAGACCCTCTATGAGGTGGACTGATTCAGTGACTGGGGTAATGGGGGTAAGGTGTGTTGGAGACAGTGAGATTGGCACAGGACAGAGCAGGGTTTATGGCTGTTGTACACAGGGTCGCTATGAATTGCAAGTGACTCAAAGGCACATAACACCACCCCCACAAACTTCCCTTTGGAGCTCCATCTAGATAGGACGGTTAACTGGAATCTTCAATTCATATCCATCCTGTGTCACTTTGTCATCATCTTTCAATTAAAGCTCAAATCTCAGTGGAAAAGCTAGAACCCTGTTGCTCTGCATTCCCCCTTGCCCTCGGTGTGCCCCTAACATAAGGCCTGCTGCTTCTGACTCTTCAGAGTCTCTGGACTCATTCTCTCGCCATCCATCCACACAGTCAGTGTTTTACTTTGAAAATGCAATAGGCTCAATACCTGGATTATCACAATTGTTTAGCAACTTACTTTTTGTCCCAAAGCTCTTCTGGTCTGGTTTGGTGTTTTTTGTTTTTTTTTTAAGGCTTTGAATTATATGGGCAATTTCCCCTTTTGTCAGACAATGTTTTCATTGGCTGATAATACTCTCACCCTGTCTCCTCAGAGCTATTAACAAATCTATGGCCCATGGACTTTGTTGTGGAATATTAGGATAACATCATTGTGTACCGTTAAGTCGAGCTGGCCCACAGCCAAGGAGGTAAGGTGAAAGTGAGGACGAGAGGCCAAGGGAATGAACGCGAGGCCATCCAGGAGTGAAGCTAAGTAGCTGGTTGACAGACAAGGAATGCTGGGGTCAGTGGAGAAGGAAGTCTTATGTCTCATTCCTTCATGGAAAGTATGGGTGTTTTTCCTAATACACAAAGTAAATGCAACAAAAATGAAGGTGGTAATTAACTGTAGCAATTTATTTGCAGGTGGTAAAACTGGCTAGATTTCAAGAGATTTGGACTTGCTTTTAAAAAAAAAAATTCTCTCCAACCCCAAACAGACTCAAATTTATACAGAATTCAGTCATGTGCTATGATGTCTGCTTGACATATGACAGTGTATCCCCTCTCCTGGGGTCCCCACAAGGCTGTTACAGTTCAGAAATTCTAATCAGAGAACTGAGCTCAGAAAATCACAGCTTTCTCCAGGCAGCACATGTCTCATGTCTCTTGTATGTAAAGCAATGTGCGGCCAGGCATTTAATGGTACAGTACATACCTGTATGTAATACTATTATGTGCCCTGACAGTGGTAATGAACACCTGTTCTGTACTGTGCATTCTAGAATCATTTTAATGTGGACTTCCCCACTTAGAAAGAAAATCAGTGAATGCTCCGACTCACAGGCAACAACATCCATTCTCCTCTGACATCTCTTGGTGATGAAGCATCATTTGTTTAACTTTCTTTGAAAAATACTGTCTTCAGTACATCACGGCTCTCCAACGCAGCACCAGAGTGCTAGTGAGAACAGTAGCATGAGCCGAAGGCATCAGTTTAGAAGGGAAACAGAAGGTTAGTAAATGCAACAAAAGAAACAAAACCCCAAACTCACTACCCCCAAATTAATCCTCACTCAGCGGCCCCACAGGCCAGGGCAGAACCATACAGCAGGCTTTCCATGGTGGCATTATCTTTACAGACGCAGATTACATCTTTCTTGCACAAAGCAGCTGGTGGATTCAAACCACCAACCACAAAGTTAGTAGCGAAGCAGGTCACGGAATGAATGTTATCACGAACATGGAGTGACAGCTGACTCCCAAAGACTGTGCTTCTCGATTACTCCGTTCTCTGTTTCTTTGACAACCCTGCAAGGCAGGAATGTGCCGGTGCTCACTGTTTACATGGTTATTCATTTACCCATTCCAAAGCTTTGTGCCAAGAATGGAGGCAGTCTAAGACCTTGGAAGTATTTCACTGATGAGTGAGAGAAACAGAAGTGAAGGTGCTTTAAAGGGGTGTTTGATGCCAAAAAAGAAAACAAGTGGGAACTAGGTGAATGACTTGAGTACCACGAGGCAGAAACGTACGGATACTTCACACAGCAGCCAACCTTGTTTATTGAGAAGTCCTCATTTTATTGCCCATTTAGTAACATGTTTGTTCCACAAACTAATTTTTCATAAAGCAAAGCACAACTTTTTTCTTATAAATAGTATAAATTATTTTATTTACAGAAACTTGTTACAAAACAAATAGACTATATATTTCTTCTCTTTTAAATATCGAAAGTAATTTTCTATCCCTTGCCATTTGTTCCTGTTCTATACAGCAGCCCACACCAAGTCCAGCTGAGATGCTCTTGATTATGCGTACAAATGACCAAGCGAGCCACACATTTTAACACAGGAGACTGCTCTTAGAACCAAGCTTTAAAAAAACAGCAAAATGCTTTCTAGGCCCTACATTCACACTGACAGTATGTAGTGCTCATTTAAAATGATCTGAAAATGTTTTGCACAAAATATAAAAATGATTATTGTCCAAGAAACAAGGAAACTTTTAACAATCATTTTTCAAAGCCTAACTCCCCACCTCCCGCCGGACAGAGTAAGAGACATTAAGAAATTCCTTGGCAACAGAACTCTTACAGGAAGACAGCTGCCTTTAGAAATTACATTTTTCAAATTGTACATTTTTTTCAATGTTCTCAGAGGTACTTCTTTGCATGGTATTTTTGGAATATAAAATATTCTAAATATTCTATCTTAAACTGTTAGTTCATGAATGAATAACAAAACGGACACATCATGTAAATTGCTGGCTGAAAAAAGCTCTGTAATCCTTAGTGCCACTGGGCACTATCACCTGTTGAGTTACTAGGAACCAACAGGTTGGAATTTTAAAATACTTTATAAAATTACCAGCACGATGGTTTTCAACTTTTCTTCTGAAATTTTAGAAACAATATTCAGGTGGAAAAAGAAAAACTCCAAAGGTTCAACTGAACATTCAAGTCTTTTTAAAGAGGATCTGTCTAAGCATAGAACTAGGTATCAGGCACTTTCAGTATTTTCCATTAGTTTGAACCCACACACTCGCTAATACACATGTGCTCAGGTTGTCCACAATACAGAGACACACACCCACACATACTCACATGTCAAACATCAAAAGAAAAGCAGTGTGTCACTTAGAACATGTCGTCTCTCTGGAAATCAGGCAATGGGGGAGGAGCAATGCCCGCTTCATCTGTAGGAATCCACTCCCGAGACATTTACAGGGACAAAGATTTTCACAGAACAGAGGCATCCCTTAAACTGTAAAAGGAGGCAGGTTCTAGAACTATATTGGCTTGGCAGTGAACCACTTCAAATTATAAAAAGGTATTTACTTTTATTAATTAATAAATAAATACTAGATGATCTCAATTGTACCAAAACAGGATATATCAGAAAAAAAGACCTGTGCAAAAATACATATTTAAATATGTACAATTCATTTTTTAACAAAATATGTCTTCTGAAATAGGGATACTTCCATATTTATAATAGAACAAGAAATTCCAAAATAAAGATACAAAAGTAGGTTTTGTATAATTCTTTGTTCATCATCGCAGCACTTTGTTTTTTTCTCTGTAGGTTAAGAAAACTGCAGGAGTTGTCATGAAATTTTATTGGAAAGAATACAAAAAATTATCTTGGTTTTAAATTGATACCAAAGTCTGTCTAGAAACAACCCAACCACTGTAAATTTGGTTTTCGCAAGTTAATTTTAATAATAAAAAAAAATACTTGTACTCCCTTGTTTTAAATGGTCTTAATTGTTCATTATAATATAAAGTACTTGTTGGAGAAAATAAAATATTTTAACAACAGTCTAAAATTTAATAGCACTATTTAGAATAGGTCTGTTTGTGGCAGGCAGAATCCAAAATGGCTAATTTCCTAATCCCGACGCTCAGTGTGCGACCGGGAGACAGAGTGAAGTTCAATTAAAACCTCAGTGTTAGGTATCAGATGATCAACACTCTTTAATCTAAATACATACATTATTCCGAATCAACGTGCTATCATGGATCCTATTTGCATCTTTCAGAACATGATCTGTTTGTAAATTCCCACACTAAATGTAACTTAGAACCATCAAGTCCCCTCAGCTTTGAAAAGAAATTCTACCCTGACCCCCACTGAAGTTGTCCCCACGGAATCACACTGAGGTACACGGATCCCCCTTCCTTTCTCTCTTTCTCCCTCTCTCTCTCTCTCTCACACCTTGGGACGGAACAAGTATGCTGGTTTCTCCTAACTCTCACAGACTTGCCCATCCAAGCTTTCTCCCTACTCAACTCTCCTATAGTATCATTAAAAACATTTACTTACTGATTGCATAATAAGTGAACAAGATATTGTTCCCCCTTCCTTAAAAAAAATCAGTATTTTACATTAATTTATAGCTAAAGTATCTGCATAAAGTTCTTCTGTTGGTTTTCTTACATAACAAGAATAATTCTGTAGCGATTCACATTATTAGGCTGGTAACCAAGTACTCATTCTACACCTGCTGTTGACTTGAAATTCCCTGAAACTAAAGTTTGTAACCCAAGAACTGGAGGAAGAAGAAGATGCCCTGCATAGCCCTGGCCGGGCCCTGGCCAAGGCGATGAGCAGTGCTATGGAAAATTTACCCTGTTTTCGGCAACTTGTGTTCTTTTAGCAAAAATACCTGGTTCTTGTTTCAGGGGGTGTGGGGGTAGAATCACCAGTTAAAAAGGCCCTGGCTCATTCCAAAAACGAAAAGACACTTTCTTAAGCAACGATGTCTGAGCACATAAAGTTTTTTTGGGGAGTGGGATACTAGAAAACATGTCCTGGAAGGCTCCCAACTCTTCCAGGAAGATGGCTGGCATTAATCCCATGAAAGGAGGTGGCAGGAAAAGAATATATCTGCGTCACACAAATCCTCCACGTGGGTACACACACCAAGTCCCCCCTCGTCTCTCTGCTTAGCACCCCATCTACCTCTCAATATCTGAAGTGGCGTGAAGGGGTGTGCAGACGCGCGCGCGCGCACACACACACACACACACACACAAAAAATATAGGGAGTGCTTCAAGTGAAAATTTACATTTCTTTCCAGGGTGGGATCCAAAGAAGAGTCTAAGGTTGATACAGGGTGCCCTGGAGACAGCCACCCCTCTAATGACTTTGTGAATGACAGTCTCGGCCGCATCCTAATGGTTTCATTTGTAAAAGGCAACGTTTTGAAAATAGAAGTCTGGGTGAAACAACCAACCCAATATAACATACTGTTTAAACATGAAGATGGAAAGGATAATCAAATCCTATTCTTCGGAAATCTGAGAAAAATTCCGTTTCCTCCCTATGATTTTATTTTCACTCTTCTCCTCCAATTTGGCTTTTCTTTAGCAAAAAACTAGCTTGCATTTGTGTCATATGTTTAAAAAAACATATAGAAATGTTTGTGTACCATGAAGAGTAAGCCTCTAAGTTGGGTTCTACTTGCTCTCTGGGCATCGATCGCTTCAAACCAGTTTGTTACTTTGAAAATTTCGACAGTGTCTTATGTCAAGTCACTTGGGGGGAAAAAAAAGGCAGAGCAAAATGTTTTGTGTGGGCCCGGTGAGCTCACGCCTCCTCTGTTCCCGGCAGCCCACTGGCCTCCCCCGGCTGCCCAGGATGCAGCTCTTTCCTCTCCTCACAGAGGTGTGTCCAGTTATGACCCGACCACTGGAGGCGGGTGGACAGAAGACAGTGTAAAACAAGGAGATAAACAGGTGGAGTTGGCAGGGGTCGGGGGCAGTCTACAGAACCACTCTAGCCTCCTCTTCTGCCCAGTCAATTTACTCAGAGTGGCTCCATGACAAACAGCAAGTTAAAAACAAACAGAAACAAAAATTTCTCACAGATTGGTAGCAAGCAGTCCAGGCCACTTTAACACTGATGAGAGCAAGTCGGTGGCTGAACTTGATCCAGTGTCCTGTATGAGTACTCACTGCTAGAGAAACAGCTTCAGGGAAATCCTTGTAAAAACAACAGCCCGGCAGCTTCCTACCCTTGAGACCCACAGGAGGTTGGGAAAACAGACTCAAAGGCATCGTGGAGTCCAGAGTGTTGCGTGGAGGTGTAACTTGTCGGCAAAAGTGTCCAGATTATTCCTCCCCGGGCTGTTGTCAGCTGTCAGGGACGTGCCTTTGGCTTTCAAAAAAGAGGGGGAGGGGAGACAATGGTCACGGTCAGTAGGTGGCTGCACACGCTGCTGCCCTGATTTCAAACTAGAACCTTCCAAAGCCCACACGTCACTATAATTGCCAGAGCGGACAATGCCAGGAGCAAGTCCAGCTACCGCATTTGGTCTTAGCTTTAAAAACCCCTCACTGCCCTTGAGCACAATCATTCTAAAAGATTATCTTTTCGAGAATTAGCTCAGAGAGATACAGGACTGGGCCTCTGGCTTAGGGAAAAGGGTCACATGCTCGCCTTTCAGGTTTATTTACTGATCGCGTGTCCCTGAAGACATTCCAGGTTGTCAGCTGAGAGCTGCGCTAACAGGCAACCATGACAGGTGTGCTGAGGCAATGAGGGGTTCTGCCTGCCCTGCCCACGGCAGAGGCCCCCGAGAGCACACTGCAGGGGTGTCTGTCCATTTCCTTGGTGGCCCAGCATGCCCCACTTTATCCCCTGGTCTGGTGGCTTCAGCCATCCAGTCAGCTATCTCTGTTTCAAAGCCAGTTCTGTAAGGAAAAGCATGCTCAGGTCTTTAGTTTTCCCAAGAGTGGTAGCCTTTTGGGGTTTGTGGACCCTTTTGAAATTTTGCTGAAACTTTCAAGATCCCTCCCTGCATATGTATGAGCAAACATGAAAACGCAGAAAACTTTTCTGGGGGTTCATAGAGCCCCACCCCTAGGACTTGTGCTTTCTAACAGGAAATACCCCACTTCAAGAGGAAATCTTTCACAAACACCAACTTTAAGCTGAAACAGATTTTAAGGAACAGAAGCTAAAGTCAAGCTGTCGGGGTTTCACTGTGGCGAGTGCTCCCCTTTGCAGATGACGAACATCAAGAAGCAGCAAACTGGCAGCTCTCAGGCAGCAAACCTGGCCATCAGAAATATGTCTGGGCTATTTACAGATCAAAACCTAAGAAACCAAAAAAGCAGACATGGCCAGATTCCACAGAAAAGTCCAAAATCTGCAGCAACTCTCTCAGAATTATCTAGGTGAAAACGTGCACCCCTGAAGTGGGAAATGTGGCCAATTTTCCAGAGGTGTCATCACTCCCTCTGGAGTCCTCACAGCGTGTCTCCACTCATGGGGGCAATGTCGACATGAGGACACACGCGATGCTTGCTCAGTGCCGCACTGAGAGGACGACAAAGCTCAGCTGAACACCTGCCTGCCCTCACTCACGGCACCAACGGGACAGGCGGGCGTTCTGGCTGCACATGCCCTGCAGTGATGCTCATAAACTAGACAAGTAACAGCCTAATTCACACTTGTCCAGAAACCTTCTGATCAAATAAACATACAAAACCCACAAGTGTGTTTGAAACTCAAACTCAAGGCTGTAAGTGGTTTCTACTGACATTCACAGATAACTATTTTCCTCATACTTTTGGCAACGGGTGTCAATTAACAGAGATACTGGAGGGAAATGAAAATCACAGTAGGAAACTTCTTGGTATGTTTTCTTCTACTAAGGCACTTAAGTTCTGAATATGGCAAAGCAAAAAAAGAAAAATGCCAAAAAAGAGCCTCACATTTTAAATACAGATTCCAGCGTGATGCTGATGAAATTCCTGTTTGTAAGCTAAGTGCACTATCCTAATGAATGAAGTAAGAAGAGACGAGCTGGGGTAGTGAAGAAATGTGGATGAAACAGCTACCAGACACATCACACAAAACTACAGCAGAAGGGACACAGCTGTGCCTAACTCTGAACCCAGTGTCCACTGAGCCACGTCACCACGAACTGGCCAGATCAGCTTGCTTTCTAATTGGTTTTTTCCACCTGGGATTTTAGTCTTCTGCAGTGCTGGTGCTTAATCCCTCTGTCCCCTTTGTTCTGTCTCCCTTGAATATGGAGAAGAAAAATATGGGGTGAGATCTAACCACAAAATCTGAAATTCTCTGAAGTGAAAACATGAAAGGTTCTCGTATTTTAAGACTGAAATCACCCCTTTTTAGAACCATCTGTGTTTAGCCCAGCAATACTCAGGGGAGCCCCTAGGGTCAGCCCTCAGAAAGCACAGCAATCCTGTGATCACACACCAGTCCCCCAGAACAGTGCCTTGCTCGCTGCCCACAGAGAACTCCTAATTCCGACTCTGCTGCTGTGCATTTGTTTCCATAGCGCTGTCTGTTAAGCGCATTCCCCAGGAACATCTTCCAAAGTCATCAGAAATTCTCAGGGAGGAGCTCGTTTTACCTTTAAACAGCTATCAACTTTTTTGTAAAGACATCATGAAAGTGGATTTTTGTTTACAGGCAAACCAAGCAACCCAACCCAGATTTTCAAGTTGATCCGCAGGAGCGGAAGTGGACACTCACGGCTCAGAGCCCACGGCCTACCTGAGGAAGGAGGGGATTGTTCGTCAGTCCTTGTGCCCCTGGGATGGTGCCTGTGTGTTTCATGTGGACGTTGTTCATGGCCGGCAATTTGGCAACCTTGGTAGGTCTGCTGCTGCTGTTGTTGACGCTGCTCGAGCCGGGTGAGCACTTTCTTTTCTTTCCTATGAGTTTGTCGAGAGGAGTGTGTGTATGTGGAAAGCCGCTGTGAGAGCTGACAGTCACGTCGTTGGCCTGGTGGATGAACGGGCCCAGAGAAAGAGTGGAATCGCCGCTGTTGACCATCACACTCATCCTCTTGATGGACTCTGCAGGGCTCCCACCTGCGGGGCCCCTCCCTGCCTGCTCATGCCGGACGCTCACCGAGTTCGCTTTATTCGTCACACAGTTGAGGCCAATGTTATGGGAGGATGTCACCGCTGAGGGGTAAGGAGGCCCAGGCTGAGCCACACAGTTTTTCCTAAAAGACTCCATGGAATGAGAAGAAGAGGAACAGGAGGAGGAGATTCCTAAAAGACTCCATGGAATGAGAAGAAGAGGAACAGGAGGAGGAGAAAGGGTGAACTAACAGTGGGGAAGTGTTTTTGCGCTTTTTTCCTGAGCCGCCACTGTTACCGCTACTGGAGCTGGGACAGTTCGTGCTGCTCCCAGGAGGCTCCTTGGGCCTTAGAGACTTGCTGGATTTCAACTTCTGAGGTTTCCTGGACATGGGGGAGGAGGGCATGGAAGGGGATGCGGACGAAGAGGACACTTGTCTGGCCTGCATACTGCACACAGGATCCATGGCTCCGGAAGGCGCAGGCTGGGCATTTAGTGTGGTTCCATGAGCTGGTACCGATTTGCTATTTAGGGAGATGCAGGTGGATGAGGGCAGGACCGGGGATGGAGAAGTGGTGGGTGCTGCAAGATGGCTGGTACCAAACTGGGGCGTCAGCACGG
Source organism: Elephantulus edwardii (assembly GCF_000299155.1). NCBI lineage: Eukaryota > Metazoa > Chordata > Mammalia > Macroscelidea > Macroscelididae > Elephantulus > Elephantulus edwardii. The sequence continues at coordinate 4,143,269 of NW_006399882.1, read as the reverse complement.
AGTTTGTCCGGTGAGGAACACGTGTGGAGACGGGTGATGTGGTACGGGGCACTGGTGGGATTTTTCTGGAAAAGGAAGAGAGCAGGTGGTCACTGTTAGGGGCACAATCACCCATGAAATCTTTCACATGTGTTATCTACTTACCTCTCATACCACATGAACATTCTGAAATACTATGGACCTGGCATGCACTACTCTGCTTCAAAATTTTTAATGCTTTCTTCTCAGAATGAAAATCAAATACCCCTCATACTCTGTAAGGCCCTTTTGTGCTTTGTACCTCACCACTGCCTTTCCATAGGGCTAAGAACAGCCACAAGCCCACGTTACCACATAGCCACAAGCCTAATAACCCAGGCCAAGCCTGTGCCCAAGTAGAAATGAGCCTCACAGGAGTTTGGAGAACTAATTTTTCCTAAGTAGATTTCCAGGAAGTTTTTCTGCTATGCCTGTAGGTGGACTTGGACTTGAACCTCTAACCTTTCAGTCAGGAGCATATTAAAGGTTTATACTCTGCCATGGACACTGACAAACCCAAGCTATGGCTCCTTGTGGCTTTCTCAGGAAATCAGACCTGACCATCCTGATGTGCTTAGCTTCCCACAGCCCTGCTTATAAGCTCTGTGGACAGAGGACATCTGTAATGTGGGACTGCTGGTTACAACCAGATTCCTTCACAGAGTGCGCCCAGGGCCCTGCACAGCACCTAGAAAGCACTCGATAAATGCTGGGACAATCCCCAGCAACTGGGGATAATGGACAAGAGAGCTGGCTAGCAGGCGACTCTGGGGAGATGGTGCCACAGAGGCGGCAGCGTCATGGTGCAGTTCTGCAGCACTGGGAGGGCAGTGCGGGGCAGTGCTCTGTTCTGTTGTTCAGTCACTGTCAGTCAGAAGTGACAGGGTGGCAACAATGCTACTAAATAATAACGGCTCGGACTTACACACAGGCCTCCATGGCTAGAAAAGGAAAGGCAGCTCCCAGGGACTTCAGTCACACTGCTATGATAATACAGTCTATTAATAATGTATGAGTAAGATATTTATCGGGGGGGGGCATTCAAATATTCCAGGGGCCTCTACTCCATCATTCTCATCTCTGACTTTTACATGTGAAAGCACCAAAATTTTAAAAACTCTTGTGGCAGAATTAAAACAGGACCTCATCAGAAATGGCGCCACTGACTGCTCTGCCCTTGACCTTATGGGGCAGCTGCAGCTGACCCACCCACTATATCAGCTGCATCCACGTCTTATATTTTAAGTCTAAATTAGTGTGAAAGTACTTTCTAGATGCTTCTAACGAACAATAGTTACTACAAAAGAAGTTCCTGCAAATGCTAGCACCTGCTTTAAACCTTATTGCCAAACGTAGCTCTGGCTCTATGGCTCTATGCCAGGGCCTCTCACAATCATCTGTGGAGCTCAACCACACGCCAAATCCATTAGGTCAGAATCTCTAGGGAGGTGAGGTCCAGACAGCAGTAATTTCTATGCTTCTCCAAGAACCTGGCTCTATCTTCTAACCTATGAAGCGTACACAAACATGGAGGCCTGTGGCCCCACCCAAGATCTACGCCATCAGGCTCACATTTGGGTAGCCCCAGTGACTCCCCTCACCGGCACCGTTCTTCACAGAGATGAGGGCTCACCGAGTGCAGTGGCTTCTTGTGGCCACCAGGTGGCTCAGGAAACTGGGGCCTAAAGACCAGGTTGTTGGAAACCAAATCCTGGGTAAAGGGAAATACTGGCTGAGAGAAGATATGGATCTCCTGAGGTGACAACTAGCGTTTCTTCTTAACAAAAGCTCTTTCAGGCAATTGCTTTCATGTTATATGTAAGAATAAATAATCATACTGACAAGCTATAACATTTATAAGACAATAAAAATACTTCTACCTGTAAGGAGGTGAGGGTGGGTAAGAAATACAGCAAACTAAGACTTTTCATTGTATCCCTCTTTATAATTCACTTCTTTTCAGTCAGGTGATGGTATTACCTATTCAAAACACTAAATTACCAAACAAAAACAAACACATCCATCCCTGCCCATTTGTGGACAGGAATATTGGTCTCAAATTATTTGAGGACAAGATTTTCACAGAAATCACAGACCAGAAATGGTCTCCTGCAGAGGAAATATTGGGCTAACTTTACTACAGCTCAGAGACATAACACATCAAAGACGACTTAAACGGAAATTTTACCTTCACCTAACCACAAATTAACCATAGTAAAAGATCTATATTTTCCCCATTCTAAATAATGATCCAAGAGTGTAGAAATTATCAAACAATATCACTACTATCACATGCAAATAAGTCCTGCTGAAGGTTATTAAGTAACGACTGGTACAGTACATTGACAGGAACTGCCAGAAAATCAAGCTGGATTTAAAAGAGGCTGTGGCTTGGGGGCTGCCACTGCTAATGGATCTTTGCTGAAATCAAGGCATACCAGAAAAATGCTTATATATATGCCTTTGACTACGCAAAGACATTTGACTGCGTGGTCATAATGGGTAAAACTGATAAGAACGGAAATCTCAGAACCCTTAACTGACCTCATTAGGAACCTATATATAGAGTAAGCAGCAGTTGTCTGAACAGAATAAGGGAACAGTGGTTTAAAACTAGGAAGATTGTGCGTCAGGGTTGTATGCTTCTCCATAACTATCCAATCTAGTCATAGGGCCAGAGGGCTCCTTGGAGGCAAGGACGACAAGGTGTTGTTTTTCATACTTTTGACGTGTAGCAAGGCAAGACTATTCCTTGGAAAGGGACATCATGCTTGGAAAGATGGAGGGTCAGTGAAGGAAAGGGAAGACTCTGAACAAGATGGACTAACACTGTGACATCAGAGGGAGCTCTGGTGGCCTGGTGACAAGAAGCTGCGCTCTAATCCCAAAGGCTCGTGATCTGAATCCACCAGATGCTCCACTGGAGATAGAGGGGCAATCTCCTCCTGTGCCAGTTGGATCTGATTCAATGGTACACACACACAAGAAATTAAAAAGAATACTGTGACTTCAGCAATGGGCTAGTGTCTCAGAGATGATGAAGATGACCCAGTATAAGACAGGTTTCAGGTTTGCTGTTCAGAGGGTCGCTGTGAGTTGTATTCTACTTGATGGCACCTAACAACATCATCTGAGCAAATCATTTGAGAAGCTGGACTCTATGAAGAACATGGCATCAAGATGTGAGGAAGACTCATCAACAACCTGTGCTGTGCAAATGATGCACCTTGTTTGTGGACAGTGAAAAGGACTTGAAACACTTGCTACAGAAGATCCTACAGAAGATTACTACAGCTTTCAGGATGGATTACATCTCAACATCAAGAAAACAAAACTCCTTAGCACTCGACTTGGAGGAAACATTATGATAGATGGAGAAAAGATTGAAGTTGTCAACAATTTTCTTTTACTTGGATCCATAATAACCCATTGTAACAGTCAAGACATCAAAAGACGTACTTCACTGGAGAAAACTGCTTGCTGTCAAGAACTTTTTTTTTTAATGGTGAAAGTAAAGACAGTTTATTAGAAAAGATGTATCTCAGGTAGCTCTGGTGGCCTAGTGGCAAGAAGCTGCACTGCAATCCCAGAGGCACAGAGTTCAAATCCACCAGATGCTCTGCTGGAGAAGGAGGGGCAATCTCCTCCTGTACCAATCAGATCCGATTTGACGGTACACACACAAAATACAATAAAATTTAAAAAAATTTAAAAAAAAAAAGAAAAGATGTATCTTAGAGGGAGAGACTCGCTTAAGACAAGTCAATCCCTGGAAGTAAAGAAATGGACAAAGGTCTGTCAAGAAACTCCACGTAGTGCTAAAGAGCAAGGATGCCAGTTTAAAGACTAAGGTGTGCCTGATACAAGTCATGATATTTTCAACTACTCCTATGCATCTAAAAGCAGGACAATGAATAAGGAAGACTAAAGATGAATCAACGTCTCTGAATCGTGGTGTTGGAGAAGAAACAGTGAATAGACCATGAATTACCAGGAGAACACACAAATCTGTCTTGGAGCAAGTACAGCCAGAGTGCTCCTTATGGGCATAAAGAGGGTGAAAAGTCACTTCATACACTTCGGGTATGTTGTTAGAGGCGTCAGTGAAGGTCAATGAAAGGCAGGAAGATTCTTAACAAGGTGGATGGACACAGTGACTTTAACAATGGGCTCTTGCACAATGGAGATTGTAAAGACAGAGCAGGATAGGGCAACATTCAGATGTGCTGTTCACAGGGCTGCTATGAGTTGCAGTTGACTGAACAGTACCTAACAAGAAGAAGCAGCAAATAAGGGCTAGGATGCTGGAACACTGCCTGCAAGGGAGCATGACTGAGGATTATCTCAGCAGACTGAAGTCTGGGTGTCACAGATGCTACTTGAGAACAGCTTTCCTCTGGGTCAGAAGCTCTCAGCCGCTTCTGGCCAACTTCAGGGGCAACGTGAGGAGTCTCTGACTCAGAGCCCCCTCACTGTGGTGTGGGGAGCCTTTGCTCAGCACCTGGGCTGTCATTTCTCTGCCCCAGGCCTCTGTGCCAGCTCATCACCTGCTGTACACAGGTCTCTCCTTGATGTACCGATTTTTTTAAATGGAAAGCTGTCCCGGAGAGAATGGTTGACTCTCCCCTGGAAACCAACGAGAAGGCAGTCAACTTCGTAACTGAGAACAGAGAAGACAGCATAGCCAACCTCATGATCCTGCTTTACAAATGTTCCCAGTGCAGAAAGGAAAATCTATCTTCAAGAGTCACCTTAAGAACTGGAAGCATTTTCATCTACACAAGCTGATGGCCATAAGTCATTTGTCAATATAATGGAGGGGGAATGTTCTAAAAAGGCTTCTAAGCATGTTGTGAGGTGTCGCTGAGCCAGCTACGACTCACTGCGACCTTATGAATGACAGATCTGAACCCTGCCTCATCCTGAGTACACTCAACGCACAGAGAGTGAGCCTGTCACATCCCACAAAGCGGTCTAACCACACAAGAAGCTGAGAGGTCTGTATCTGGGAATTTGATGCACAGAGAACCTCAGATCCCTACGAAGCACTCCGATAGTGTCCTTTCAGAAAGACCTCTACAGATTAAGACTCTAAACCAGTAAGAACCAGGAGGAAACGACTGTGTGACAGAACAGAGTAACAGTGCTCTGGGGCTGGCCGTGACCATGGCTCTCTGGAAAGACCCAGGTCTCTAACCAGCTCACTCTGTCTGTATCAGAAAACCAAGGCAGGGAGAACAGTGGAGGTATTGGCCAAAAATTCATTCTAAAATCACTATAAGACACTGCTCCACTGAAGCTTTATGATGACTTGTGGATATTACTGGAATGATCCCCCTAACCAGGCACAACGCTTCCTGAACAAGATCTCACCAAACACTAGCTCCTTGACATGTTTCCCCCAAATTTAGTCCCAGGTCAAAAGAACTCCCTTGACGGATGTTCCACAGTATACAGACTATCTCCTGTTTTGAGAATTAAAAAAACAAACAAAAATGGACAGGCTGAAAAGTCTTGCAGAAAAGGAAATTATTCTACTCAAGCAAAGGCCAAGCTAACACTTATTCCTTGCCCTCCAGGCCCATGGAGGCCTTTTCCAGTTAAAATCCTGCTTGGAAATACAAAATGCCACACAAGGGATCGTTTCATCTTAAGCTGTAGATCAGGTCCTCCACCTACAAGCCGCTGCCCACCATCCTTCTATAACCTCCCCAGCGCCTGGCCCTGCTGCTGGTCTCTCACTGTTCTGGGCTTGCTTTCTTGAAAGAATCCCCAGAAGAATACAAAGGTATAAAATGACAAGTCGGGCCCTCCCCGGCACTGAGGAGGGGTGCTGGACACTCACTTCCACAGCTGCGCGTTCAGATGCTTCTCCACCATGAGGTTGAGGGCGCAGCGAAGCCGGTTCCACCTGGAGTCAAACACGTAATAGCCTCGTCCCATCTGTCGGCTCCCAAATGTGCAAAACTGCAAGAGAGAATATCCACGCGTGCTTCCCACCTCTGCCGCTGCCCGCGCGCCGCAGGCTCCTCTCCTCACAGTGACAGACAGAGCTGACTCGGAGTTCTGTAAGCTATGAAGCATGAGAGTGACAATGCCTACCCTGAGTAACGTGGAAGAGAAAGGGAAAAGCAGGAGACAGCCCCCGAACACAGAGTGTGCCGCCTCGGGGCACCCTGTTCTCACACCTGGACTGAGGCCCTGGCGTGCCCCCCTGCAGTGCCCTGTCCCTACTGCGTGGGGAGGGTCGACACGGGGCGGACGTGGAACTTACAGATGCTGGCTGAGGATGATGACCTGAATAATGACAGTCCAGTTTTTCAACAGACTCTTCTTTGTCATCGCCTTCGCCCTCCTCACTGGATAACCGAGAAGCTGGCTCAGTGGCAGGCAGGGGAGGGTGTGGAGACTCATGGACTGCAGGAGGGTCAAGGGGGGCACTCCCTCCTTGCTGAGCAGAGCAGCCTGGAGGCCTTGGTGAGTAGAAAGGGCAGCATGGATCAGTCACACGCTCGGGAAGAGCCACCTTAACTTAGACACAACTACGTATCCAAAACCACCTCAGGAGGCCTGGGTCCAATCCCTAACACTGAGGAAAAGCAGGAGCTGCTCCATGGGCTCTGGGACCAGAGGACCCTCTCTCCTGAAAGACGCAGCATTAAGGAGCGCCACCTGCCTCACTTCTCCCAAGGAAACTTAGAACTAGTTCTTTTCCTAAAAATATTGGATGGTTCAGGTAACCTCCTTAAATATTCTCCACATGGGACATAGACAGAAGAGTTATTTAACTCTTCAACTCGGATTTAGGCTGTTGTTGAGTACCATTGAGTCAGACTGACCCACACCTGACCCTCTGGTGGGTTTTTGGAGGCAGTTAATAGCACAGGAGGAGACTGCCCATCCTTGTTCCGTGGAGCAGTTGGTGGCCTTGAACTGCGTGCCTTCAGGACTGCAGGGCAATTTCTTGCCACTAGACCACCAGAGCTCCCACTGGATTTGGGTTACTAACGCAATTATTTGAGAGCTAATTGCCAGGTTCTAAAATAACATGGAAGGGCAGGAGATGATAAAAATCAAGGGAACATTACTATTTTATGCAGAACCTGTTATGCAAGGACATAATGTATTTTCCCTAATTTTTTTTAATAATAGTTTGGTGGTTCTCAAATGCAATGTACTTTTTTTTTATGTTTAGAAAAACTTCCATGGGAAGCTGGCCAAATGACTTGCTAAGGAAGCTACAGCCGGAGGGCCTAGCCATGCCCTGTAGTGCTCCTTGACCACGTCTCCTGAGAAACCACAGATCCTAGGGGACAGGCTCAGGCATACATCTGGGTACTCAGACCTCTAATTTCAGGGATCAAATATGTGAGAGTGAAAACATTCAGTAGCAGCAACCAAGCCTGTCATGTTCCTAAGTGGAAGCACTTTGCTGCCCATGTTTGAATGGCTAACATTTAAGTCCTTCATTCTCTTTCCCTTCCCTCTGGAGACTCGGTACACTGCCCTTACACTTCACCTTGACCAAATACACAAGAACACACACACACACTCCACATTCACTAGCTACCAGATATGTGTGTGCTAAGTGCTCAGTAAAACACTCTGAGCCACTGCTTACTCCAGCACTGACAGGCCCAATACATGCTCAGGCCAAAGTCCCAAACGAATGAATGAAAACATGTTGAAAAATGGATGCTATAAAAACTCAGGCTGAACGCCTGTGAAGTCTGTGACCAGCAATGACTCCCTCCGCTTTATTTTGCAAGAAGCGAGACAAATGAAGGGGAAATTGCTGCCAAAGCTCTGTGAAATGTTCCAGTCACTACCCTGTGGAAAGGATCAGAGTTTAAGCTTTGATCAATGGGGTGAACAGATACCTAACATGGAGCTAGGGGAAAGCAGATAATGCTAACTTTACTTTGTGGCTTGCAAGTGGCCAAGATACTTTCCTAGTTGAAACTTTCTGGTGAATTCAAAACTTTTTTTTCTTTCCTTTGTCAATCCAAATTGGGGTGGGGGAGATCTGCATAGTGAGCCCGCTCTATTTTGCCCCTACATCATGCTGCATTTGCGTTGTCTAATGGTTGCAAGGTGACTCTATGAAGGAGTAGAGCTGGACAGCTCTGCTTACCTTGGAAGACTGGGGGTGTGAGGTTTAGGTTTACTAGCTACTGAAAGCTTTGATTCGGAAGGAATCACTCCGTGAGAGGTTTGGTGTGGCTCCTGTGGAGGTCTAGGAGGAGCAGGATGCAGGTCCCTGAGAAGCGGCGTTGGTTGCTGACAGTCCGGATGGCGAATTGATTCCTTTTCCCTGGTTTTGTTTTTGTGCTCGGCTAATAACACATCAAATCGTTTTCTTCTACCCTGGACAGCCCTCCGTTGGGTTAAGGAATGTGTCTACAGATCGAAAAAGAAAAATGTTAAAAAAAAAAAAAACAAAACCAAAACACCAAAAACTCAACCTAAAGAATCACAATACGTCAAAAATATCTGTCCTATATTTAAAACATTCTTCTCAATAACAAAACATTCTAGACAGAAAGCTTATTCAAAGGCTGCTCAGCATTTGAGAAGCTAACAATCCTAGGAAAACAATCTTTCCCCCTTTTGCTAGAAAGCAGCACATATTTGAGGATCACAATGCATGAGAATTTGGTGTGGTGATCTCCCCTAGGTAAAAGAAGAAATGGCAGCTGTGCCACCTGGATGTACTTGGCAGACAAGTGGCAGAAACACAGAGACAACAGTTAATGCATGTTACATTTCTGTGCTACAATAAATATTGGCTTATATGAACTCTCAACTCTATCAGAACAGTAGCACACCTTGGACTATTTGAAATTTTAAGTGTTTCAGGAAAAAGTTATTTCATAAGAGCGCACCAGAAAACCTCATAGTAACTCAACAGTGAATGAAAGTTAAATACAACTCTTCTTTCTGTATGTGCTGAGAAAATAATCTGAGAAGCTGAACTCCAGGCATGAGGATTGAAGAAGACTCATTAAAACTTGTATGATGAATAAGAGGGAGGGAAAACCCCAAACACACAAAAAAGGGGAAAGATTTAAAACCAAACCAAAATAAACAAACAAACAAACCCCAACTTGTATTATGATACAACCTTGCTTGCAAAGAGTGAAGAGGACTTGAAACATTTACTGAAGATCAAAACCTGTAATCTCAACATTAGGAAAATAAAAATTTTCACCACTGGACCAAAATGCATCAAGATAGATGGAGAAAAGATTGAAGCTGTCAAGAATTTCATTTCACTTGGATCTAAACTCAAAACCCACAGTAGCATAAGTTAAGAAAATGAAAGGATGTTTTACACATTGGACAAATCTGTTGTCAAAGTCCTCTTTAAAGTGCTAAAGAGCAAGGACGTCAGTTTAAAGACCAAGTTGTGCCTGACTCCAAGTCGAGGTACTTTGAATTGTTTATATGCTGGACAATAAATAAGGAAGGTCAAATATGAATGCTGGACAAGGCTTAAAGAAGAACGGAGGCCTCTGAATTGTAGTACTGGCAAAGGGTACTGACTTTACTGAGGGGATGGGGAATTAATCACAGGATTGTACAATTTGATGGGTAAAGGAAATGGGAAAGATCAGGTGTGAAATACAATTTATATGAACTTTACAAGTAAACCAGTATGAAATAAAAATGTTACTAAAAAAACAAAGAGTATTGACTCTCCTGCAGATTGCCAAGAGTAAGTCTGTCTCGGGAGAAGTGCTGCCGGAGTACTTCTCAGAGGCGAGGAGGGTAAGACTTTCTCTCACTAACTTTGGGCAGGTTGTCAGTCTGTAGAGAAGGACATAATGCTTGGAGAAGTCAGTAAAGGACAGGGGGAGAAGCTTAATGGGATGGATTAACACAATGACTGCAACAACAAGCCAAAGCAGAGACTGTGAAGATGGCATGGATCAGGCAAGAACTCCATGTGCCGTACACAGGGTCACCATGAGTTAGCATCCACGCAACGGCACCCAACAACAGCTCCAATCAAAGTGCTATGTAAAGAGAGCAAGTGACTCAAAGCATCCTGAAGACAGCGACGGTGGCTAAGGAAGACAGAGGAATCAAGAATGTGACGCTGAGAAAAGCATGTTATGATGATCAAGGACTATAGGCTTCAGTACGGATTACATCTCAATATCAAGAAAACAAAGGTCCTCACTCAGAGGATCAACAGCCAAGCCAACATCGTGACAAATGGACAAGAGACTGAAACTGTCAATGACTTTATCTTACTTGGATCCACAATCAACACCCTTTGTATCTAAGCAATCAGGAGGTCAGGTGACGTACTGCACTGGGAAAAACTGTAGTCAGGGTTCTCTTCAAATTACTGAGGAGCAATGATGTTAGTTTGAGGATTAAAGTGCACTTGATCCATGGTCATGGTCTTTTCCACCACTTGCTCTGCAGGTGAGAGGTGGGCAATGAATAAGGATGACAGAAGAACTGATGCCTCTGAAATGTGGTGCTGGAGAAGAGTGCTGAATATTCCACTGACTGTCAAAAGAACAGACAGATTCGTCTTGGAGAAGGTGCAGCCAGAGTGCTCCTTGGAGGCAAACATGATAAAGTTTTGTCTCACATATTTTGGGCATGTTGTTAGGAGACACTACCTTGGAAACAGACATCAAGCTTGGAAAGATGAAGGGAAGGTGAGGGACAGGAAGACCTTGAATCAGACGGACTTAGACAGTGACTACAGCAATGGGCTCAAAAGTGTCAGATGGTGAGGATGACACAGGATAGAACAGGGTTCAGATCTGTTTATTCACAGAGTTGTTATGGGATGCACTTGACTAGATGGCTTCGAAGATTGAATAACATAACCTATTAACAGATACATCACAAACTATGTTCATTTAAAATCTAACCCAGCAGAGAGAGAGAGAGAGAGAGAGAGAGAGAGAGAGAGAGAGAGAGAGATCTAATCCAGCAGAGGGCTAGATGGGTGTGTTCTACCCCTAAAAATTTTTTTATTAAATTTTCTTTATTATGCAATACATCCATATGTATCCTAAATAAGGACAAATTTGTTCAGTGCTTTGCCAATTTCTAGAAATAAATGCTTCACCTAAAAAGCCTATTAGAACAATTTTCACTGAATAGATCAATGGCCACATGCCACTGGTCCACTTGCTTGTCTCTCCTTGCAGATGTATAAACCTCTCATTTGTTAATGTCCTCAAGTACTTAGCAATGCAAAGCTCAGTGGCTAGAGAGAATCTTTTCAAAGGTCAGTTTAAAGAGAGAAGGATTTCCACAGAGCTCAGAAAGACATTCCAAACACAAACCGTAACTCCCCGTTCTCTTACTCAGACTACGCTTCAGGAGCTGACAGTGCAGGAGTTCATAACTTAGCCACTGGGACCTGGCACCCTGAGACAAGAGTCCCTCTCACCACTCCCTTTTCCTCGGGTCCATGTGCCTTCTTCAGGCCAGTAACATGTCTGTTCTGCTTTCCTCTCATTTCGACCCGTCACAGTCTTCACACATGCTGCTGCCTCTGCTATGAATGTCTCCTCACCTGTCTCTGTGCAGATAAACAATTGTGGAAGGTTTGGTCTAGTGTTCCTATGGTGAGCAAGCCTCCCCCGGCCAAACTTCCTAACACAGGCTTTCATAACACAGGTGTCTCACCTTGGAACTCACTGTGATAATTTTATACTTACTTGAGTGATTGATTACTGATTAGTATTCATCCCTTTTCTCATACTGTAAGTGCCACAAGGATAGGGAACATGTATTGACATTCAGATTTTACTAAAATGCTCTGGGGCCAAGAGTGAAGTCTGTGCACCCAGATGTACAGAATAAAGATTTCTCCAATGACAGGCAAAGGCACACAGAGCTGAAGCTATCTCAGGGAGAACTGGATCATTAAAAAGCAGAGCAGTTGGGTGGGACAAGTGAAGGTGTCAGGTAGACAAGATGGGAAAGAAGGGCAGCATCGGGGCCCCTGGCTAAAAAGTGAACAAACAACGATCTAACACAAGAGTATTGAGCAGCCACCTGGAGGGAGGGGGAACGACGACTCAGGAAAGGGGCCCTCTACAAAGCTTATTAGATTCTGGCCAAAATGGAGACGAAAAAAGGGAAAAGGGCTGATAAATACTCTAAGAGAGTGAGGCCAGTCTATGAAAGAACAGGTCAGGCACGATGCTGTATTTCCTAGTAGTTTTATTTTGAACTCATAAGAAGTCAGAGCCGAAGACATGTATTAACGCACTGCCAGGCCTAGCACCATGTCACAGACAGCAGTGATGCCTTTAAGAGAGCACATGGAGGACACCCATGTCTGGAAGGAGAGAAGGAGAAAACTCAAGAACCCACACACAGTCAGTTCACCCAGCAAAGCCTCGGCAAGAGCACCGCACAGACTCTTTATAGATGCGAACTGAAAAACATCTGGTTTACAACTATGCCCAGTTTAGAATTTAAAAAGGGCAACCTGGTGAAGAAAGCATCCTTAATTGATCAGAGTTTAAGTGAAAAAAATCCATGTAACTGGAGCCAGGGAGGCAGGAAGAGAGCACAAGATGGAGGCCACAGGGAGTAAGGCCTGAAGAGGGCAGAGGCTCGCAGGCACAGAGAGCTGTCGGCGCCAACTTGTAAGGGAACTGAAGCAATAACAACACATGTTTATAAGACTGACTTTAAAAGTTAAGAATCATGGACTATAGAAACATATATGCAAAGGGAATTTCTGCACTTATTTTAAATTGTTATCATTTAAATTACAGCAAAGGACAGCTTTTCATATGAAGTTTCCATACAGAAATATTTTAAGTGTTTGAAAGTAGCAGATTAGTTGGGAAAAAACACCATTTCCCTGGACACAATAATGCTTGCTAGGCATGGAACCCCTCTCAAGACTACTTTCTAATAACAGAGGTCAGGTTTTATCAGCTCAAGGCCTTTTCTTTATCCTTTATAACAGCAGACCCCATATGGGCTAGTCTTCAAGAACCCTCACAGGACATCCACGCTCCCTGTGCTTAGCAGAGTCCTGCCCTCACACAGCCGAAGCACTTACCTTGCACGTTAAAGACCGGGTGCAGGGCTTCTTGGTATCGAGATCAATGACCCCACAATGTATGTCAGGATCAAACTCTCTTTCTGTCAAAAGCACACAGACATTACAATGGGCTTGCCATATACTCCTTGGTTTATTTTGTAAAGAAGAAAACAGAAGAAATCTTAAGATAGGAAAAAACATGCTATCACTACAGAATCAGTAACACATTATCTCTACCTATACATAACATGCCAAATAGCTATTTTAAAGTGGTGGCAATTTCACTAGAGCACTGAATGTTGGGAAAGACAGTTTTAATCAGCATTACTGCATGATTAATACGCTAAGCAAAATCACATTTTTTTTTCTCACAGCTGCTGAGTCAGAACTGACTTAGTGTTGACCCGCCACTGGGTAGTCAAGGCTGTAAATTACACTGGAGGAGAATGCCATCTTTCCCCCTCACCGCCGCTGGTGGGTTTGAACCGGCAAGTGGCACATAATTTTGGAGTTAGCTGTGCAACACCGTATGGACTATGTGACCTGAGCAGTATCCTAGAAGAACATTAGAAAGTTGTATTTCTGCATTACTTTATTACAGATAGCCTTATTATTTCTCTTAAAGCTGAAGGTGACCAATATATCAGAAAGAAGACTTACAGACAGCAGTTCATTCGATTCCCATAGATAACTGCATAACATAGAGACATTACCAAGAAAGAAAATTCAAGTTACCTGATAATCTTTTATTTAAAAATTTCCGATTATTGGAATTGTCTTCAGGTTTCTTTTCTGGAGCGGGCGGTGCAGGAAGCCCTTTGCCATTCAGAATCTGTCCAGGTGAAGGCAAGATTGGCTTTGGTATTGAGGGGCAGTTAAGGCCAGGCTTGACTGAGGAACTCACAGTAGCAGGACAGGGTGGCCCCACTGCAGATTTCAGTAGTGTGCCATCCATCTTCGGATGAATCTTCTCTACTTTGACAGAGGCCGCCATGCTGTCATGGGGGAAGGAAGAAGGCCAGCATCTTGAACTCTCTGGTGGCCCTAGAAGGCTGCAGAGCCAAGGGTGGAGGGCCAAAGCCAGTGCCCAGGTCTGTGTGTGCACCACAAAGGCCCAGGCCCCACTGGCTCCTATGCATGTCTCTCATGACTATGTTGTTAGAAAAAACTGCTTCATACAAGCCCTCCTGGCAAGACAAAGCCCCAGGACACCATCAGATATACTTAATCATGTCAGAAAAGCACTACACATGGGCCAACGGGAAAATCAAATGCGAGCAAACACAATTCCTGCATGAGGCAAAAACATGAAAAAGGTCTAAAAGGACCAAGACTCCCTAGAAGAACTTTGGAGACTATCATTTGAGACCATTAAGAAAGAATGCATCAAGACAAAGTAAATCTTTGAAACACACACACACACACCCCAGAATTAAGGAATAATTCCAAGAAAAAGCACTAAAGACTTACAAGATCTCCGAAGAGCCTAACAAATCTGAAAGCTGCTGAGTTGAATACATTTTCACTTAATGACAGATATTTTAACCTAAATACATTCCCTTGGGGCCTCTGTGTTTATGTCAAAGGGGAAGACCAATGTTTCACTTAGCGCATACGGAATGAAAAGTTTCCGTTCTTGAAAAACTTCCATTATAGGACTTAACTAAGTACAGGCCACACAGGATTGGTGAGCATTACATCTGTGTTACTAAACAAATGATTATTTCTCTGGAAATCATTTTACTGGGTGAAACTGACTCTGTTGGTGCCAAGCTAATAGTTCGCTATAGTCCAGGTCCAGAGAGGGTTAGGATTGATGAGGTCTTAGACACTGTGTTTAGGAGGTGGTGTTCCAACAGCTGCTAAGCTGGAGAGTGGCTTATGTGCTGCCACGGCATTTTCTTTGGCTTTCAGACAGCTAAGGAATGAACGCCAAACTTTCTACACTGCTCTTCTGACAGATGAGCAGGACTGCGACTTAGCAACCAGGACAAACAGCCCCAAACAGCTGCATGGAGAACAGTCTGACAGCAGTGGGGACGCAGCAAGATGTTGCTTCTCCCAGCTGGCAAGGTCCTTCAGCAGGAGCAGGTGCTGGCCCCGACCCTGGGATTCACCAGGTTATCACAATTTTGGGACTGAGATATAGGGATACCCTCCAAATACGAGCTATGCCAGGAAAAGTCACTTGCAACCAAGGCTGAAAGATGACATGACGAAGCAGGATGTGACTCCATGGGAGCGCATGGCTGCTCTCCCACGTGACCTCATGGGAGCCTGCCAACCAACACTATGGAAACTTGCCAAAGCCTTGCCTGGAGAGTGTGAACTTCTCAGTCTTCGCTTATCACTGCTGTGACATGCACTTCAGGCGGCTGGGAGGAAGCACTGCTTCCCTATTTGCTTTGTAGGCCCCAGAAAAACAGAGAGAGTTTCTGGACATATTCCCGAATTTTTATTGTTACTATGACTAGCGACTGGAACAAGAGCTCATCTCTCTATTAACCATCTCTTCTGCCTCAGATTCCATGACATATATTAAGTCCAATACCAAGAATCTTGCAATATGTCAAGCCCCTCAATAAGGTGGTATGTAACAGAGGTGGAATGTAAATCTGATCCAAGTCATCTCAGCTAAAGTCCCTCGACTTTATCAAGCTTCCTTTTTCTTACCTGGAAAATGGCAATAACTAACAGTATCTATTTGACAGGATTTTGATAATTAAATAGCATAGTAAATACAAAGCTTCATTTCAGTATTTGGCACATAATAAAGGATTAATAAATGACATCTTTGCTACTATTATCTATAAAATTTCCCCAAAATAAGATATGGAACAACAACAACAACAAATCAACAGCACATTTCTGAAACGTCCCCTCAAAAGGCTCATTCTCCTGCTGTGTGTAGGCATACCTAGGAGCTACTGCAGTATCTCATATCCAGCAGGTCAGCTTGAAAAGCCCTTCTGGCCATACTCACATTCTATGGGGGACTCTACTTTGTTGAGTGGGATGCATTGGCTTGGTGTTCCCCCTGAGCTGCTGTTTCTCTTTGGGCGATTTCAACAACTTTGAACTTGATGAGGATGCACTCAGGACGCCTCCACTGGAAGACCGGCTGCTTCCACTTGCACTGCCTCCTTTGCTTTTGGACAGAGAAGGGAAGAAGGAAAACACTGAAGTGGGAGGAACGGCCAAAGGCGGCTTGCTGGGTGAGCTGTGTCTTCTTTCTGGAAAAGAAAAAAAAAGGGGGAAAAATAATCACATTTCAGTCAACACTTAAATGGAATCCTGGAAGAGTAACCTGAAATCAATGTGCTTAGGTTAAAATACACGTTAGTGAGTGAAAATGCATTTGAGTTAACAGCTTTCAAGAAATGGCTTATCTAGGCCACACAGGCTTATTTAAGGTTCTGAGAACTGGTCCTCCTGTTTAGCAAACATGTCTGCATAGAGGTTTATCACATGTACCCATTAGGAAATTAAACAGCCAGCTTAAATGTGTATGGTAAAAATGAACCCCACTAGTGCAGCCTGCAGCAGAGCCAGGAGAATTACTCATTCATTTGCAGCGCTCTGCTAACCGACACTGCATGGAGTTCGTTCTTCCTTTCTAGCTGAGCACCTCTCCAATTTTCAAAATAGCAGAATGTTAAGAAACAAGTTGTACCTTTTTTTTTGTCACTACCCACCAGCATATGACACCAATAAGAATGTTTCTAAGGTTACCTTATCATTCGTTCTGAATCTGTGCTGAAATTTCCAATGAATCATTTCTCTCTCGTTTAAATAAACTCACTCAACTACAGATGGCACAGCTCTGGTTCATGCCGCTAAGATGCCAAAGGCACAAGACAAAAATACCACAAAGAGCTACGCCGGGTTTTGAAACCAGGAAGTAATTCATAGTGAAGTACAGACCACACAGGCTTAACTGAAAAGAAATCTAAAATAAATAAAACAAATCTATCCACTAGAGAACCAAGTTTTCTCAGAGTAAAGCAATCCATACGAATATAATTCCAGAACTGTTAAAGAACGCAAGCATTTGAAACAAGTAAATTATTTGTTAGTAACTTTATCTACTTCAGTGCCTCATGACAGTGGTTTTATGGTTGTTTTCAATTAATCATATAATTTAAAATTTCACGTTTAACTTTAATTTGAAAATGCGTAGCTTAATATTTCTTATGACAATATGGGACTTACATGATTATTTTACAGTTGTTGTTGTTTTTAGGTGTCACTGAATTGAGTAAGATTCAGAGTGGCCCTATGAACAACAGATCTGAACCCTGTCCTATCCTGTGCCATCCTCACCATCTCTGATACACTCAAGCCCACTGCCGCAGTCACTGTGTCAATCTAACTGGTTGAGGGTCTTCCTCTCCTTCACCGACCCTCCACCTTTCCAAGCATGATGTCCCTCTCCAAGGATTAGCCTCTTCTAGCATCATGCCCGAAGTATGTGAGATGAAGATTTATCATCTTTGCCTCCAAGGACCGCTCTGGCTGCACCTTCTCCAAGACATATCTGTGTGTTCTTTTGGCAGTGCATGGGATAGTCAGTACTCTTCTCCAACACCACAGCTCAAAGGCATCAAGCTGTCTTCTGTCATCCTTATTCATTCACTGTCCAGCTCTCAGCCGCACAGCAAGTGACTGAAAAGATCATAGTCTTTTCTTAACAATTATGCGTCCAAAAAAATCAGAGACTGCAAGTACCACTTAGGTGGTTTACTGCCAAAGGCCTTTTTATTTTACTCCTACATGAAACTATGCTGACTTATACCTTCCAGGAATAAGCAGTTCAATAATGCTTTATGAGTTACCTAAGAGCCTACTCTACACTGAAACAAAATTATTATACGATCTATAGACACAAGTCCAATTCTCCAAGAAGACCACATAAAGGCAATAACTAAGCTGGGAAGGTTCTGTTGATTATGCTTTTAAGTCTTCTTGCCTTTGTGTCACTTCTGATTTAAAACAAAACAAAACAAAGGAAAAACACACCAAAAAAAATAAAAGACCAGAAAATACCTGTGTGTAAGGAAGGGAAGAGGAAAATAATTCTAACTTAAAAATGTTCTAAATTCTGCAAAATTTTTTGTTTATTTATTTTTCATTTAGTCTCTCCTCTATGATGTCAAAACAGCAAACACACTTGTAACATCAGCACCAAGTCAGGGCTGTGGAAACCCCTGTCACAGCTACGGCTACCCATCTTGGAGGGCAGCTTTGCTGAATCATGTCTGTGAGGCACAACACTAAGCTGTTTGCTGTTGTTATGTACTGTTGACTTGGCACTGATACATAGCTGACCCTCAAATGGGTTTTTGGAGGCAGTAAATCACACAGAAGTAGAGCGGGCCTTCAACAAACGTTTACATGTTAATTAATTAATGTTTGCTTTAAATTGAATTTCATTAACGTTTGCTCTTCTTGTAAAATAGGAGTGATTTCCAATGGCCCTAGGGACTAGGTTCTCAATATTGGCTACACACTGGAATAACTGAAGGAGCTGATTTAATTATCTGGGGTATGGCATAGGTATTTAGAATTTTATAAGCTCCCCTGTGTGATTTCAGTGTGCAGCCAAGGCTAAAAGTTTGCCCTAGCCTCAAATAATGTCTCAAGGACTATTAACCATGGCTGAACAAGCTAACATTTGTTCAGTGCCGAGACACTACCCTGGCACGTGGCTCACTGCTACAACTTGACCTGAAGTCGTGTTTTTCTAACTTCCATCAACCAAAAGTATTTTCATAATTTTTACCAAACTTTCATTGTCATCATGTTGTAACTCTATAACATTCACATAAAATGTCCTTTTTCTCCCACTAACTTATATTTAAATTATTATCAGCACTATTGTTTTTGGCCCCCACTTCTACTTCTTAAGCCTCAGACCAACCAGTCTCTCAAAAATTCAAATCTGTTCCAAATTCTGCACATTCTGCCAAAATCAGAATGTGAATGCAGAAAATTATCTGCAGCTCAATTCAGTCCAGCTGGAACCCACCACCCTGACTCCTCATTGTAGCTGTAAGCCACACCCACCCAACAGCTTTTCTTCACAACTTCCCTTTCCACTACAGAGAACCCTCCCCCTAGGTACTTCAACCAGCTTTTTTCAGGCTTACTTCTACAAGCAAATGGGAGGTCTTTTTCAAGGCAAAGTACCATGTTTATTCTAATATCTATACATTTTAACCATTTAACATATTTAAACCTATCCTGTCATTTTCATTAGTTTTCTGTCTTTTTGTGCATGTGCCACTGGAGAAGATTCTGCCTATCATACTTGTAATCCTATTCTCAACAATACCTACATGGTTTTTATTATCTGATTTTTACATAGTGCATTAATTTTTTAGGAATGTACACATCACGCTATGGCAGAATTCACTGTAATGCTCAGCTTGTCTCTTCATTTTCACATTGCCATCAGAGCCATCTCTCTTTTTCTTTAATGTCTTTCTTTTTCACCTTTTAACTTGTGATACGGGATGGAGCACTAAAAAGTAAAATTTCAAAGCTTCCTGACATTAAAAGTCAGCTGATATGGAAATGATATTCCAAATTAAAATTATATTTTCTACTTCCAACAGTAATAAAAGCTATTTTGAAAACTAAGAATAGCAATCTAGCATGTGAATTTTTCTTTCAATGAAACTTGAAAATGAATGTTTTTGTGTATAACATGTAACATGTTTGTGTGAGTGCCACCTCAAAATCTTGTTATGCTATAAATCAAATTGTTCCCTTTACGTTATGGTCAGCTAGCTTGTTCTATGAAAAGAGCAGGACCTAGCTTCCTCTCACAAAAAAGCATAGGTAAAACCAATAATTATAATAGAGTAAAACTCCCTTTCTCCTTTGACTCTGAGTCTTTATTTTTCTTAAAGATTTTTAAACTGGATATATACTTTTATTTATTTTAAGATAGTACTTGTCCCTAGATCAAGACAGAAATAGGGGAGATTATGGATCAGGTTTAGGGCTGTCATATTAAGTGAACAAAGTGATAGATGGATGCTAAAGAGTAACTGAACACAGTCTGTCAAAGAGTGCACTTGTCTACCCGGGGTCTGGCTGCAGACCAGATGAGCACATGTTGTGTCTGAAAGAGGAGGGCATTCTAGGTGGTTTCAGTCAGAGATAGACAGGCAGACTGGCATGTACAGAATCAGAGCAAGGCAGACACAGATGAAAGCATGTGTTGGGGGACAGGAAGTGGAATAGGCAGACACACTGACGTGGAAATAGAAATAGAACAAGAGATATAAGGCCTGGCTCTTCTTGCTGCAGTCTGTACACATGATAGTGCTGAACAAAACGAAAGGATATGGAGGGAGGGTGGGTGAGGGGAGGAGGAACAACTCTTAGTAGGTCTTCCAAAGTGGAAAGGAACCAAGAATACCAAGACATGTACAGCCAAGCACAATCAATAAGAGTGCATCTGAATTCCAAAATCAATCTCCATAATAGTCTATGTGTTTCCTACTGCCAAAGGGGCC